>NW_009952712.1:100709-102104 GCF_000747805.2 Chaetura pelagica
CACTGGGACTTATCAAATTATGGAAAGGGATTGAATGTTGGCAGGTGCCTTGAGAGAAATAAAGAGCTGCTCTGGCGGAGAATTTCCTGGAGTTAATGAACAATAGTGTAAAATACAAGGGGTGGGGAAAAAAAAACACATTTATAGAGGTGACATATTGGTTCATTTATTGATAAATCTAACTTTTTTTGTTGGATTGTTTGTAGTGATAATACTTTGTGGTGTTGAGGTGATAATCATCCTGATGCTGATCTTCCTAAGGAATCGGATCCGTATTGCTATTGCACTGCTGAAGGAAGGCAGTAGGTATGTTTGTCTGGTTTTAATACATTTTGTATTTTACTAAATGATTACTAGAGTACACTCATGCTGTGCTTCATCTTGCACTACCAAGGGCAGAAAGTTGGGGGTTAAAAGCAGCACTGCATTTGGTGACTCAAATATGCAGTAGAATGAAGGCAGCTCTCTGTTAATGAGGTTGTGCTGGTGAGAGCTTATTCTTTTGCAGTGAGACCTGTCTGTGTCTCAGCTCCCTGCAGGGACTGTTGGTGGCACCAGGGATCCTCAGTGCAGGAAGGTGCATCAGCAGAAGTGCCAGGTGTGGTGGAATTTCAATAGGAGCCTGGGACCTCTAGCTGCCAACTTTGGTCTGCCATTGGATTGTCTCCAGGATGACGTCCTAGTGGCACAGGCCTAGTGTGTTTTGGCTGTGGCTTTTATTTAGGAAAGACTGGATTCTTCTGGCTCAAATCAAACTTTGTGTGGATGTACATAAATCTGTAGAGGAAAATGAGACTTCCATGGCCAGACATCACAATATGGTGTTGTCCAAGATACTTCTTTTCAGCTCTGAGTAAAGAAATCAGAGCAGGATGCAAGAGTCGAAGGCCTAGGAGACCTCTTCATTTTGTGTTTCCTGAATCTACACAGATTTTTGTTTACAGTGGTTCCTGTTTTACACAGTGTCAATACTGAGCTCTTTTTCAAAGAAAGGAGCATCAGGCCTTTGGATTTAAATTCAAACAGGCTAAGGACCTGTGGGCCTTGGAAGTAGAGCTCTGTGGTTAGAGCACATAGATTAGCTCTGAGTTAATCTGTGTGCACTTGCTTGTAGTTTCCTGCCATCTCCCTTGGTATTGTGGTTCTTGGGAATCAGTATTTGGGATTTTTGTAATGGGATTAAGAAACGCTGAAGTTCTGCACGGAGCCAGGTACCTGTTTCCTGTCTTATGCTACTGTGCAATTAGAGCATAGCAGTTAATTCTGGCAGTGCTAAATTTTACTCTTTGATTCCTGTTCATTAAAATCCAGGAACACCTTTTAACACTCTACAGCACTTGTGTTCACAACCTTGACAGGTAAAAGGATTTCAGGAAGTTCATAAACTTCCTGCTG
>NW_009952712.1:102135-113028 GCF_000747805.2 Chaetura pelagica
AGCAGTAATAACATTCTGTAGTCTTTCAGCAGCATGGAAAGGTCACTTGAAGGTGATGTTTTTATACTTTAATGCATATTGCAGGAGGTGAAGCACTGCATGTAATTACTGTAAACCTAACAGACCATGCCCTGTATTCAGGAAGACGAAAAATAAGCTGCTAATGACTGGGAATCAAATTAGGTTTTGATACCTTTTAACTACTCTTTCAAAAATATTACAATTATAATGCTAATAATTGGCTTGAAATCCATAGGGAGAAACAATTAACAGTTGTTAGTGTGTTTGAGTAACTGTCCGTCTTCCTAGTGGTCAGTAAGAGGCCTCCCACCAGCTGCAGAACACTGCAGATGGGCAGGATTATTTCTCAGGCAGCGTGAGGCTGTGTCCTCCTGTGTGACTCTGGGTGGACTTGGACATCTCCAGACTCAGAAGTTGACATCTTGCTCTTCACCTCTTGATTGCTCCTGACAGTTCCATTCTGTTCTGCCAGGCATTTACTGGTTTATCAACAGGAACTGAGTAAATTGGTCTCCTTTTACATTCTGGAAACTGCCTTTTGTAAAACAAATAGCATCAGAAGTGCCACAAGTCACAGGAGAAATGCTGTAAGAAATACTGGGAAACAGAAGGGCTTGTGTTGAGCTTCCAGGGTCACTGGGAAGGAAATTTAGAGTAATGGGAAGAGACAAATATCAGGAGTGTAAAGAGAACCAACCTGTGGGGTTCCGTGAACTAAACACATGCTCTCTGAAGTCTCATGGTGACATACCCAGCTGGAACTGAACTACCCAGAGGGGAGGGTCAGCTTGCTCTTACAGAAGAGTGGTCTCTGGCCCACTGGAAACTGGCCTCCTCAGGTTCCTGCTCACTAGCCGCCGTCTAGCCACAAGATGTAGTAGTAGAAGGTCAGTCTCTGAAACATCACCGTGGCTGCCAGCCTTTCATGCCTTCTGCCTGCCAAAGGCAAGCACCACTCATTTATGGCACCTGCAGAGAAGGTCACAGAGTCACAGGAAGGTGATGGTGTGTCCTAGCTTGCAAAGGCAAGTTGAATGTCCTTGCCCCAAAATAGTTACTGCTTAGGCAGGAAAGGGCCTGGGCACAGAGTCCTCAAATACAACGTAGCAAGAGGTAATTACAGGTCTGTAGGAGCTGTGCAGACTGGGACAAGGATATAAAGGGTAATGTCTGCAGCAGTCAGCAATGAGATGTGATTGAAATGGGTTTGTGACCTGAAAGAGCTGGATCTGTGAAGCAGTAATGTAGAAGGAGACAGGCTTGAATGTTTCAAATGGATAAAGCTGACTGTAGCGCTGGTGATAAAAGTGGAGTGGTAGAAATGAGAAAGTGAAGATGTGAATACATTTGAAGAAAGAACCTTCAGTATTCTGAGATCCCAGCACTAGATTATGCTACCACTATCAAAAAGTAGCTGCAAGTAAAGAGGATGCTGCTGGAAGAGGACTGATAAAAAGCTTGTTTCTGAAATTGTTGCAGCTTACTGACTTGTTTTGTTTCTTTCGTAGGGCTATTGGCTATATAATGTCTACATTGTTTTACCCAATCGTCACCTTCATACTCATTGCAATTTGTATTTCCTACTGGGCAGTGACAGCTGTGTATCCTTCTGTCTGTGTACCTCTCTGGAGGAACAGTCTTGTGGGCTGAAAAACCAGATAACTCTGCCATTTCAGATTAACCAAACCAGCATTAAGGGGGCTTTTTGATCACTTGCCACTCTCTGCAATGAGGCAGTACTCCTCACTGCACATTTGCATGTGATGTACAAATTGCACAGTGAAATTAGTTTCATTAAAAGGAACTGGACTAAAATTCATGCCCAGACAAGGGGATCATACAAGGTATGTGTAGCTAAGGTTGATTTTAAGGTGTAAAAAAGGGCCTTCAGCAGAGAGTGAATATGGCCTTGAATGTGCTGCATGCTCTGTAGGCCTGATGTGAGTGGTCTCTTAGCTGGGGGTGGGCTCTGAGAGTGTTTTGTTCAGAAGAGTGTAGAAAACAAGTCAGGAAACATGCAGTACACTGAGTCCTCTCTTAAGTTGCACAGCAGCAACTGTCTGTTCCTGGAACACCAATGGTTTGGCAAGGTCTCTGAAAGGGGGAAATTGCTTTTTGAAAACAAGTTGGTGTTTTTTTTCCATGCAAAGAGGATCAGTTCCTGCTGTTCAGGACAAGGTTAGGTTACCTTGATGCTCTGTGTTCTGTTGCACCAAAATATGAACTGCCAAGAAGTTCTGCATAGTCTGCCCTGTCCGAGGCAGATGTGAAGGAGGGACTATCAGCTTTCAAGGTTATTGCCCTTGCTCATCCTTGTCAGGGGCTCTTACGGCTCGGGATGGAGTTTCCCTTAGTTCTTTAAGTTATGGGGTTATGCAGTCTCACACATCTCTTCACAGCAAGGGCACTTTTTCTGTTACCTGCACAAGTTCTTTAGAGCTAGCAGTTACCCACTGCAGAATGCTAGGTTACTAAAGCCTACAGTTCTCTGATTCCTCCTTAAAATATTTTGTTCAGTTTTCTGGCTACATCAGGAGAACCTGTGTATAAAGTAATGGCTAATCAATCAGTGTGCAAGTATGCAAACCTGACTTGTGACCCAGAGGTAAGTGTAACAGTGAGAGCAATACTGATTCTGTTCTTAAATCACCATTAAATACAATGCTGGAAGAAAATGTGCATATTTAAGTAATGATTCTTCATGTTAAATCTGAAAATAGTGCTTAGTGTTCAGTTAGCACATCTTTGTTCAAAGCAGTTTACACAGGTTTTCTGCTACCTTGTCCTATAGGGCAAGTAAATATTTAACCATTCTTACTTACAGGCTGAGAAAGGAAGACACAGAAATGCAGGCTTATTTGGAAAGCTGCTCTTGAATTACTGAGGATAGTGTTTTGTGGTTCTCCAAAGGCAGGTTTTGAAAGCTGTGCCTCCAGCTTGGCCAAGGACCAGCCATGTTTTAAAGCAGAGGCTCAGCTGCACAGCAGTGACCTTTATGATGCTCACAAATATTTGTCTTACTTTATTATTTTGTCTTCAGTCAAATGTTTTAACTTGACTGTGGAGTTGAATTTTAGTATATTTTGAAAACTAGAAATATTTATCAAATGTTATATCAGGGTCATTTTCAAGTGTTTAAATTTCAGAGTGCTACTGTGGTTGTGTATATACCAGACAATTCCCCACCCTGCTGATGTCTGAACACTAAAAAAGATAGGGCTTAGAAATTGACGGGGTGTATTTCACTCCCAAAGTGAGCAAATATATTAAATGGACAATAAAAATAGGGAAAAGTCATTCAGTGTAAAATCTGCTCCTGTTTTAATACTCTGAGATAGGTAAGGGAAGTTGACCACATCACAGCTTGCATGAAATGACATAGCTCAGTTGATTTAAGTTGTGATGATTTACCTAAACTGCAGATTTGGCCTCTGATATTTTTTTAGATGTTAGCAGGTTTTCTTTAATGAAACGGAAGTATTTGTGTATCCTAAAAGCAGATTTCTGAAATTCAGATTCCATCTATGTAGGTTTCAGCCACATGTGTTGAACAGCCCTGTTTGCTACCGAGTATAAAGTTAAGCACTTGCATAAGAAATTAGTATGAACACGTACATATGTAAACAGGTTACATAGGATTGGAGGGCAGTGTTGAATGCGCTAATGAAACATCAAACAGAATCAAGTTATTTGTGTTAAGCTGCTGATCTTCAGAGACTGTGTACAGAGAACTCTTTGCTTACCATCATCTTGTTTGTTTTTCTTTCTGTACAGACGTTTAACACGACCAACGTAACTAAACTTTGTCCAGGTGCACAGTGCACTTTTGCTTTTTATGGAGGAGAAAGCCTGTACCACAAGTACATCTTCATCTTCCAGTTAGCCAATGCCTTTGTCTTTCTCTGGCTGGTGAACTTTGCCATCGCCCTGGGTCAGTGCACCTTGGCTGGTGCCTTTGCCTCCTACTACTGGGCCTCCCGGAAACCTGCGGATATCCCGCTGTGGCCACTCTTCTCTTCCTTTGGACGAGCAATACGGTGAGGCTGTGGAGCTGCCTGGGGGCCTTGGCATGGATCCAGAAAGTTATCTCTTTACATCTCGGGAAGCCACACTTGGAGTATCAAATGAAAGTGATGGGTCAACGTTGTGGTTTTAACCCCAGGAGGCAGCCAAGCCCCAGCCAGCCACTTGCTCACTCCCCCAGGGTGGGATGGGGTGGAAGTGTGAGGACATGAGGCTGAGATGGCAGTTCCACAGGTAAAGCAGAGCTGAGTACGCAGGCAAAGCAGCACAGGGAATTCATTGCCTCCTTCCCATGGGCAGGCAGGGGCTCAGCCAGCCTCAGGAGGGCAGGGCTGCACCAGCACAGCTGTGGCTTGGGGAGACAAACACTGTAACTCCAAACCTCCCCCTCTTCCTGCTCCTTCCCACAGCATATGGTGTGACAGCCCTTTGGTCTGTTTGGGTCTGCTGTCCTGGCTGTGTCCCCTCCCAACTGTTTGTGCACCCCAGCCTGCTCGCTGGGGCAGGGTGAGGGGCAGCAGAGGCCTTGGTGTGTTCAGTGAGAGCGAAAATGTTATCAACACTGTTTCCATCACAAATCCAAAACTTAACACCATCTAAGCTAAGCTACTTTGAAGAACACCAACTCTATTCCACCCAAAACCAGTGCAGTCAGGAAAATGTAGTTGTTAGAGGGAGGCTGAATCCTGTAGCCCAGTAGAAGCGAGGCTCCTGCAGCTCCATGTCCACAGGCCCAGCCAATTACAAACTATTGTAATGTACAATTTACCCTTATTCCAATGCCAGCAGATTTTCCCAAGAGTGCAGTCACCCACATACATGTATGCAACACATATGAAAGCAACTGACCACACAGATGGACAAACAGACACTCACACAAGCACCAGCAGCACCAGTGCCTTCATCCTGCTGCTGGTGGATGAGGAGGAAGGTCCTTTAGTGTATGTAATTCCCACTAATGGACTTTCCTCCAGTTACAGGTTTGTTTGTATACGTACACACACATGCACATACACATATAAGCAGAGCACCACATAACAGTAATTTATTTTGTTTTAGGTACCACACAGGGTCGCTGGCATTTGGAGCCTTAATTCTTGCAATTGTCCAGCTTATTAGAGTAGTACTCGAGTACTTGGATCACAAACTGAAAGGTGAGATTTATTAATCTGCTCTAGATTATTAAGACCTCCTTTAGTAAATTATTTCCTTACTTTCCCAAGATGTTTTTTTAGCAATGAAAAGAGAATAATTCGACATTATTTTTGGTCATTATAGTTCCATTTGAAGCCAGTGAATTTGTGCTGATTTACTCAAATTGAGTCTGTGTCCTTGGGAACTGAATTCAAAGTGGGATATGGACCTGATCTCATTGAAAGCCAGTGAGCTAAATTTGGTAGAGAAGGAGTCCATACCTAGAAGAAAAGAAATAATGTTTCTGCTTTGGTCACAATTTGAGATTTTCTTCTGAATGGCTTTCCACATTCTGAAGACTGTTCATGAGTTCTGTGTGTGATGTGCTGTCTCATTCTTTCAGGTACACAGAACTCCTTCACTAGATTTTTGCTCTGCTGCCTCAAATGCTGTTTCTGGTGTTTGGAAAAATTCTTAAAATTTATAAACAGAAATGCCTACATCATGGTATGTGCTGACTCTGCATGTGGTCTCCCTTTTCTGGGGCACTAAAATAGCCTGGCCACTACTAGTTGGTCAACAGCCAGCAGTACTAGAATCTGCTGCATAAATAATGGGGTTTATGGGAGTTTTCAGGAAATGCATGTGGTCCTACCATGTAAAAGTAAAGTTTTTGGTTTTTTTTCCTTCTGAACTCAGCCTCTTTTCATGGCTGTCCTTGTTCATCCCTCTCACTCCCTAGAGTAAATGGGAATGGGTGGCATAACCAGTTAAGTCTGCCTCTGGTTCAGCAATTGTAATCCAGATTTCCACAGGAATACTTGTCTCGTAGGGCATGTTGATGACACTTCTGTTTGGAGGAAGTGCTTGAGTAAGGAGGTCAGAAGGTGTGTGGTATCTGTATTTTCTCCTGCAAGCTAAAAGCACAAATTCCACTAGTAGCAACAGTGATATTTCTCTAAAAAAAACCCATCGGAGCTTCCAGAAGAGAAATTTCCAGATTTTGACCTAAATAAACATCCACAGATTTCAGCCTAAGATGATCTGTCTTGAAGCAATATCAGTGATTGAGTGGTACAGTGGTGGACTTGTTGCCTCAGAGGAGGTGGCTCTAATGGGTCTGTTATAAATCATGTTGATGCAGTTGATGTTTCAAATTAATGCCATCCTGAAGAGAAGGTATTCTTTCTGACTCTCTGGTTTACATTTGGTAAACTGACTGCACTGAAAACTGCTCTAGTATATCTTGGCCTTGTGGACACTATTCTAGGAAGAAGAAATGGTTTTGTTCCCGAATAGCTTCAGCTGCTTTACCTTATGCTGATGTAAATCCACTGACTTTGATACCGGTATTAATAATTTGTTCTTATGTGAGAGCAGTGACAGGTCCAAGGAGAGACCTACAGGAGTCAACTCTCTTTGGCTCTGTAAGTGCCTGTTCTTTTCCACTGTCTATAAATCTAGTGTAGGTAACTAGCAAAGTGAGAAGAATCCCTCAGCAAGCTCTATGTGGCAAACTGAGTCTACAGTTGGCAAGGTCACAGAGGGTGACAGGCTCATCACCAGGGGATGTGAGGGGGAAAAATGGATAATATTCTGTCCCAACCTGGTGGGAAGCATTGAGAGGTAGCAGGTGACTGGGCAGAGTGCTTTCTGTTCATCTGAGTTTTAAGGCCACATGTTATAGAGAACTGTGCATTACACACAGTAAGGCTCTGGCATACAAGGAGGTATGATTAATTAATGATTGAAAATCCCTAACAGAGACTCCTGTTTTGCAGATCGCCATCTACGGCAAAAACTTCTGCACCTCGGCAAAGGACGCGTTCTTCTTGCTGATGCGGAATGTGGTGAGGTAAGGGGCCATCTCCCAGTCCTTGGGAATGTCAGCATTTCCTGCTGTTGCACTCTGAAGACACACTTCTTTCCTCTCCCCTGTCTCCTCCAAATATTATTGTAAGCTACTTCTGCCCTCGTTTCCAGCACTAGGTGTGTAACAACAGGCTGTCCAGCACAGTAACCTCTGCAAAGTTGATGGAATCTTAACAGTTTTGTTGTGATTGCCCTTTTAGATTCATGAGCACTTAGTAGATTGTAATAGTGCCTCCAAGGAACCAGTGGAGCCCTGAGAGGAGATCTGTGGATATGCAGGAATGGGGTGCTCATCATCTGCTCTGTGTGTTCTTGAGCTTTGGTGTGCTCTCTGTCTGTGAAAAGGAGAGCAGGAAGACCCAAGTCTTCAGATTCATCCAGAAGGCTTATGGGATGTCAGAGAGTGGCAGTAAAGAGAGAGTACTTTGCTTTCGAAACCAGTGTCTAACATAACCACATCTCCCCTGGTGCTGGGAACTCCCCTGGCCCCTTTCCCCACTACCAAGTGTGCTGCCAAACTCCCTCTTCTCATCAGTACTTTTCTTCATTGCTCCTGGCTCTTCCTGTACTACTTTGAGATAAAAAATTAATAGGAGAAGAACTTAGGAGCAGGCCATGTTGATGCAGTAGCAGACAATCTAACTGCCAAGCAAGAGACACAGTAAAACTGGTTAGGTGGTTTAAATTAAGTGAAGGACTTGGAGGAGGTGAGGCATGGAGGGGGAGGCTGAAAATAAAAGGGAAGCAATGCTTAGGAGGGAAGGACTGGAAAATGAGTGTGTTCACCCTGTTCCCCTGGGTTAATGTTGGTTCTGTGATATCCACGTTGTGTGATGCTGTGCGGTAGCAAAGAAAAACTGCCTTTGTTTCCTCCAGAACATCACCTCACTGGCCTTGGTGCTTTTGCCCTTAGTAAGAACAAGAGCTAAAAGCCAGGCAGGTAATCGTATTGTTTCAAACAGATTTTTTTTTTTTCTTCTTGTGTATTTTGCTAATTCTGAATTCTGACAGGGTAATGATTTGTTCTCTTTAGTATTTCTTTGTGTTTGTCTTTCATGGTATTCAGTGCTGTATTGTCCCATATCCATAGCCTTCAGCACTGACAATGCAAAGCTCATTTTCCATCCCATTATTTTTCTGCACTTTCTGGTAAGACAGGCTGGCAGGATTCTGAGCAGCAACACCCTGCTGTTGCTTTCAATGAGGGCTACAGATTTACTGTCCATTTTTCTGTCTCTCCTCATTCTTTCATCTGTGAGCATCTTCCTGCTTTGAGGCCCCTGCCTTCAGACTTGTGCCATGTTGCCTTCCAGTAGATTTGGCATCTTACAGGGTCACGAAATGTGGCAGATAGGACCAAATGGAAAGGCATACCAGCCTTGCCTTTGCTTTGGGTGTTCTTTACTTTTGGCCTGGCTTGTCTGTGACCCAGAAGAAGGGCCAAAATATAGATATTTTGATGTTTTGTGGTTTTTTTTTAACAGCAAGAGCAGTAACAAGTCTTCAAGTTCTGTAGCAGTATTGCTGCATTAAGGCCAAACTCAACAAGAGGCCCAGGGCTTTTTGCCTCATGGGATTAGGCTGTAACAAAGCCCACCTCAGTGTTGTGGTGTGGTCAGCCTGTGAAAGCAGCAGAGCTGCTTGGTTGTGTTTTGTCAATTATCCATAGATTTAAGGAGGAAGATACAAATGTCTGTTTTGTGATGATTGTCTTATCATTTGTCCTTCGATGAACAGAGTTGCAGTTCTGGACAAAGTTACAGACTTCCTTTTATTCCTGGGGAAAATTCTGGTTGCTGGAGGTGTAGGTAAGCTGCTCAGTTTGTTCCAAACTGTGTTCTGTTTTCTGGTGCCTAGAAGTATGCCTGCCATGTTTGTATCTGCTTCCTTAACAGCTAGAGGTTCTCACGTGCCTGGCTGTTTGGGAAACTGTTTCTGTGTTTCTAGGATTTGTGAGATTTAACTGAAATATATTTTTCTTTTTTCTCCCCTTTCTGCCTCTCCCACCCCCCGAGCTCCGTGTGTTGGCAGCGTCTTTTCCGTGATTACTTTTACTTCTCTTGTGTGTGCTGCTGGCACAAGCACTTCTGCAGCCAAAGCATCATAGCTAGATCAAACCAAAGTTCACCTGTGAGCAGGCAGCACACACACAAGGGGGCCTGGGGCTCTGCTCTGTGCAAGCCCATAATAGTTATAAGTTATAGTAAAAGAAATAGAATATCTCTGACATTCTTAGAGAGTTTTCTTAGTTGTCAGTAGATTCCAAAATATATTACTCATACTTGTCTGTGACAGAAAAGTGATTTTTAACTTTTTTTCATTACCTCCTTTCAGAAATTCAGGGTGGCAGTGTTCCCTTACAGTTTTTCTAAACTGTCCCAGCAGTTTCATAACGTTGTTTTACAAGTGACTGTATTCTGCATACTTTAAAATATTACTAATGAATTGTATTTTAATCAGAAGTTGAAAGTTGGTACCATGAACAGATCTAAAATATTTCATCATTTCTGTAGAATGACTTGCAAACTGGGGTAGCAAATTTTATTTGAAACATAATATTCCCTGAAATGTAAGTAATGAAATACTGAAATTAATTAATAGCTTAATCCTCTTAGAAAATAACATCTTTGGCTGATTTCTGTTGTAGATGCATTGGTCTGTTCTCAGCGACTTGTCACTAGCACTGACATTTCTTCTTTAAATCTGAAATAGTTGAGTATTTCTTCAAGGAATAAAATTTGAAGCAGCAGGATTTTTCTCACTTTTTTTATTTTAGAAAAGATCCACCCAGTGTACCTTGTTGTCCCATGTCATTGTTTTGTTTATAATTATTTATTAATTTTGCTAATAAATCCAGTAGAATGATGAAACAAAAGAATTCATGAAAGTCTTTCTGTGCCCATTAATATCTTTATGGCAATTGATTAATTTATGTATCTCTTCTGTCAGAGAAGAGATCAGCAGATCCAGCAGATAATTAGTATTGGTTTTATTGTTTACAAACTCTTATTTAAACCAGCCTTGGATCTTTTTGTTTCATCCATTCTTCAGGTGTGAGGAACTCAGAGTTGCTGTAGGAATCACTGATCATCTCTGTTTCTTGCAGGTGTTCTGGCATTCTTTTTCTTCACACAGAGGATACCAGTCTTTGCACAGGAAGCACCAACATTAAATTACTACTGGGTTCCATTGTTGGTAAGAGACCCCTCCAGCTTCCTGGGCACAGAGGGCAGGCTGGGGGACTCAGAGGCTGCGGGGCAGGGTCTGGTTGGAGCTCCTGTTGTCATCCTCTCAGCGACATTCTCTCCGCTGAAGTGAGGCCGTCCTCTGGATCCCTCAGGCAGAGGTGGCACTGCAGTGACTCTGCACCTTCAGAAGAATTATGTTTCACATCTGCTTTGCTCAGACTTCCCAGACAGCAAGGCTGGTGTTGAGGCAGAAGTGACAGTCTGGCTTCTAACAGAAGGGACTTGTGATATGACTCCTTCTCCTTTAGTAGCCCCCTAGACTCCAGACCATCTCTGGGATGAGTGGTTCTTTGGAATAATCTTGAAGGAGTTCAGAATATTCTCCTTTGGGGTTGAAATGGCAGCTGGAAAGCCAGTGGCTACTGCATGTTAGGAGACAGTGTCTTGGACCTGTGATCCTGTGCTGCAGCAGCAGTGACTTTGGTGGAATTGCAGAGCTGCCGTTAAATCCTCCCAGATTTGCTTAGCAGATTAGGCTTCTGACTTGTGCTAACACAGCCACGTTAGTGCCAAGCTACATTTGGGGTTTTATTATGGTTTGTCTTTGCAGACAGTCATTATTGGCTCCTACCTAGTTGCACATGGGTTCTTCAGC
>NW_009952712.1:113040-118914 GCF_000747805.2 Chaetura pelagica
CGCTCTTCCTCTGCTTTTGTGAGTACCACCTTTTTCTTTCACTAAAACCTGCAAGTCACAGGAGGAGAAGTAGAAAACCACCTTATGCATTCCCTGCAGAATTCTGGTGACTGTGTGACAAACAGTGGTGCAGCTGTGTGCCTCTGCAGGGTTGCTGTTGCAGCATGTGTGCTTCACTGCACACTCCCCCCAGACTGCCTCTCAGGGTGGAATTGTTCACTGCTCTGTGGCCGTGACATGGCATTAACACTGGGCTGAGCCCAGACCAGTGGCTTAGTCATTACCTTCTCTAGGGGAAAAAGAAGGAATATGTCTGCCTCATTCTTTTAAATTCATACTCTGTTTTGCTTCCCATGTTTCCATTCAGTAGTGGACGGTAGGAGATCATATAGAATATTGTGCACTTGTGGCATCAGGTTTTCAAAATAACTATCTTAGCCAGAGAAAAAGGGTCCAATTTTTAAAAGTGCTTAAATCCACAGCTCTCTGGAACAAGTTTTCTAGCAAGAAGTAACCAAAACGCCAGGCTTCAGTGGAGACAGGAGTGTTTCTGAGAATTTTCACCTATACTGCCAAACCAAAGAACTGCAGAATAAAAAGGATATATTGGTGTCATTTAAAAATGGCTAGATCTTTGTGTCTCTGGTTCCAACCTCTTCTGGTTTGAGAATTAGAAACGTTATGGTGTCATTCATCAACTTAACAATACAGCTAAATTGCTTTGATTTAGATTTTTTTAAAATATTGAATCTTTTGCTCTCTTCTTTATTCATTTGTGTGTGTGTGTGGTTCTACTGCTGTTTGCACTTTTGGCTGATCTTGCTGTGTAAATTCAGGTGAGGACTTGGAAAGAAATGATGGATCTACAGCAAAGCCCTATTTCATGTCAGCCAGTCTCCACCGAATTCTGGGGAAGAAGGAGCTAAGCCCTAAGAAGGCAGTGGGATGAAGCACATTCAACCTCAACATCAAAACAGTGTCACTTTTAAGAGAAACATGTATAAAGTAGGCAAAAGTAAAAACTGTAAATGATGCTTCTGGTTAATGGGTGGTTCTTTTTCCTTTTGCTTATATCTAAAAAAATGAGCAGCATTGGTAACATTTTAACTAGTTTAAATACTTAAACTAACAGCTGTGAAAACAAGGCCAAGTTTTAGTTTCTAGAGTGCCTATGAGAAGGAAAATGTAAATGTGAAACTTTTTTTAAGTCTATAATGATGTTTTAATAACTTTTGTAACACAAGTTGCTGCCTTAGATGACAGCAGTTTTGATAATGTTTCTTTTTATACATGTATATTTGTAAAAGAAATTCAGGCAATTTTTTGAACGCACTAACATATAACCTAATTAGCCATAAAAAGATAGTTTGAGACTTTAGTTAACCAGAAGGTGGTACTAAACTTGTAAATATGGTGCTATGATTGTATTTTTTGTACAAGCTGGTTCACAGCTATTTAAACTGTGATTACACATGCATTTATGGTTCCCTACCATTCACAGCTATTTAAACTGTGATTACACATGCATTAATGTTCCCTACACTGAAAAATGTAGTGATATTTTAATCACGTCCCCAACTGCGTCTTTTCAGAAATGGTGCCCTGCAGGTCCCAAAGAAGGGAGTCAGAGAAGGGTATGGTTGATACTGTTTAAAGTTTTCTGTGAGTTGTGCTTGAAAAGCAGTGTAGCTCAGAGAAGGTCCCACTGTACTTGTGGTTCACACAAAGGAGGTTTCATGTGGCACAAGGTGGTGAATGTATCATCTTCAGCTGATATCTAGGAGATGCACTTGTGCTAATGTCCTCCTATCTCTAAGGAGTCTCTGATTGAGTTGTACATTATGAGGAGGTTGAGCTTCACTGAAAGGAATAACCAAATGCAGTCTTTTTTGCCTTGGAAGAAAGTCTTGGCTGTGTATGTGTGGAAGGGATTCCATTGGCCCTACCTAGCTCAGAAGAGTTCTCAAGGAGTTGTTGCAGAGGCCATGCAGGTGCTGAGCCCAGCTGTGCTCTTCCTGCAGGTCCAGGCTCTTGGTGGCTCACATTCAGCTTGAGTCTCCTCATGGTACAGGATTAATTAGCTACTGAAAGATACTCCAAAGGATTTAGTTTGATTTCTTATTATTAAATCTGCCTGGTAATTAGTACTACATCTGTTGGTAGAAAGCACATGAACTTCTGGTCAGTGGTGTGACCCTCCTCTTCACAGAACTGTCAGTGAGGTCAGTATTAGCTCTGCTTGTGGAACAGATCTTACACTGGAGTACTTCTCAACTCTGTTACTGCCATGAGCTGAGCTGAAAAGGTTTTAATGTATTAGTCTCATGGATGCCCAAGAACCAAACCCTGTGGATGCCTTCCCTAGTTTTCATGGGTTCCACCATACTGAATAAGATGTCCCATTGCTGTCTGCTTTCCAGGGGTGGCATGTGCCAGATCTGGTACAGGAGTTCAGTGCCTGGGAACACTTTTCTAGCCCCAGGAGTCCCTTGGTCTTGCAAAGAAAAGGGCAAATTCTTTTCCAGATAACTTGAATGCAAGTTTCTGGTGAACACTTACTGACAGTCAACATCCCAAAGTGGCTTTACTCTCTAACTTATGGTTCCAGTTTGTGATGACTGTCACCTTGAGGGCAGAAATACTGTCCTTGGTGCCACAGGTCTGCGGTCATGTTGATGCACAAGTGTTCACCTCCTGTCTGCCTCAGGTATGAGCATGGTAAGATCCTGAAATGGTGGGAAGTGAGGTGCAAGGGACGGGATTCCTGTGTGCATTCTTAGTGATCCATTGGGCACTGGAGCCCTTCCCCCTGGTGCAGGAATGAGTAGCTCACTTCAGGACTCTAAAACTACAGGTCTTCACTGTACTTCAACGTAACTACTGAACACGGGCACCTTGATAACCCCTCTTGAGATACCTTAGAGGAAACCTGACTTTCAGAAAGGGCTGAGAAACCTACCTTCAGAAAAAATCAGGCTCTTGACTAATGAGGTTTTTTGTCATCATCATTATTCCTTTCTCATTTTGTGCATGGCACTGATTATAGAACCTCCCCCCATTATTCTGATCTGAGAATTAAGTCAGTAACTTCTGGGGGTATGTGTCACCATTCTATGATTAAAAAAGCTGCTGGTCTGATTACAGTCCATATGCTAAAGATTATTTTTTTTATGCTACTGTGTCATTAGTTTGCAGCTGAAAAAATGCATTAAGTGATCTATATTTCTACTAGATTTGCGTGTCTTACTGGGAGCTCAACTGAAAAGCTTATTTCTGAATACAGTGTGCTTTTTATCATTTGAATGTAACCATAGAGTTTACTAGAAACAAAACATGATAGAAATAGTATACAGTTACTTGATTAGAATACTTTTGTAACAAATCTATGCATTTACTAAAAGGAATTTCTAAAAGTGAAAGTTTTAAATTGTATTATTATTTATATACAGTAAATATATATGTATAAATTTGCTCCACTCACTATTTTGTGAAATTGTTTAGAATGTAAGTGATCATAATTTTTCAGAAGAAAATTTAAAAGCCATTTTCTTAATGATACAATTATGAGAACTGTGAAAATACAAAGCAATACCATGTGGATTTTGTAATCAATAAATTGAAGAAAGAAATAATGAAGATTTAATATTGAAATTGGCTTTTTAAAAATAAATTGCTCTTTATAAATTGAGTGAAACTAATGCAAGTATTTACTTGGGAAAGAATAACTTAAAATGTTTGAAGACTAACTTGTTATAATGGTTCCTAAATAACCCTATGGGACTTGCAGACTTGCACCACAGAGGAGGTCCTAGTAGTGATGTTTACGGATCTGGACATTTACTGTGTTGCTTGATTTCATATAAAATGCAAAATTCCATTCTTTGCTTTAGAGAGTGGAACATGTGGCCATCTACAACACGGCAAAGATATCATATATGCTTTGCTCCTGAGCCCACAGGAGTTGGTGACAAAGTGCCCACCCATTCCATGAGGCACAGGCCCCCTCTGACACAGTGACAAAGGGCAGGGGGCTGTTCTGGCCCTGCAGTGCAGTAGAGAAGATGTTAGAATGGAAAGGCCAACTGGAGCCCCTCGTGCTGCCACTGGCAAAGGGCTCAGCATGTTGTGCCCTTGGCTGGAGCCTTCTCTGGGGAGAAGCTTTGGGAAGGCAGGGTAACCCTGCAGCAAGACTCTTACAGGAATACAAGGAACTCTTTTGAAGATCTCAAATAAGCAGAATGTAGAAACCAAAACACCTGGTATCATGTTCATGCAATCATATTTGCTTTAGTTCTGGTTGGATTAATTGTCTCTCCTTCCAGCATATTAATGGATGGCTTTCATTTGCATGTTTTATACCAAAGTTTTAATGTCAAGCCTTCACATTTTGAAAATAAAAAAGCCCCCAGAAATAAAACAAAGAAACAAGAAAGATGGGATCATTTCTTATGCTGAGAGGTTTTTTTCCAAGTAGTATTCAGCAGCTGATTCTTGGGTGTTACAAGGATGTTGAATAGTCTTTTAAACATTAGGATTTTAGGATTTAAAAGTATTAAATATTTTACTGTTGCATGTTCTGCTGTAGAGCAGAAACAAGATTTTGGCAGATGCAATGTGAAGCTGATCCTGGGACAGTCAGTAAGTGTTCTTCCACAAGTGGGGTATCAGAGAAGTGACAATGAACAGAGCAACTGTCCCCAGTAGAGCAGAATGTCTCCTTCAACCAGCGGCTCAGCCTGGACAGCCCTGTCCTCTCCAACAAAGTGCCTTACTGGCTGTTGTTTTATCTGGCTTACATTTTGAAGTTTCTTCACACCATGTAGACTAGGAAACAGAAAAGGCTAGATAGGAAGAGCACTACTCTCTTTATCTCAAGGTCACTGGTAGCAGATGAACTGTGTGGAAGGTGTCAGGTGTATCAGCGCACGGCGTTGCCCATTGCTGTGGTCAGACCGTGACAGTAGGTGGTGTGGCCGGGGAGAAGACGTGACAATTGTGGTGTTGCAAGTAATTAAATGAAACAATGCAAGACTGTTCCATTTTCAGTAGGTCTTCTTATAGCTTTAATTTGTGGTATAGTGAACTTCAGAGTAGGGCCTGTTCTGCTTTGGGTTATGATGATCATATGTGTTGTACCCATGCAGCTGCAGGGAGAACTGGGCTCTGGCTACTTAAAACAAGGGAAAAAACTAGCAAATATATAGTATATTACTGTAATACACCTATTTGTGTGTCTGTAAGCATAAAGTTCAATCTCCATTTCAAGACTGATCATTTGCTCTTCTGGAACTGTTTTATAAATGATTCTAAATTTTTTTACTTTTTATACAGGTGATGATTTTTGAAGTCATATGTAATTTGTACTGCTCTGTAATCAAATTAGAAAGATAACTGTTTATTCATGTTTAAGTAACACTAGTGCTACTAATATTAAAATCGTCCATTACTCTATGCTACAAAATTCCACATGTATTTGTCCCAAATGATGAATTGTAAAATCACGAGAAGGCTCTTAAGGTTTAAGGAATGGAAGGGAGGTTACTGTTTTATTAATGTGACTATTAAGGTTTTGTTATGATCTTGCCAAAACCAAATTAACATGAGCACGGCACTTGGAGCTCTAAAACCTGTTTGCTTCTGCTATGCAGAATTAGGAACGTATTGTTTAAATATCTTTGATAACTAAAGTGTTTAATATTTAATTTTGTTGTTACTTCACTGTTTTGCAGCTCTTGGGGATTGTTCTAATAAAGGTTTAGATACAAAAGGCCGCGCTGTGTGTTTGTGCCGAGGGGCCGGGCGCGCTGGGCTCTCCTGCCGGCGGAGCTGCCGTCAGCTCGGCCGCGTTCACACCCGTAATTCTGCGGAAATCAG
>NW_009952712.1:120183-136464 GCF_000747805.2 Chaetura pelagica
TGCCGGGGGGCCGGGCGCGCTGGGCTCTCCTGCCGGCGGAGCTGCCGTCAGCTCGGCCGCGTTCACACCCGTAATTCCGCGGAAATCAGTGTCTGGGCTTGGGGGCTCGCCGGAAGGCTCCTTTCCTGCCGGTCCTGCGAGGCCCGCGGAGCCCTGGCAGCGCGGCCTGGCTGCGTGGCAGCGCCCGCCCCGTCCTGAGGGGGGCGGGAGCAGGTACCTGGGGCAGGACGGGGGTGTGGGCTTCAGGTTCATGGCGAAGGTAGCCCTGTGAGCTGCTCCGTGTGCAGGGAGCCCTGTGAGGGGCTGCCAGCCTGCAGCTGTCACTGCGAGGAGATGCCGAGATGGAGCTTGCTGAGTTCTGTGTGGGCAGCTGGGCAGGGGCAGCTCCTGAGCAGAGACATCGGCTGGAAGTGCTTCACTGAGAAACGTGTGGCTGCATGTCTGGGGCTCACTGACTGGGTAGCAAACAGACGTGGTCAGGCTCACAAGGAACCTACAAATGGCCTTTAAAGTTGCTGCATGTGTCACTAAAGAGAACCTGAGCAGTGTGAACAGCGCTGTGGAGAACAGGGTTGGGCCCACTTGGCAGCCAGTCACCTGTGGGGTCCCCCAGGGCTCAGTTTTGGGGCCAGTCTTGTTCAGTACCTTCATTAATGATCTAGATGAGGGGATGGAGTGCACCCTCAGTCAGTTTGCAGACAACACCACGTTGCTTGGAGTGCTGATCTGCCTGAGGGCAGGAAGGCCCTGAGGGGGCCCTGGACAGGCTGGGTCGATGGGCCAAGGCCAATTGCATGAGGGTCAACAAGGCCAAGTGCTGGGTCCTGCTCTTGGGTCACAACAACCCCAGACAGACATACAGGCTTGGAGCAGAGTGGCTGGGAAGCTGCCCAGCAGAAAAGGACCTGGGGGTGCTGGTTCACAGCCAGCTGAATGAGGCACTGTGTCTGTCCTCAGGTGGCCAAGAAGGCCAGCAGCACCCTGGCCTGCATCAGGAAGAGTGTGGCCAGCAGGAGCAGGGCAGGGATTGTCCCCCTGTATTCGGCACTGGTGAGGCCACACCTCAAATACTGTGTTCAGTTTTGAGCCCTTTACTGCAAGAGGGACATTGAGGTGCTGAAGTGTCTCTGAACAAGGGCAATGAAGCTGCTGAAGGGCCTGGAGTACAAGAGCAGCTGAGGGATGGGTGCTGGCCTCTTCTCCCAAGTGAATGACAGCAGAAGCAGAGGAAATGGCCTGCAGTTGTGCCAGGGGAGGTTTAGACTGGATATTTGGAAGAATTTCTTTACTGAACGAATGGTCAGGCACTGAAACAGCCTGCCCAGGGAAGTGGTGGAGTTACCATCCCTGCAGGGATTCAAGACACTTGTAGATGTGGCACTTCAGGGCATGCTTCAGTGAGCATGGCGGGTTTTTTTGTGGGTTGTGTGTTGTTTGTTTTGTGGGGTGTGTGGTTGGGGTTTTTTGGGCTTGTTTGTTGATGGTTGGACTCTGTGATCCTAGAGGTCTTTTCCAACTGTGACAATTCTGTGATTCTGTAATTCTGTTATGCTTACAGCAGAGGATGCTGTTTCTTAGGGAGGGGTAAGTGCTATCAGTTTGCGGGGGGACTGGTGGATTTGTGTTGTCTGGTCAGCCTCAGCGTGGGTCAGTGGCCATGGGCAGTGATTCCTGCACAGCACATCTCTGCCATGAGCTGTCTGTGCCTCAGGGGTGGATGTAGCTGCTGGAAAAGTAAAGCTGTGACAAGGCAAATGCATACAGAGAGCAGAATGGCACAGCCTGGAGGTTTTAGATGTGGGCACTTCCAGTCCAAACTAAGCATTGGAAGGCGAATTATGAAAGTGATCTTCAGCAGGATACCTGCATGCCCTGAGCCCAGCTCAGCAGGTAGGCTGACCGAGGCCACGTAGCACAGGAAGAGGGACAAGGCTGGTAGGGAACAGTTGCTTGGAAGAGCTGAGACACTGCCATTGTACAGTAAATCTGCATGAAAGGTTACTTTTTTTGTTTGTGTGGTCAGATGGAAATTTGGCAAACAAAGCCTTCAGGCTTTATGTTCTGTTCACCCCAGCTCTGACCATGGGGATAAACAGCAGTACAGCACTGTGTGTGTTCAAGCACAGTATCACTGAATTCAGGTGATCAGGTATCCTCCTGCAGAATCTATCATAGTGACCCAGATGCTGGAAGATACATTAGTAATATGTAAGTTATTGCAAAGGGATTTTGTAGCATAGAGGACCTTTACTATGTGTCTCATATGTAGGTAGTTATTTTAATTAAATCTGGATTAGGTTGTTTTTTTTAAACTACATCACTATCTCCTGTTAACACACATGGTCTGTTGGAACTGACTGCAGCTATTAGTTATATTGTCCTCCTTCAGAAAATGTCAGGCTTACTAACAAGATTGCTTTCTTGCCTCCTTTCAAAAGTGTTTTCAGACTGATGTGTTTTATATCTCACATGGTTTTCTTGCCATTCATATCACATTAAAAGCTAACACTGGCTGCATGCCACAGAAACTTTAATCCACATCCAGATGAATTCAAAAACCTAGCCTAAGGGGTTTTTTGTGCAGAAGCAGTCAGATCTCCAGTCCCTTCTGGAGATCCTGCTTCTTTTGCAAGGTTTGTTCTTTCTAGTTACCCAAAGGGAGGTTCATCCCAGTGAAGGTTTCTCTGCAGGCCTGGGGTGTGGGTCTGTGCCCTGTGTCACCACCTGTGGGGCTGCAGCTGCACGGGGCAGCAGGGATGAGGCCAAGCTGTGCTGCAGTGACCCTGGGGCACTCACCAGCAGAGTGGGCTGACCAAAATGTCTGCTGGAGAAGGGAGTGATAAGATAACTGACCTGTTGTCGTGAAACAGACCCTGGTCATAAACATGGAATGAAAATGTTTCTACTTCTGTGGTGGCCTGGCTTTGATGTGTGCCACCTGTGATGTCTTTGCAGTTTGACTTTGCAACTAAATGTTGCTGGTGGTGCATTTTCTTCTAAGAACTGGCATTTGCTATTTGCAAATCCACACATCTGCAGATGGCTTGGAGAGGAAAGGAAAGGTTTGTTTTATACAGAGCTTCATAATGCAGTTTCTGCTTGCCATCATTTTCAACACATCTGACCAATTCAATTTCCTGTATTGAATCAACTTGCATTTCATCAAGTCCCAAATTCTCATTTTTGTTGGTTTGGCTGGGCTCTGTGGGCAATCTATTTTAATTTTGGAGTCTGAAAGAGCCCAATTTTGGAAAAGAATCGAAGTAGTCTCTGGAGAAGGTTACGTACTTAATTTGCTCCAAATGATAATGTCAAAAGTGCAGTGGTTTGGTTTTTTGTTTCGGTGTATTTTTTTTTTTTTTTGTGTGTGTGTGTGTGGTTTGTTTTGTTTTGTTTTTAGTTTATGCAGTTCCAGTTTCTTACAGAAATACTAAGTACTTAAATAGCATCATCATATTGGTATGATGAAGCTCAGAAGTGGGTTACTTTGTGAGAACACTAACAATGGTCCAAAACAGTTTAACAAATCATAGCATGATAGTCAGCTACAGTGGTTATGGGTCATCAGAGCTTAAAAAAGTTGATGTTATCTCTGTGAATTTAATATCAGTGGCTCTTGGTGGCCAGCAGTGACAACTCTCATAACAAAAAACTTGTAATTGCACGTTTGCACATAACCTGTGGAGCACACTTCAGCACTTTAGTCCACTACCCAGATGCCTGTACTGGTGCCTGCAAAGACACAGGAGAGCAAAATGTGCATTGAAAGGTAACATGTCTGTGAATTTAACTATACAAAATGTACATACATACATTGTTGTTGTTTTAAAATCGTGTGTTGGGTAAATGCCTGTATCCATGTTACAGGAATGTTAGTATTTCTGTTAGTTATTTCTGAAAATAGTAAGAAAGGTGGCTGTTCCTGCATTCAGCAAATTACAGTCTACATCCTATCAGATGGTATTTTTATGGTTAGCTTTCTTGGGCGACCTGCTGACTTGCATTTTAAAAAATTCAAACGTTTCTTTGTGTATTTTTTTTAATAGAATAGCTATCTTTCAAATGCAGTGGCTTAATTTTAAAATAAGAAATGTGCAACTTTTTAATATACTGGTATACTGTTACTAGTTCTAGGTTTCCCATATTGCAGTAATAAACTTTTCAGGAGGTTTGGAGCAGGAGATGGCTTTCTCCCATGAGGTCAGCTTAGGAAATAATATTGGTTCAGTTTGTGATGGCAGCAGTTCCATCAATGGGGGGAACTGGCTCCTGTGGAGATGAGGGAGGACTTTAAAAAGAGCAAACCAGACAACAACAAAACCAAACCCATAAGACAGCAATGTTGGAAACAGAACTGATCCAGTGTTGGAAAGAGAGCTGATCCATAGTGGTGTTTACCCAACAGGGAACTGATCTTTATGGGAGGGGCAGGGAAGAAGTGCTGGGAGAGCTGAGTCAAGAGAAGAATGTGCAGTTTGGCAGAAAAGGAAGTTCTGTCTTTTCCCAGGACTACTGCTGATGTGCTGGATGCATATTGGTGTGGGGAGAAACAGGAATTAGCAGGAGTAGAAGCAAAAACATGAGTGCTGAAGGGGGGACAAATGACAGATGGAGAGTCAAACATTTGACTTTGGTTACTTCACCTGAGCTGCTAATCTTGGTAATTATTAAATACTGTAAAGCTCACGTGTCTTACATCACACTTAGTCAACTGTTTCAACCAAAAGCCTAAATGTTTTCTTCGCTGTTATTTTTTTAACTAAAGGGCTTCACAGCTAGGGGTAACAGGTTAAGTGAGTACACTGCAGTGCACAAACCAAATTAAGAGAGAATTAAAACAACTTATTTATTTTTAAAACATTTGTCTAAAGAATAAACTGATCTGAGCTGTGCCCTGATTTTTTTTTTCTCCTAATAGACTTTACCCTGGTCAATACCTGTTAGTGAACACACCCTGGTACTGTCCCACCTGAAGATGTAAATAACCACTTACAAAGCTATTGTTCAACAGCTTTCCTAAAAGTGACTTGTGTTAAGACCAGTTTATTTCATATGCTAATTTCATACAAAATTTCAATTTTAAATTGAACCTGTCCAGTCTAAAAGGTGCTGATTCAGCATCCTACACGTTTCTTCTGTAAAGTCAGTCCATTAATTTCCCCAGCACAGCAACACGAGTTACCCTGTTAAGTAGCAAGAAGCTCAAAGGATGACTTCAGCGTCAAGAGAGGTCAGCAGCAAAGTCCCAAATGCAAGTGAGTCCACAACAAGGACATGATAGCTCCAGCTGAGAGCAGCAGCCTACACTGTCCTTGAGTTTTCCACATGCTCTGTCAGCCTCACACCAGCTCCAGACAGTAACACCTGTCTAACCTCCTCACCAGGAAGACCCAGCAGTGTAGAGCCTCTGCTGGAGCTTCCCATTTTCAATTCTACATTTTCCCAGCCATGCCTACATTCAGCTGCTCAAGCATTCACCATAGCAAAAGAATTTTCCTGCTTCCTGTTTTTACTGGGAAATGGGGAAATTGCTTCCCTTTTACTTTAGTCCTTCACTAACTGGAATGGAACAGGAGGGGGCGTTTCATAAATTAACTTAAACTTACTTTGTTTCAGGCAACTTGAAGCTGCTTAGTCCTTCAAATTAGAGACAATAATTACTTTTCTTTAAAGAGACTTGATGTAATCTGCATTTGAAAACATGACAACTGAATAGTATTTTAAATTTCCAAGTTAAGATCTTTAATTAGTTTTACTTAGCATTTAACTGGTAACTCAGTAGCAATAAGACTGTCCTACTTGCATATCAGACCCAACAAATGAACAAAACCCAGTTTATCTACTGCTGCACATAGAGATCTATGGAGCTAGCTTAGGTGCCAGGAACATCATCCTGAATTCAATATTCTACCCTGGATGCTTCACTAAGAAATCATGTCTGTTAGAATAAAACATGAAGTCAGTCAAGTTCCAAAACACCCCCCATGTCTTTAGAGTGATTTTTGGAGAGAGAGAAAAAAAAAGGGGGGGGGGGGGGGGGCAGGATAGTACCAGCCCAGACAAACCACTGTGCCAGTGCAAAGAAATTGCTTTTGCTACTCAGATTAGCTCAGACACCTGAGGAGCACTTGAAGCAGTGCCAACATTTAATTTAGGGAACTTGAATAATTCAGAGCTTGCCACTGAAGTTATGGTCTCAAAAGCCACCACCTCTCCCTGGTGGCACAGAGGGTACTACCCTTTCCAGATTGAAATCTCTTAAAACTGAAGACTCAAACACTTGACAAATTGTCACAGTTCAGCCATAAACACAGCAACATTTTTGCTTGGCATGCTACAGCAGAAACTTTATTCAGTTCATTTTGAAAATATCTGCAACCAAAATTTATTTTCTGTAAACTCACAGAAATAAGCTTTAACATAGAGGTTGTATACAACTCAAATACAGGTAATACTTTTAGCAATAACTTACAGATACAAACTAATGATAAACTACAATTTCACAAAGAATTGTAAACATTTTGCACAATTGTCAGTCCTTTCTTTTAGGCAAAGTGCTCTTTTGATGACAAATAAATTAACACACACAACTAGAGTGGACTACTTCCAGACAATACAAAAAGGTGTTTAATAAGGCTTGTAAACAATGTACTAGTTATTTATGCAGAATCCATAAAAGTGTCTCGCAGGCTAAATATACTTACATACCTGGGCAGCAAAAATTATCTTGAAAATGCTTTAGATGTTAAATAAAAAGTTAACATTAATATCTTTTCAATTATATTTTTAATACACAATAAATGACTTAAGGGTACATCCTTAATAGCTTATATCCCTGACAAAAAGTAATTAGGTGTGACTTAGTGGCAGTTGTGTCATTGAATGGGGTAGCAAAGGCTGGAGTCCAAGAGCTGTAGGTGAATGAGCTACAAAAACAAATATTTACCAGTCAGTTTCAGAGGCAGACAAGGATTAAAAGCCATCAAGTCCCCTGGGCAGCAACAGTTCTGGCCCCAAGTGCCACTTGCCCTGCCCAGCACTCGCACTCCTCCACCCACAGCCCACCTCGTGCCACTGCTCTGGAGAGAGCAGCTCAGGGCTCAGAGGCCAGGTCTCCCCAGACCTTCAGTCTCTCCCAATCTCACCTAAGTGCCAAAGTTGCTCACTTGCTGGGTCATAAGACACACAAGGACTGAATCATACTTTTGACCACTTCCCCCACAGTTACTGTGAGGGAAGTGGAAGTTTTCAGTGAAAGTGGCTAGACTGGGTTTACCTACAGTCCTTGGGGCAAGGGCCAGGGAGCAGGTGTTAAACCCTTTGCATTAAAACTACATATTATGAAAAAAGTGGCATGGATGTTTAAAGAAGTGTTTGATTTCATATTACTAGTGTTCATGTTTTTGAGGAAGCAGGAAGAGGGTGTTCACACCCAGATCTTCAGCTACCTGCTTCCAGTGAAGGGCTACCACTTGAAGAGACACACTGTTTAGTAAAGTGTAGACAGCAAGTACAGCAGTGAAATATTCTCTAATGAATGCTAGAAATTAAAAGTCTGTTAAGTTTCTTTAACTAGTACTGCTTGGTAAACTGTTGTTGCTACAGCCAATCCTGATCTTACTTGGCTATGCCAAGCTGTTGTACCTACCATCCATGTAGCTGTGCAGAGCAGTTAACATAGTCCCATCCTGGGGTACATATGCAGAATATGCCATTTCTTCTAGCATGGGTGGGGACAGCCTGGAGGGCTGAACTGCTGTGACAGAAGCAGTAGATGAATGGTTAGGACTAACATGTTTCTTATGGCGTGCTCTGCAATTTTGAAACCACACCTGAAAAGGGAAAAAATGTACATCACATTGATAGATCGTGATCTGTTTCAACATTAGCATAATAAAACCCTCAGAGTTCTAACTTTTTTTTTTTTGAGGCTTGATCATAGCTGCCAGGTGCCTCATTTCTATAGAAACACTGTCAATCTTTCATATGAGAATGAGCCGAGGGATTTGCAAGCTTTATATAAACATCTAAATATATAATTTACGTAATATAAAAAGCATATTATATGTATGCTCTTCTATACATAAATGTTTGCTGAGAGGCATCTTCAAGCAAAGGTTCCAAGCTTGTGTTTCAATTTTAGATCGCATGGGTTCATATTAACTCTGCTCTCTAGAACAGATCACTAGATATTCACTTACTTCTAATCTGTTGTATCACAAGCCAATTTAAAAAATGGCACAGGTCTTAAGAGCAATTAAAGTAAGAAATTTGTATTCAGAATAGTTAAGTGGCAATTTCTATGCTATTTAGGCTGAGAGGTTTCTTCCTGGAAGATTAGTAATCCTCCACACAAAGCACAAGAAGAATATAGCAAGCTTTCCAAATCAACATGCTTGTTCTAGACCTATTCCTGACTAAGGATGTTGTCTGAAGTTATGTTAGGACTGCTAGATTAGATCTCTTTCCATCTCAGAATAACTACATGGAGAAAATAGTCATTAAGCATTTCCAATGGATGAGTACCAGACTTGGTTAGTCAAGTAACTTGTGCAGTTACCTGTATAACACGCCTGCTCAAGCCTGTTCTTTCTGCCAGTTTCTGAAGTGTTTGTGCATCTGGATTGTTGTCCTGAGCAAACTGTGCTTGCATAACCTGAAGAGGCAAGGGAAGAGATTGCAGGTTTGTGTGTGAAGTCCTCAGAGCAGCATTAGAGACTCCTCTCAGACCACAGCCCTCCTCTTTGAATGTTTTAAGGAAACTTTTGTAATCACTAGTCCCCACATGGTCCCTGATACATTGAGGGGAAAACAACAAAACACAACAATCCCCCAAGGCCCCTTAACTTGCTTAACTGAGCTGAGACATTTCCCAGAAACGAAAAAGATGAATTCTGCTTGGCAGTAACAAAATAGAGGAGATGCTCTGTTAAGATTGTGTTAAAAGGACTGTGGGAGAAAATCCACAGCCAAGCCATTCAAACACACATGTAAAGAAAACTTCTATAGCTGCACACCACAGCCCATGGCATAATGAAGGGGTGAGCTCTGATCCACCCCTCAACTTGTCATTTACTGCCAGCATCTTCTATTATATGGAGCAACTTAGCCCTCCTTTCTGCTGCCTGGAGGATGCAGGCAGCCAGGAAGCAGTTTGTGCCTCATTTACCTTACACTGGCCTGAGGAACAGGCTCCACTTGGGCTGACCTGCACTGTGGAACTATTTGGTTACCATCATCTTTTTACAGAAAACTGGAGCGAACACTTGTCATTAGGATATGAATTACCTCTTTTTGAGGAGGTAGGTGTCAACTTGGCCTGAATCCTGAACTGCTTTAGAGCCTATAAGAGTTTACCTTATTTAAGGAAGCAAGGGTATCTTCAGCAATTTAAGCTGTAGTTTCTTATTTCTGGATTTTGACCCTTGATGGTCTGCAAATTTTGTCTTTGAAGATTCAGACTGTTTCTCTCCACACTTGGAAACATTGAAACCATCTATTTCCCTGCTGTTTCGCACAAGGACATGAAAAAGCATGGACATGCTTTTGTACCAGTACTTTGTTAGGTGTGTTACTACCTGCTGCCACTCTGACAGTCACTGATCCCTCTGCTGCTTCTCTTGCTGGAAGAGAAGTCGCATATCAGCCTCAAGAACAGGTACAGACACAGATGCACTGAGCAGATAGCAAGTGTCATTAAATAACAAGAGGCCCTAAGATCTCAAACACCTGCTGAAGTAGGTGACAATCTGTTTAAAACCGGAAAATAGACGAATATGGAAGTTTCAATGACAGCAAAAGAAGCCCTGAATACCATTCCCACCCAGATGGCTGGGGCTTCTCCTTTTCAACTACTGCTGGAAAAGAAAGTTCTCTTTTGCAGAAGTTTGAGCTTGATGTCCAGAGGCCTTGCCCTGTGCTCCTGTCCAAGTATTGCTAATGTGCTTGGCTTGTATTAACACCACATTGTCTCCAGTTGTGGCTGAAATAACAAACCAAGCTTTGAACAGCAACATGCCATGCTACATAGCACTGCTCACATGCTTCACGTGCTATTACATCTCAACTTTAGTTTGTCTCAACTGATGTTACCACAAACAAGAGAAAGACAGGCAAGCAAAACAGAACTCAGACAGAGATAGCAGAAAATGAATAGCGTAGTGGCCACATGACCAAAAATTCAAAGAGATGTTATAAACTGAAAGCAGGGATGCATGGCTAGGGTTAGGTGTAAAGTCACAGCTTGCTTCCCACTAGAGGCTGAAACACCTCAAATCCAGTCTCACCACTACCCCTTTCACAGGGAGCTGGCCTAGTTATGGCGTTTTCCCTCCAGAAAGCTCATTTAAGTGAAGTGGTGATCCAGAGGGTGAAATAATTCCTGTTTGAGGCAGACTGGAACTCACTCTTGCCAAGGTAACAACAAGACAAGAAGCCTTGAAAGTGGAGCATATGTGGGCAAGCACCCTCTGTCCTCCTTCAGGGCAGGCTTAGCCCCTACAGGGGGGTTTTGGTTTGGTACACTCAGACTTCCTACTTCCCTTAGTCTTCTCCATGGAAATGCAAAGATCTAGTGGCTGAGGCATATAAAGGGATATTGGAAAAACACTGTAATAACATGTTTGAGAACAAATTGGGACACAGCAAGAATTGCTGCCAAGTACTTTAAATGCACTTTCCCTGTATTTTACTCCACCCAGCTCTACTGAAAAAAAGAGGGGTTTTCCTCCTAAAGTATGCAGTATTAAATGCTGAGGCTGGGTCTTGAAATATGACACCAAGACTATAATGACTTTAGTATATTTTTAGCAGGCAAAGCACAAAGACACCTTGAGGAAATCAGCATGTGAAGATTTTGGAAGGGGAAGGAAAAGAAGAGACAGAAGGAGAGCAGAGATGGGTCCCTACTGATAGTCTCTCTTCCTGGTGTACAGAAGCATAGCTAAGATTATAAACATATAATCTAAAAAGCAAGTATTGCTAAGAACCATCTTAGGAGGAAAAAGGGCAGCCAAGAAACAAATGCCCAACTATTCCCTGTCTTCTCTATAAACCGAAGCAGAACAAGAAAAAGGCAGCGACAGGAATAATCTGTGTTCATGTGAACACAAGAAGGAACCCACAATACCTGCCTGTTCTGAGAACAAAATCTTCTGCAGCCCCTTTGGTGCTTTACAACAAAAATCAAATTTTCATCCCCATAATATCTTGAAGTCATGTACAGTGCCCATCTTCAGTTCAACTCTTCACATTACACAATTCTAAAAATATTTTGTCTTTGTTATATGTAGCGATGTAAATGCCTGATTAAATAGATTTCATCCAGCAACCAAAACAGAACCTTTTTGTTTCCACTCTGCAGAATTACTGTCTGCCCTCAGGGAAATAAAAAGCTTGAAGGGTAACTATTTCACATTAAACTGCTGAAGCTAACAAACAATTCCAGAAACATGCTGTGTCTTGATAGTTTATGAAACAGTTTAAAGCATGCAAGCTTTTTCTTTCCCCCCCATATACATCCCATTTCTTATCAGTTCAGCACCTATGCCCTGCACAGATCTGAACTAAGCAAGCTTTTAGCACTGCCTCTACCTGGAGCTGATCTGCTGTGAAGCTGGTCCGAGCTCTTTTTGCTGGTTTTGGATGATTAACATCTTGCTCTGTTAGTAATGCTCCTTCCACACTAATCCCATTACCTGAAGCATTAAAAAGAAAACAACACTGTCTGCTAAATGTTCAAAATGATGATATCGGTAAGTCAGACTGTCCTCCCACAAAAAACAACAGTACTGGGCCAGCTGAGTTTCAACTTGAAAAAGCCATATTCTGTTCAAAGTTAAATTGATCTGGCACCATTACCCATGACACCCCAAATGACTCCCTTGCAACTGAGAGAAGAAACATCCAGCATGCTATTTCATCAACTAGATCTGTTTTCCTTAGGATAGAAAACAAGTTATACAAACTTAAGAAGAATTAAAACATCAAATAATTTGCACCTCATTTTAATTCAAGAACCTGTGCTTCCAGCCTTAACAAAACTAGGTAGGTACCTCTTAATAAGGAAGACGAAGCAAAACCACACGGTGTAATTCAAAGCAATCCCCACCGCTCTGAACAGGAGCAGTACGCTACCGTTTTCGACTTCTCTCTTCAGGTTGTCCAGCATGCAGTCGTAGTGCACTCTGCAGAGGACCTTCTCCTCCACCAGCGCGAACTCCTCCCCGGTGGACAGCTGCCTCTTGCAGGAGAAGCAGGCGAAGCAGGCCAGGTGGTAGACGTTGCCCTTGGCCCGGCGCACCCAGTCTGTGGCGTGGATGTGCCTCCCGCAGCGGGCGCAGCGCGTCCCGTAGCGCCTGCAAGGACAAAGGGGCCGGAGGGGGCGCGGCCCCCAGCGCTCCCCGGAGACACCGGGATGCGGCGGCACCGCCGGGACCCGGCGGGGCTGAGGGGACGGCAGAACCGTGCTCTTACAGCTAAAAATCCTCACGTCTGTCTCCGACAGCTGCAGAGCACTCCCGAGCTACAGGAGCCAACGTTCTCAGAAGGAGAAAAGTAAAACTGAAACTCTTTACTGCCATGTGAATTCACAGCTCCTCAGCTTTCCTTTTATAAAGATAATCACTCTTTAAAAAGCTGTGAGGGGAGATGGAAACTGCTGACTTGTGCTCAAAATTCTATTCTTTAAATATATTTCACATTACTCTAGTGACAGCCTGAATTATTTAGTTACATCATCCTTCACTAATCCTTCAGTGCCCTTCAGAGAAGAGGAAGCCCTGTATCTGCATAGTTACTTCCTTAACTACCAGCACCTTATGATTTTTTTTAAAAATTCAAATACCTGCAAGTATTTACATTAGTACAATAGAATATTTCTCTTTTAAGAGGAAACCAGACATCAAGGTATGGTGATTATTTAGACAGGCATTTGTCCTCAAGATCTTTGCAGACTTGTAAGGGGTTTTTTGTTTGGGTTTTGTTTGTTGTTGTGGTTTTTGTTTGTTGCTTTTTAAGTCCCACAAGACTTTGGTTTTCAGAAGTTCACAGTATTCAGCCTGCCCTCTCTGTCTTTAAGTGTCAAAACTGACTAGATGAACATAATCTCTTCAGCACACAGGTGACAATTCCATAATTTAGTCTAGAAATGTAATAGCAATCACACAAAATTAACAGCAAAAATTTCTTGCACTTTCTGCCAACTTATTCATGCCAACGTGAATAAATAGTATTCTTCCTTACAGGGTTAGACCTTAATCCTGAAGAACTCTTCATTTTCTAAACCAATTGATCACCAAATTTAAATGCTGTGTTGATTGGTTTTTGGTTGGTTTTTTTTTTTGTTTGTTTTGTTTTTTTAAAGATCACAGGATTTACTGTGGGCTGGTTTTGCAGTTCCGTGTGATGCAGTAGCTGTGCAAACAGCAGAGGGGCACAGGGGGAGACTGGGTGGACAGCTACGTTAGACAGACTTAGGGTTTCCCAAATCCCTCTGCAAGAAATCAGTCTAACTACTGAAAATAAACCTAGCAAATAAAATCCAAAGAGCCTGAACACACATCTCAGTTGCAGCTTAAGCAAAAAGTAACGTTAAACAAGCGTAACATGTTCTCTGAAACAATTATATTCCTGCTGTGTGATATACCTGAAATAATCGAGCTTGCAGAAGATATCTTTATCTTTGATGTAGCAGCTGGTATGCCTTCCTAGAGATGTTCTGCAAACGCTGCACGAGAGGCAGCGCACATGCCAGCAGAGGTCGTTTACCTGTGAAAGCACCAAAGAAAGACGCTCAGCGTTTGTGCCACCAATATCGTGTCACGTTTACAGAACTATTTTATCCATCCATACAGAATAGGCCAAAAATTACACATACCACATTTCACAGAAAATTTATCTTCAAGGCAAAGCATTTTTCCTGTAGAACTGCATTAAGGGTTAATTAATATGATGGAGGTCTACAGAATAAGCTTTCATGGTTTTGTAATTCAAAGCACCAGAAGAGGAAGCAAGAGATTCGAGTTCCACGTAGCTATTTCGTGCCCAGTTCTGTTCTCACAGCATTAGAGTAACAGAGCAAGCTCTGGCCTCACATAACCTTGGGAAGGCAGCTAACTTACATACTTTTATTTCCCAGTCTGTAAAAAGTCTTGTCTAACAGAGAACGAACTTTGCAAAGTGATTTGAAATTTTAAAATGCAAGTGTTGAAGGGGAAAGAAAAAAGTTTGCCAAACGGAAACACAGCATAAACGACACTGTCATTTGCCACATTTCTATTAAAGCTAAGTTAGTGAATGGAGGGAGGGTTTAAAATTGCCGGCAGCTGTTTTAATAGCAAATTCAACAATTCTTTCATATGTAATATCTATAGTGAAACCAGGCTCAGTAATGGAAAGCAGCATAAGTCAGCAGTTTTGAAAACTCACGATTTTTGGGCAAATCGAGTGCAAGTATTTTCATTTCTTCTTTTCTGTAAAGAGACTTTCTTTGTTGTGCAGGTATTAGGTATCACACACCAAAAAACTTAGAACTGCCAGTGATCATAAAATTAAGTAGTAACTCTCTAGATAATCCCATGCTTCATGTGAGGAATTCTGTAAACCAAACGATGACTAAGCTTAGAGATTTTAAAAAATATTTTCGAAGCCAATTTTTCATCTCATACCAAACAGCCCATGTATTGCCTGCGGCAAAGCTGCAGATCTGAGATAACCCAGGATGTGCCTTTCACCAGAGCACTGCCAGGCAAACCACGGAGAAAGTGAGATACCGGCTCCAGCAACTCGGGCAGGAATCACCCATTTCAGTCATTCTTCAGGTTGTAACACTGCAGTCTGCAGTTGCCCAATGCTCTCCCAGCTCCTATCCGTGTTGGCAACCATCTTCCCGCACACCGGCACCTTTACCCCACGATATAATGAGAAGTTGTTGACAACAGCCGTCACCAGGCTGAGCCTCCCAAGTGTTTCTGCTGCAGCCCCGCGGGTCCCCCCGCCCGGCCAGGCCAGAGGAGCCTGCAGGACCCGGGGCGCAGCTCCTCGGAGCCCGAGCTGGCAACTCATCCTCACACAGCTCGTCATACTGCCTGCTCTTCCCAGGGCAGAGCTCTCTGCAGAGCAGGACACAGACAGCTTTGACAATGGTCCCGTTTGATGGCACCAACCTACGTTCCTACTTACAGATTTACACCGGAAGACACTGCTGCTGATCAGCAAGACACCCGTTTGCCAGCACAGATCCCCTTCTCTCTGCTCATGCAGGAAGCAGGAACAGCCAACTTCAACTGAAGGCTAAACCATTTAGTGGCCTTTTGCTCCAAGCCACATCATCCCAGTTTTTCAGACAGGAGACTGCAATGATGCATAAACGAGCTACTAAAACATCACTGGTGTTCACTGGACCAGAACCAAGTTCAAATTAACTCTGCTCCCCGTTCAACCACGCTGTTCCTTTCCAAGCCCAGCCTGTTGCAGAGGTTCGGGATTCACTGCAACAAAAGGTGTCCAGCAGCTCCCCGCACCGGCACCTGCCCTGTTTTAGATGAACAGTAACCCGGCCTACATGTTGCTTTGACCTCCTCACCTCAACTGAGATCTAGGCAAACGATCTAACAACACTGAGGTGTTTTCAGCAGCATTAGCAGCTTCGACTTGGCGGGATACGCAATGGCTTTATTTAAGCTTGCACCTACTGGAACCTAGCGACTTCTATCAGGATTCTCTAATCTTCCTTTTGAAAGCAGAGAAGGCAAAAGTCTGATCCTGAATAACTTGAATGGCTGTAATACAGAAGGAAAATAGCCCCCCTCCCAACTACTTTAATACTTTACAGTCACATGGTTTGGTTTTAAATTATCTTACTCAGCCCCGAGTACTAAGGCTCGCAAATTACAATCACACAGCTTCCTTCACTTGCAGATATTACTAGACCACCTTTTACAGAAATAATTTCTGAAGATCCACTTTTTGCTTTGAGCTTCACGACACTAGAAGATTTACTTTAGCTAATAACAAACAAGCTACCCCAGCATGGCTGAATCGGGAGCTTAAAGCTCAGCGAGGAAGTTGCCTGTGTTGGGAACTGTTGGTTTTCTTCCCCGCTCTCCTCAGCACATCAGGAAGTTACAGTCCCAGTGCAGAAAAGAGACCCCCAAAGCACGAGCTCCGGCGTTGCCCCCAGGCCCGCATCCCCCCGCATCCCCCCACGGCCACCCTGGCTCCGGATCCCGCGTCCGCAGCGGCTCCGCTCGCCGCCGGGCTCGCCGTCCCGGGGCCCGGGGA
>NW_009952712.1:137338-138723 GCF_000747805.2 Chaetura pelagica
GGGGGGTGGTGGTGGAACCCCAACAACAACAACAAAACACCAACGAAAAAAGCGAGAGGACCCCCCTCCCCGTTTGTCTTCACCGTTCGCCACAGCTTCCCCCTGCCACCCCACTCCAAACCAAACTTCGAGTTACGTCCCTGTGTTAGCAAAGAAGACAAACACGACGGAAAGCGAGAGAACGCGTGAACGGGAAAGGTTGTTCTGCGCTGCTGAAACTCAAAGCCCGAACGTATTCCTGCAGCTCAGGCTCACCACTCTTCCATCTGTCTTGCTGCTTCTACCCTTGTTTGCGCCTCCAAGATCCCAAATAAAACCTTTATCGTTAAGCTAAAAAAAGGAGCACCTGAGCTGCCCGAAGGCCGCAGCATTACTCCGGTTCTGAAATCAAGCCTGAAAGACCACGGATGTTGCTAATTAACATCAGTGCATTCGGTCGCACCGCGGACAGAGGGTGCTGGGAGCTGGCTGCCCGCAGCCCCCCGAAAACCAGCGGAAAACTCCCATCTTTCAGAAGAGGGGGTCCCTAGGTTGCAGACGCGCTTTTTCTGTTGTTACAAACCTGGCCCGCAAAGTTCCCTCAAACCAAATACTGCTGCTGTGCTCGGGACATTTCAGGAGGCTAAAGCAACAGCTTGTCCATCGCAGGTGAGGTAAATAACCGGGGTGTCTGCTTCTCTGCACGTACTTAACTAGCCAGGTGTTTTAAATTAAACTTGTCGTTATGTTTCCATCTTTCCCCGTCTTTGTTTCGGCTCCGCCTGACGATGGATGCGAGACGTGTTGCAGAGCCTCAGGAAAGCAAACTGAGAGAATTGCCCGTAGGCTTAAAAATATGATAAGTTTGCTAAAAGGGAATTAAGCTTTTGAGAAGCTGTATGAAGGGAGAAGCCCCGTATTCTTATCCTCCCAAAATCATGATCCTCGTTTCAAACCCCAGGACCCAATTCTGCAGGACCGTAACTGAACGAGCGGCGGTGCCGAGCCCTGGAAACTCCGGGACCTTCCCCAGCCAGTCACTCGTTTGTCCAGCGCTAAAACCGATCTAACCCTTTACAGAATATCGCTTAACTTTAGTGTAAACGTCTCTAACAGCCGTAGCGAGGCACGTACTGTCCGGGGTTTGTTCTTCTGCCCTCAGGGCGGGCAGAGCGGGACCCCGCCGTCCCCTCGGTGCCCCGTTTCCCTCCCGCTGGCCTGGAGGCGGCCTTCGGGCCTCTCGCCGGCCCGGCCCCTCTCCCTCGATGGCCACGGCCGCTCCGCGAAGCGCGATCAAGGGCTTTCCCTTCGGGCTCTGCCCCTCCGCGGCGGGGGAGCACGGCCGCACCGACGGGTGCGCGGGCAGGGGTGCCGAAGGCGCGGCCCCGTGATACGGCGGGGGCGAG
>NW_009952712.1:139297-139590 GCF_000747805.2 Chaetura pelagica
GTCGGTCCTTCTTCTGCGCTGCTAATGGATTATTTCAGGGCGTTCGTGCGCGCTTCACGCAGGGCTGCATGTTAGGTTTCGATACAATAACTCCTCTTCCGTACGCATGCACCTTTTCTCTAAAAAACGCGGCAGTCGGAGGAACCAGAGTCAATCCGAGCGCTGCTCCCCACGTCGATGGTGAAGGGGCAGCGGTAATTCATAAGGCAGGTGTTGGAGGAGGAACCGTGCGCAGGAGACGCTCGGTGTTTCTCATTGTTTTCGGAGCCCGGTGAGGAGCGGGCGCGGCGGGG
>NW_009952712.1:140068-140421 GCF_000747805.2 Chaetura pelagica
ACACGCCCCGCCCCTCCCTGCCCCGCGGGCTCCGGGCTTGCGGCGCCGGGCCCTGCGGAAGGTCCCGGGGAGGGGGGATCGCCGGAGGTGTCTGAGGAGGGAGAGACGGGGGGAAGAGTTCTGATGCCTGTCTCTCAGAAGTAAAGCAGGAACGCGTGTGGATGGGAGTGCTCACCAGCTGCACGTAGGAGAGGTCTCTTAAATATTTGACGGCAAGGCACAGCACGAAGAAAACACTGAACTGGGAGAATTTGGGTTGTTTTAACGAGCGGGTGTTGGCAAATAGCCTTCTTATTCACAGGCTGCACAGGTCTGTGCGTGCGGCCGGGTGCTCCTGTCTGCAGTTCTCTCTA
>NW_009952712.1:140895-142645 GCF_000747805.2 Chaetura pelagica
GGAGGGCGGACGGACGGCTCAGCCCTCGGGGGATCGCTCCCGGTGTCACCGTGAGGCCGCGCGGTCACCGCCGTCGCCAGCAGCTGTCTGGCAGAAGAGGCAGCTCGGAGAGAAAAGCCTGAGAGATAGTGCAGGACCTAGTTCCCGTCCACGCAGGCTCCCCTCTCCTGTCTCGGCCATCTTCTTACACGTACTTTGGTATTTGCACACCTGTCAGTATCCAGAGGTTTTCCACCTGTAGACCTCAGCGCCCCGGGCTCTGGGGGCCTCTGTGGGCTGTGCAAGACAGGCAAGAAATCAAGGCAGCACTCTCGGGCTTGCTTTTTGTGGGTTTGCATCCCCACTGGCTCCAGCCACTGGTAAAAGCTGCAGGGTTTGGACTAGCCCTGAATTATTTGTTCAGGGCTGGTTTAACGAGAAGTAAACTAATCCAGTCTCTTACCAGTGACCTGTTATTCAAATTAGTCCAATGCATTTTTTTCTTGGGCCAGACTGTCTGACTCGGCTTTTGGGTCCAGGGTCTTCCAAAGCTGTACACATGTGGCTTTTGTTCGTGGCTGTTCCAGCACGGAGCTCTGCCTTGCTTAATTGTGAAAGACCGGATCAGTCAAAGGGAAATGTCTGTATTTCCTAGGTGGATGGCTGAGCCAGTGCTTCCCTTACCAACATCCAGAACTTGATGCAGTTTGCCTTTATTTATTTATTTTCGTATAGAAGACAAAACAAACAACCCCCCCCAAAAAAAAAACCCAAAAAAACAACCACCAGAAATCAACCAACAAAAAAACCAAAACCCCACAAAAGACCAAACCAACCTGTGGGCTGGAGGCGAGGGGAGGCAGATGGCAAGAAGGGAGGCAGTGGGATGCAGCCCTGCATCTTTTTATAGCACTGGCCCTTGCACTGCAGCAGAAGTGCAAAGAGCAATTTCGCCCCCCCCCCAGTGCGTAACTGCAATAATTTTGCTTCATTTACTCAGATCTTCTTAATTCCCCTCTTGGTCCCTGCACTATGCTCAAGCTGTGTGGATACAACCCGAACATGTTCAAAATCAGAGTTGCACCTTCGTGTCCCTGAAATCGCGGTGAACGCTCTAAGTTCTACGCGTCCGTGGCAGTTGTGTCGCGGTGTCATTCCGTCAGGGGAAGTGCCGGGACAGAGGACATTAAAGCAGCGGTCACATTATGTCAAAGAGCATTTTGCCCTTAAGGCACTGGAGGGCAAAAGCGAAATGGGAGCCACGGCGGATTGTTTGTACGTTCCTGGCTGGGAAGGTCCCTGTGAGGTGCCCTGTGTTCTGTGAGCGCGGGCACTGTGCCCAAAGCGCCCGAAGGGCTCCCCTGACATGTCGTGTCTGCCCGCTTAGCTCCTTTCACTTGTGTTTCTGCGATGAATAAGCACAGCTTCGGCAGGAGCCCTGGGGTGTTACCGCGTGTGCCGGGGGCCGGGGCGGCCCGGGAGGTTTCCAGCCCCTTCGGGCGCGGCCGGTGAGGACACGGACCCTTTGTTCCCCCGCACCCCGCGGGGCCGGGGGTGCGTCCCGCAGGAACCCCAGCCTTGAACGGGCTTTTGCGAAGCATCCGAGGGGCCGCGGCACGAGGAGGGTCCTCCGGGAGCGATCTCTGCCCCACCAAGCGTCTGCCATCCCCGCACCGCCAGGCCGTCGGAGCCCGGGCCGGGGGTGGCACCGACGGGCGGGAGATCTGCGCCGGGACCCCCGGCGGCGTGTGGCGGACCCCGGCCCCCCCCC
>NW_009952712.1:142711-146391 GCF_000747805.2 Chaetura pelagica
TCGGGCCGCTCGGGCAGCTGCGAACCCACCCGCACGGCCCGGGGCTGCAGTCGGCACGGGGCCGGGCACAGGGATGCCTGGTAACGAGCCCCGGGGAGAAGGGAGCACCTCCCTGCAGGCTTCTGTGCTGGACCTTCCTTCTGGCATACCAGTGCGAGGGACTGTTCTTTGCCGTGTGAATTAAAGAACGGATTTGCTCTGATCCTTGCTGTAAGCTTCCAAGCCTTCCCCGGATGATCTGTGACTTTGCACGTTGCACAAGAGCAACACGTGTATTAAAATGAAAATGCCTGTTAAAAAACCCAGCATGTTCGGGACTACCTAGCTGGAGATGTTTTGTGTACTCAGTGGATAAGTTGGGATGGGAGCTCCTGAAAATAGGTGATTCATTCAGAGCAGATCTGGAAACTGCAGTGAACCTCCAGAAATGGGATCCCAGGCTTCTGCCCACGGGTCACAATTGCCCAAGTGTTTGCATGTGTATGTGAGCAGGGAATCAAGATTTACAGTCTTGTGAGTGGTGCCTACAAAGTGCTACTGTAATTCCCTGAAATAAAATCTGCTGCTTTTGAAGGCGCAGAGGCTGCAGGTGTTCAGTGTAGTGTTTTAGGTAGGAATAAGGGATCTTACTGCTCTTTGTGTTTGTAATTTTTACACTGAGATGACCACATTAACTGTTGACTGACACTCATAGAACCAAGGGGGAAATTTTACCTGGTGCCAGAGTGATGTTGCTCTAAAGGAGAGTGAAATACCTAGACAGTGCATTTCTGCCCAGACATCCATTTTCATTGAGTTTAGTGCTTGAAAGCAGTCCAGTACTTCTGGGCAGGGAACAAGACAGGGGAAATGTCATGTAAATTTAGCACAACTCTCTTCTTCTGCCTGCTTGTTCCGAGCAGTTTTCTTAGATTAACTGACCTGTTCACACAGAAAGCACACTGCTCAGGATTTAAAATACATCTCTGATCTGTGAGCACATTGTGGCTTTAGGAGAAAGCTTTGTGCATCAGGTACTGTGGCTACAACTGATGGGGATCTGCATCTAGTCCTACCCACTGCAGCCACGTGCACCCCTGCCTATCGAGTCTCTGCTTTCGAAGGGCAGCAAGGAAGTGTTTCACTGAGCATACATTAAACAAAAATAATTAAAAAAAAAAAAGAGGGAAAAAAAAGGAGAAAAAAAAGTAACAAAAGGTTGGTTAGTGAAGCAGCACATTAAGCAGGAGGTAAAATTCACTGTTTGCATGTGCAGGACTAGTCCTGTTCACCTTGCTGCTCTGCACAGAACTGCTTGTCCCCTTTGCAGAGCCCAGGAGGGCTCAGTGCCCTCTGTGCTCCACAACAAAGATCTGACAGAAGATTATTGTTTTTGCTGGTGATGTGATTATAATCTTCTATTCATTGGTTCAGCTTGGGATTGCAAAAAGGAGAAGAGAGTGGCAGAGGGAATCACTGGAGATTTTAAAGGAAACTGTTAGTTTTAATCTGTGCAAACAAACATTCAAAAGTGAGTCAGCTCTGGCTGTTTACCTGAAAAAAGCTTTACACAAAGCAGCACTTCACCACCTACTGCTTTGCCTTTCCTTAATACCTTCTGAATGTTGGTGCTTGAGCAGGGGAAAAATTATTTATCCTACTCTCAGTGAGAGAGGGTCTAATGGGATGAAAGAAAACTTAGAACTCAGTGTAGCACTGACTTGCCACCAGGGTTGTACAGACTAAAACACTGATACTATTCTACACTGTGTTATAAATCCCCAAATATTTACGTTGTCAGCACCCAGCCCCTAATGGCATCCAGAGGCAGGTTTACAACATGAAGAATCCAATGGGCTCAGCACTGCCCAAAACTGCAGAGCTCATCCTGCCCTGCTCTGAACCACGCCAGGGCTCCCAGGATGTGGAACCCAGATGGGCTGAGTTCATGGTTTTGGCAAGGGGAGCCTGCCTGCCTCCTGCAGATTTTGCCTCCTACATGGCTGCAAGAAGAGGGAAACACAAGGCCCCTCTATGTCTTGTTCTACTGTTTATACTCTGCAGTGACGTTTGCTATGCTTCTATGTCTATTTTGTACTGTTATTTTGGGAACCTGCATTTACTTGTAAGACAAAATCATCGATAGTTCAGAAGTGGAATCACATTTATCCCATCCTTGCTGCATTCCATCAGGTCTGCCTGCAGGTCGTGCCAGTGGGTCACAGGGGTTTTCATACTGCTGGCTGATCATGCCCCAAGTTCTTATGGAGGAACAGCCAGGGCATAGGATGCTGCTTTATGTCTGAATGTCAGTATTAAAGGGGATATATAGGATCCCACAGCAAGTATCTCAGACAGCTACATCTCTGCAGAGGGACAAGAGAAGGACAGACAGATCCTATTCAGCACTAGAAGCCACAAATGCACTATTCAGCTGTAATATGTATGACTTGGCGATAAATACAAGAGGAGTGGTGTCTGACCAGATGACTGTTACATCTGCAGACCAAAGAGAGTGTTGTTATAATGAAGGACTCCTTCCCATAACAAATTAATAATGAAAGTAGGTTTAGAATCATGCTTGGTGCAGCAGATACATGAAACAGTCAAATGTGCAGTGCTTGTCTAACCACAAGTAAGTCTTCTAGAACAGGCAGACATTATTTAGGACTCGTTCCTGCAGTAATATGGTGACTGGTCTGGTCTATGGCAACACTTCTCAGAAGCTGCAGTGGACACGGAGTTCCCTGACAGACCTGCCAGACTGACAGACAAGGTGCCTTCCTCACTGCCTGCTGCAGCCCATCTGCCAGGTTCACCAACCACAGCATCTCCCGTTTTGTTACTGGAGATGAGGCAGGCAATTCCTTTTGCCTCAGGTTCAGAGAACAGTTATCCACTGGTGGCAGAAAGGTCACTAATTTGAAGATGACATGCTCCCACAAAGTGTATTCATTAGGGTTTGCATCAATCTTTAACAAGGTGCACTCTGAGATGGGCAAGGAGACTCTCTTTACCTTGGTCCAGCAGAGAGAAGAGGTCTTGCCTTTTCCAGGGTCATCTGAAGCATGGTCCTTCTACACTGAGAGCCCACGGGCCACGCTGGTGCAGGATTTGTCTGCTCAAGACCCTCTTTCTGTTGTTTTAGAGGTGAGGAAATATCCAGTCAAAAGCACAAGGTGGTGGACCTGATGCAAAGTGCTTTAGAGACCATGAACAGGAATGAAGAAGGAAGCAGAGTTAGACCAGCTCAGTGAACACAAGTGATGTTTTAAATATGTTCTGCTCTACATACATGTTGTCCCTTCCATTTCCATTCCCAAATCAATCAGTTATTTTAGGGAAGCATTAGCAGAATAATGGACCTAGTTAAGGGGTGTAATGTCTTCTCAAATGGGATACTGGAGGAAGGGGTTGTTTTGGGGTGTTATGAGACTGTTTGCAATACTAACAGAGTGCCGGGACTGGCTGGTGTAAACACACGTGCACGGAAGGGGTGGTTTCCCAGTCAGCTTTGTTCTGTCTGTCCAGCACCCTGCCCTGCAGCCTGGAGCCACGATTCCAGCCGCAGGCTCTCTGTGCCTCCTGCCAGAGCGCAGTGGGCTGCACCTGGAAAAAAGTAATTTAGAGCCCGGGGCTGCACGTTAGGCTGACCCTGCTCAGGGTGCAGACAACGAGTGTATTGAGGCTGGCGGGGCGGG
>NW_009952712.1:146526-175677 GCF_000747805.2 Chaetura pelagica
GGGTGTCAGCGCTCCTGGCGGGCACCAGCACCGAGTGTGGCACACTGGTGTGTGCTGGGATGCCTGGGCGTGCAAGGCGGCAGCGAGCAGATCCTGCCCTGGGGGAGCGCGTTCAGCTGGTGCGCAGCTGCGGTACCGAGCTGAGCGCTCCCCGCACAGCCCCGGGTGGCTCTCCTTTGCACAGCAGTGCTGCCCGCTCCCCTGGCCTGGGCACATCTTGGGCTCTAGAAGATTTTGAGGCTTTTTGACTTACTCCGTACACAGTTTTGAGTTAAAGTATTTCTCTGGGATCCAAATCACAGGGATTCAATTTACTGCACATTCAGGTTGTTTATATTCCTCTTACTCTTGTCTAAGAAAGGCCACCTTAGACAAATGGTTTCGTTCATGTTACGTGTTACTGACACTTTTGGGTGCAAAAGCTACTTGCCTATTTAGTGATGACAAGTGAAGAGGTTCTGTGTTTAGAAAATTGAGTTGCAGCAGTGTTCACATAACAGTCCTGTGATCCTTCCTCTGTCAAAATGCCCACTGCCTTCAGGCTGAATAATGACTGCAAGATTGCTCTTCTCTCTGCAGATTTTAAGTTTCTTATGGAAGTGTGCATGCACACAGATGAAACACATATGTATGTCTGAAAAGGAGAGGTTATGCTGCTGTTTAGACATGCTGAGTGAAAGAGTATAGTCTACAAGCATGGGTAAATGCCTCAGAGTGCAGCAGGGCAGGTACTGGACTTTTAATTTTGTAGTGAAGTTTATTATTTCAGCCTCTCATTATGAAAAAAGATTTTTTTTTCCTTCTGCATTTCCTGTGATTTCAAATTAAAAAAAAAAAAAAAAGTCTGATTAGCAAAATCAAACCACTTTATTGAAATGTTGGTCCTATATTTTGCAGTTTATTGGACATTAGTTTTAAAAACTGAAAAAAAAATAGGTAGAAGTATAATGTTTTGTTTTACTGGAAATGCTTTCTCTTCATCTTTATTTTAAAACTAACATTCCCCAAAAGTAATGTATTTTTCCCCAAAAGGTCTAAATTCTGACAAGCTAGTGTTTTCTAAAGTAGATGTGTCCATCAGAAAATTTCTGGCTGGTGCTGTTATAAAGTCATGATTGGTTTTTGTTTCAAGATGAGGCCCAATTTCTTTAACCAGTTATTGGAATTTTTCCTGTGTGAATTTCCATGCACGAATCTTTCTCCAAACATGGATGGGATCCAGCTGTGTTGTGGAGGAAGGGGTGGGATGGCTTTGCTGGTGCAGGAGAGGAGCTGTGGCCAAGTTGCTGTCCCCAGTAAGTTGCCCCTGGGCAGAGGGCTGGGTCAGAGCTGGGGCCAGCTGGGCCACCACCATCCAGCCAAAGGGAGGCAGGCAAAATGGTATATTTTCAAGTTAACTTCCTTCTGGAAGGATTAGCAGATTAAATGCCAGTCATTGTAGCTTTACCTAATTTTAGCTGTTGAACAGTCAAAATATTTCCCTTTGAAATATCAGGGATCAGGCTGCATTGTTTCTGAAATTGAGGACAGTTTCTGTTGAGCTGAGTGGGCTGAGGTTTGACTTAGAAGAGGAGGAACTTGCACATTTTCTCTAAACCTGTTACCAAGGTGCAGAGAAGCAGATGCAGAAGCAGCCTCGAAGTCAGAGAGCACATGTGGGACAACTTGTTGGATGCTGTGGTGTGTGTGGTTTATTAGGGTCAGAGCTGCTGGTGGCTGAAGGGCTGGTGGTGCCCAGGGGGCACAGGTTGCTCATCTGCTGGGCAGCCCTGTGCCCTGGTGCCTGCTCCTGCCCATGGCACAGGGGACTTGTTCCAGACGTGCAGATGCATGAAGGAGGGGAGATCTGGGTGCTAAATCTGTGTATGCCTCAGGTGCCTTGCATGGATAGCTGTTTATTTTTGGCAAAAGATGCCAACCTTTGGTGAAGTGCTGTTGAGTATTCCACTGCTGCCCATGGAGCATGGAAAGCACAACTTCAAGGCATTATTGGTCTTGATCCAAAGCCAACAGAAGTATCTGCATAGCATTTAATGACCTCTGGAACAAGCATTTATGGAAATGTGATCACTTATTTTTTGGCTTGCTTGGTAGAGAAGTGCCAACAAAGGACAGTTGTTCAAATACCTCCACATAACTGGCTCTGGAGCATCAATTTGCCACCTTCTTTTGGCTTTTGGGTTTCTTTTGGGGGATGCTTTTTGGAAGGACAGGTGAGTTTCATCTTGAAAGTGAGAAGTCAGGCTTTAAGAACTAAAATACACCGAAAAGGGGAGACCTGAGAGCTTTTGATTGATGTGCCATGAGAGATGCTCCCCCACTCAGGCAAGCTCAGCCTTCGGTCCTGCAGAGCTAGAGCCCCTCCCGCCCTCCCCTCAGCCCTTAATGAGTTTAGTCTGCAGGATTTCCTCTTCCGGTGACATTATCAGCAGAAATTACCCTGTGCCATTACCTTTGGCCAATGAAGGTTGACAGGCCTCCCCCTGCTCCCCTCTCTGGGGCTGTGTGTGACTCCCTGAGACAGGAAAGTCTTGTCTGGACTTGACCCTTTGAAGTTTCCCTCACCTCCACCTACCAGCTCGCTGCAGTTTCTGTGCTGTGGTCCCGTCCCCTGTGCTCGGAGGCTGCGGGTGCTGCTGTGGTTATTGCTGCTGGTGCTGTGGGTGCATCTGGGGGTCTGCACCCCAGGAGCCTCTTGGGGGGAGCCTACGGGGGGTCCCTGGCTTCCACTTGCCCAGCCCTGGGTGGCTGGGGCTGTACTCTGGCCCAACAAGGAGGGTGTGGGTCAGCAGGCTGGGAAGGCTGAAGGGATGCAGTGCAGCTATTTCTCAGCCAATGCTCAACTTAGAGAGAGAAAAACATGCTGGAAAAGAGTTGTCACTCCTTTCCCTATGATTTTACTTTTAAACATTCATTGCATGGCTGTGTCATTCATCTTGAAGATCTGGAAGGGTCCTCCTCAGGGGTTTTCCCTGTGTAAGATTCTGCTGGCTTCTCTTTACATCTTTTGCTTATGTCCATGCCAGGAATTGTTTAGCCTATGTTATGTGACTCAGAATGGTTTCAGTTTACATCCACTTTATCATCCTGTATCTCCTGTAGAATTACAATACACAGCAGTTCAGACCTCTGTGCAACTAGATAAAGAAATATAACTCTGTGTGAGCTCCAAGGGCTCTGTAAATGCCACAGCCTTGATTGAAAATGTCTGCCTAGCAGAGAATGGGGAGGTCTTTTTGCAAGACAGAGTTCTTGTCTGATAATGTGGGGTAACAAAAGACGATGTCCTGTGGCATCAGCCCTGGGATAGGGAAGCAGGGTTCATGAAAACATCCCTATTTCATGCCTTTTGTCTTCAATGCTGGGTTCACAGGGACTGCAGGGCAGAAGGCAACATTTTCCTGTTTGGTGGGTGCCCAAGAGAAAGACCTTTCTCTCTTATTGTAGCTTCATCCCACTTCCCTTTCACCTGGCAGGGGGATGCACTCTGAAGAGCAGGATTTGCTGTGGTGGTTGGCAGCAGTACCTTCTGGTATTGCTTTCTTCTCTGGCCCCAGTACTGGATTGCTGGGAGGCTTTCTGTGGCTGTGCTGGAATAGCACTGTCCTCCCTGAGCCCCATCTGCAGGGAGGTAACTCAGCACAGCTCCTCTGCCTTCACAGGGATAAGGGAGGATACAAGGAGAATTGCTGCATATCGTGGAGCATTTCTCCCCATGGCTGCTGCCTCTCCAGGTGAACTAAGGGCCTTTCCTGCTCCCAGGTGAGGCAGTAAGTACTAAACCATGGCTGGAGGACCTGCTATGATCTGGCATTGCTATCGCTGATTTTCTGGGGCTTCATTAACCCAGTTACTTGATTCACAGCTTGGAGAATTAGTATTGTTTTCTGTATCTGGAGGTCTTCATGTAAAGATTGATCTTGGTCTAATTCTCAGTCAGTTTGGTAATTTTATTGGGCCTCAAAGTATTGTGTGACTGGAGGAAATGCTCTATGTAAAACTCACAACTTCATCTGGTAGTGATTTGTCATTCACCATGTTTTGGGCTTGCTGCCAGCTCAGCTGTTGCCAAGTGAAAGGAAGACAAGGGAATAAAATGATTATCAGGAAAAGGCTCAGAAATGTTGCAAATGAAATAAACAAAGAATAGCTTAAAACTAAGATGAGGATATATATAAAATAAATCACAGAAATCATGGGGGCAGGCAGCAAGGGAGTTCAGTTTTCCCCTAGACTACAGTCCTTTTCACACCAAGAACAGCTCAGCATTATCCTTGAAATATATGTGATCAAGTGGACCACCAAGAAAAAATTTCCTGCAATCCTGTAAACCCATATTTATCTCTATTTTGTGTATCTTTATATGGGGTATCTATTATTAGTGGTCAAAAGGTCTGTTATTATCCCACATTTACTGTGTGGTGGGAGCTAAAGGTCAGGGAAGTAGGTGTGCAGGCAAGAAGGGCAGTGCCTGACCCGCAGAGGAGCCAGGGGCAGTGCTGTTGGAAGGAGATGCTGCCCCTGAAAGGACCTTGCAGGGCTCTAGCGTCACAACAGTCAGGAAACTGCTGCTGGATTTACTGTCCCCAGGCCCAGCAGCCAGGGAGGGTCTGTCTGAGCTGCTGCCAGCCATGTCCTGAGATGCCTTCCCTGGCCATGGATCCAGCCGGAGCGGTGTGGGAGCTGCTTGCTGCTGTCAGAAGCAGCCTGTGCAGGCCTGGGACTGACTGCTGGAGAGGGGCAAGGATAGTTGCAAATGGCCAGCCCAAATCCATAACTGCTTTGAAAAAGAGTCCCAAATTTATATTGATAGAAGTTTTGGTTTGCAGGACTAAGCACTAGAGGTGAAAAATGGGTATTCCATACATTGACTTTCAGTGATCATATTAAGTCTGAGTAAGGAGTTGTTTCTGTACAATTCCACTACAGGGTTTTGATTTAATCTGCACAGTTAGGCAGAATTTGTGACTTCAAGTTGTGAAAAAAATAAAAGGTCAAACGATAAGGGTGACTCAACAAATACTTTATCCAAATACCTGGCATTTCTGGTTTTGGAGACAGTTCCACAGCTCTGACAGCAGACAGCTGTGATGGGAATTTCCTGTAACTTTTAATATATTCCTAATGTAATAATTTCCTTCTCAGCTATGAAAGTCAGTAAAATTTAATAGAGGCAGAAGTGGAGGCGTAGTGAGATTAGTGACTTGCCTAAGGTCCCAGAGGATCAAGGTCTGCCACACGGTGCTGTCCCAGCATCACATCCTGCTGAGGGTGCACACATGGTCTGGAGGATGCTGGCTCCTTAGCTTGGGAACATCATGCTGGACTCTGGCCAAGCAGGAAAGGGGTGGCCCTGCATGGAAGGAGCCGTGCCAAGCACTGGGTCAGGAAGGCAGAGGGACAGCCAGGGGGACATCCTTTCGGTTGCTTCAGCACCCCCCATGGCTGCTGCAGGGGGACAGGAATGCTGGGGGAGAAGCAGGTGCAGTAGTCAGAGGTGAGAGACTAAGTCTGGGCCTGCAGCAAGAGCAGCAGCTCTGCAGTCCTACTGCATGGTACCTGACATACAGCTGTGGGCTTCTTACAGGCCTTTTACCTTCTGCTAGAAAGAAGTCAAACAAAGCATCAGCTACTCTGGTAAACTTGCACTTTTCCAGGCTCCAGCTCTGCTTCTGATGTTGCAGGTTTCTCATTCCCTCTTCACTAATGAGTGTGCAAGGGCTGCATTTGCTTTTCTTTATCCACTGTCCTTGTCATGGTTACTTGTCCCATGGTTGCCATTCATCCTTTACTCTCCCTTCCAAACCCACTCTTCCTCTTCCTGCCTCTAATTTTATTCCTGCTTTGAGATGCATATTGCCTTGGCTGCTTTCTCCTGCTGTGCTAAATTGGTCCTTGAGGAAGGCAGTGCCTTCCATCATCACGTAGCCTTGCTGATTTTCCCTCACAGAAAGGGAAGGCTGGTGTCGAGGGGGTTCTGGCCTTGATGACAGGTGGCTGGATGTCTGATAGGGCTGTAGTCTCTTGTGGTCCCTTTTTTCTTTCTTCAGGGTACACTGGTAGTCCGAGAATAACGCCCTTGAATGGAGCTGGCAGTGGCTTCTTTGTGGCACCTGCAGGCTGGAATACAGCTGGGTGTCCCTGCGGGGCAGAAGGTTGCTGCTCTGGGTGGGGTGCATCCTGCCCCCAGCTGTCCTCCCCACCCCAAGCCTGAGTGGGATACCTCTGCCCTTCTAGTGCTGCTGAGCAGGGAGGCCACGCCTGTTTGGTACAACTGAAGAAGCTGTTAAATAGTGAGCCTAATGATGGACTAAGATAAAGGAAATCTCTAGAGCAGTGGTAGATACTTTTTGATATTTGGGAAATGAGAGTGGCTGTGTCACCAACACTGTTTCCATCACAAATCCAAAACACAGCACCATACAAGCTGTGGGCAGAGTTAACTCTAGCCCATCCAAAACCAGAGCGATGATGTGCCACGGGTCAAAGATAAAAAGAAGAGTTAAATGGGAAGTGAAGCTGCCAGAAGCAAGAGAAAAATGTGTAGTGATCCAATCAAAGGAAGACCAGTTGCACCTTGCTGAGAGACTAAAGTGCTCTCAGTTTGCACCCACTGCACAGCTGCCAAGGAGAACGTGCCTTGTTACTGATGTTTTGGGTAGATGTTTTGTACAGAGGTTCACAGTGTAGCTTTGCTGGAAAGGTTGAGGAGTGAAGGTAAAGGATGTGGGAGCTTCATCTGCTGCCATCCTTGGAGACATTAAAACCTGATCTACTTTCAAAATGTCCCTGCTTTGAGTAAAGGTTGCCAGATCACCACCTCAGATCTCCCCCAACCAAAATTATTTTATGATTTGTGATGACAGAATTGTAGAAAAAAGTTTGACTTACTCATTTATCCTGTCTAGGTATTTCTTCAACATATCCTTACTTACTGCTTCATTTATGTGAGAATACCCTATTTTGATTAACTGCCTGGAAAGATTTCTGATTATTTAATGATATGCTTATGACTAATTCATGCTCACTCCAGATGAGTGAGTCAAAATCCAGGCTAGCCTGCTAGGAGTTATGCACCCAATCCAAAAATTAATTTTCTTTTATTTTCTTAATCTGAACTGCAGGATTTATCTAATATTTTTGCCTTCTCAAAACCAAAGAGAATGTGATTTCTGCGCCTCCCTCAGTAGAACAATGGTAATGTGCTTTGGAAACAGGAAAAACAGAAAGAAAATATTTACATTTCTAAACAAAATATCTATCCAAGCAGGTAATTGCTCTGAGAAAGACAGAAGGAATGTGTTGAGGCTGACAGCAGCCAGTGAAGGTACATGAGCAGTGAGGATGGCAGGGAAGGGCAACCACTGCAACTGCTGTCTCCAAACTGAAAGAATATAGCATGTTTTTCATGGCACTGGAAGTAGTTAATAGAGTAAGTGCAAATTACATGGGGCTCTGGGAAGACTTTCTAGGCACGGCAGTTTTTTCATGCTAACAAACAATGCCATTACTATTTTCACGTAAGGGTAGAATGGCTGTGGGGCCCTGAGATGGCCCAGTGCAACCCTGCTGCTCCAGCAGGACCAGCTGCTCCAGCCTGCTCAGGACCATGTCCAGCTGTGTCTGGAATATCTCCACAGATGAAGAATACACAGCCTTGCTGGGCAATGTCTGCCAGTGTTTGACCACCCTCACAGTAAAAAGTGTTTCCCGACATTCAGATGGAGCTTCCTGATGCTCTCCCATCAGGATCCCTGAGTCATCCCTTCTCCAGACTGAAGAGTCCCAGTTCTCTCCAACTCTCCTCATTTTCCAGCTTAGGAAACCAGTTTCCCGATGCAGAAAATTGTGGAGGTGTTTAAAAGACCTGTAGATGTGGGGCTTGTGGACATGGTTTAGCACTGGGCTCTGTAGTTAGGTTAATGATTGAACATGATGATCTTGGTCTTTTCCAATCTAAACTGTGATTCTGTGATTCTAAGATGCAACAAACTTTTCTCCATAAGAGGACTCCAACTCTCCCCCCAGCTTTGCCAGCCTCACTGGGGCTGGGTTTGTGAGCCCTCCGGGGTTCTTGGAGTTCCTACTGCACCCACTGGCCACGCTCACTGCCTGCAGCTTCCCTGGTGCCTCGGGACATGAAGCTGGGGCTGGGGGCTCTGGGCACGGCCCTCGGGTGAGCGTGGCTGGGGGGTCTGTGCTTGTTTCTGAGCAGCTCCCCCTGCCCAGCCCCCCTGCCTCCTCCCCCAGCCCTGGCAGTGGCGGGGAGCAGACGGGCCGGGTCGGGGTCAGAGCTGTGCCTCAGGTTCCTGAGCTTTACCTGGAGGTTTGGTAACTGTGGGTGAGCTGTTCCAGACTGAAACATGGACTGTGATCCAGCCGGATTTCTGGAGCAGGGAGCTGTGAGGGGAGAGGGCTGAGATCAATCAGTGCGTGGAGCGTCTGTGGGTATGTGGGCATGGGCTTCATGTATAAAACCAGTTGTGAATTAAAACTGATTAGAAAAAAGAAGAGCCACAAAAATGAGACTCCTTCTGATGACAGGATCAAATTCTATTAAACTATCTGCAGTTTAGAGTTTTCTGCCTTTAGAGGCAAAAAACAATCTTGATTTAAAACAAACAAATCCATCTCCCTTTTTTCCTGTTTGCTTATGCCACCATTCCCACCATGTAACCTGAGCATCAGGGAAAGCAGGCTGCTGAGCTTTCTGAAGCCTTCATCTAGAATCTGCATGAAGAACTTTAAAAGAAATAATACAAACAAGTTGAATGTATATAAGGAGACTTGGAAGATTGTATCACAGATAAGGAAAATTAGGATTTTCTTTTGCTATGTGCAATGCCTTTGCAACCTACTCGCAACATTATTCCCTGCATGAGGGCCCCCTAATTATTTCATCATGCAGCAGGAAATTCTGGTGGGTCATATATAAACAGCCCGAGGCAGGGACCTCTTCATCAGATAGAGCGTGACATCTGACATCTGTGCAGCCTGCCGCTCGCCTGCCACAATGAGCCAGGCAGCCCCGGCGCTGCCCGGGAGCACCAGCAGCTGATGCCCAAGGTCTGCCCGACCCGCGCTGGAGCTTCTGCCCCCCGGGCCGAGCCCAGCAGGGGTCTGGGCGCGGTGCCTGTGCGGGGGGATCCTGCTTCCCAGGGGAGCTCTCCCGAGGATGGGGCGATGCCAGCCCCTCTGCCCCACACCCTGGGGCAGGACCACCCCCCAGGCTGGTGTTCCCGGCCCAGAGAGGGGCAGCCGGGCTGGGGCACCTCCCGGCACCCAGCACCCATGGGCACCTGCCGTGCTGAGGTTAAGCTGGGTCAGGCAGGATCCAGGACTGCTTAGTTTTTCCTCTCGTTGTGCTTGTTTTTGTGGTTCTTCAACAAAAAGGCAGATTATTTTTCCTTAAATGAGTATGGTCAGCGGTGTTTCCTTGGTATAGAAAAAGGCTTCTCAGGGCAATTGGCAGCCTGGGGAGGAGTCTGAGAAGTGCAGGGGAAGCAGCACAGTCACCGCTCTGCCCTTCAGTGCTTCTGACCTGAAATTCCTGGTGTTGCCACATCCCCCTTCCCGTGGCGGCTTCCCTGGGCCGTGATGTGTGTCCGGGAGAACCACAAAAGCCCTCACTGCAACTTGTTATACACAACTTTTAAAGCAAAATTCTGCTCTATTTAGAGCCTCCTCTGCCCTATTTTGCAGCCTGGGACTTGGACATTTAGCTGAGAGCAAAGTAATTTTTGTTTTTCGTTAATATATAAACAAAAACAGGATCTCAAGAAGTCCAAGCTAGTATTACCAATGGTAAATGATGGTACGTTGCTAAAGTTCAAAGCATTCAGTTTCTTGTTTTCTTGAAAATTACAAAGTAAATAGATTGTTTCTGCTTTTAATTATTACTGAAGATCAGAGGCCACAGAGGCTGAAAAAAGCCTCTCACAATTAAGTTTTAGTCACTTTTCAATGCAAAGAGGAGCTAGTATTTCCCTGCTAGGATTCAGGTATTGGAAAACATTGCTGTACATCTGCTGTAATCTACACTGCTGGATACAGAACACTCCTGTGCTATCAGCAGCTGCCTTGTCATCCTCTCCCTTTGTGGGTGCAGTGTTACCCCTGCAGCCCCTTTCACGAGCCTGGCCATGATCCAGTTTGGGATGTAATTTGCAGTCTGCCTAAAAAAGGCTGAGAGAAACACATTTATGGCATAAGTAAGAAGCAGAGTTGGGTTGTGATTGCTGTTCTTGTTGGTTCTCCTTTGAGCTGATCAATATCTCCCAGGCATGGTACATCATAAAGTATTATCACATGGTACACACAGAGGAAAATTTGCTTGTTTCCAAAGTAATCCCATCTATAATGCTTTTAGGTAAACCACAGTTATTCTGGCAGTACTTCTCAAACAGTTTCTCTCTAATTTTCAGCAGGTTTTAGTGTAATTTCCTTCTGTTGCTGGTTCTGGGCCTCTGAAGCCCCCTCATGAAGTCCTGGAGGCTCAGGACACAGACTTGCCCCCAAGGAACTGGAGTTCTCCTCAAGTTGTTGCCTACTGGCATAGTGAGCACTTCAGAAAGCTCCTCTAGGCCTCTTTCCAAGAGACTCAGTTATGCCAAAAGTGGCTGAGCTGTGACCCTGTACCAAGCTCTGGCCTCCCAGACCTTGGCAGTGTAATGCTCAGGGCCTGGCTCTGCCAGCATGGGGAGAGCCATGAGCCTTTCCAGAGGGCTTTCCATTGGGGTTGGTCTTTGCTTGGTGCAAGAGAAGTGCAGAAGAAGAAGTCATGCTTTAGCAGGCCAGATCTCAAACGTGAAACCGCACACGTGTTTTTTATTTGAGGGATGCAAATAAAAAACTTGGGACAGGGCGAGGGCTTTGGGGTTGGTTTCTATGAGAAGGGTTTATTTGGGCTTTCTTTGACACTGAGAACAAGATTTAACCTGCCCCATTACAGGCATGAACCACACACCCTGTTCTGGGACCAGGAGAAGGGTCTGGAGATGTGGAGGGGGGTCCAGGGAGCAGCTGGACACCCCCATGCTCAGCGGGCTGGGGTGGCCGTGCTGCTGGTGGGAGCTGCTCCCCCTCGCACCCTTCTGGGCTGCTGCCACCAAGTCTGGGGACAAAATACAAAGAGAACCAGTGGCTGAGGGAGACTCGGCTTTTGTCAGGAAAGCCTTGGGAACTTGAGAGGCCTGTGAGGCTGGGCTGGGTGAGCTGCCTGCTCCGTCAGGGGATGTGATGGGAAGAGGCTGAGCAGCGTGGGGCTTAGAGCCGCTGTCCCAGGAAACTGTGCCAAGAGTGACACACCCTGTGGAAAATAACACAGCCCAAGGGGATGGCTGCCATCTGGAAATGGCTGCAGATTGCATCCAGGCAGGATGGGGTGGGTGCTCTGGAAAGAGCATGGCAGAGACCGAGGGCATGAGAGAAGCGCTGGTGTGGACAGCAGTGGACAGGGAAGCTGATGGAGCTGGTGTGACTCCAGAAGAGCTGCAGGTGGCCACTGGGGAGGCTGATGGAGCTGATGTGACTCCAGGAGAGCTGCAGGCCACTGCAGACCCCAAGTGGTTCCAGTGCAGGGCAGCAGGTCCCATGGAGAGCTCAGTGCTTGCAGGGCTGAGGACACTGGGCTGGGTGCTGGGCTGCGGGAACTGACAGCTGGTAACAGATACCCATGGCTGATCAAGTCCTTGATTCTGTGTGTAGGCACAGTAAGTGAAAAAGCATCAGCCCTTTTTTAGCAGGGCACAGGAACAGGATTCCCAAATCCTGCTCCTAGAAGTTGCCTCACCCAAAGGCAGAAGCCAGATGTGAAGCTGCTTTGCCTTACTGGCTGGTGATCTGGTGGTGAGCAGAAGAGCTACATCAGGTGTCACCCATGGGGAAGATCCAATAAGTTGTCCAAAAATCCTAATTTCCAATCCATTTGTAGCACATGACAGATCAGATTTTTGATATAACTACTACAGTTACAGCAAGTTCAACACTGAATGGATCCCAAAGGAATTACAGTTTCCCTGAACATGGTGCTAGGTACAGATCTTCACCAACAACCCCATAACCTCTCCCTTGTGTGACCCTTAGAGGCTGGAGGCAGGCTATTGTTGCACTTTCTCCATCAATATTAGTAAGATATTAGTAAGATCCTGTTTTCACTAAGGATTTGGGAGATGTCTGTGGGCTCCTCTGTTAGAGCTGGCAGAAATTGGTGCGGGGTTACAGGCTGCTCAAGTGAGGACTGCCTGGGAGGCTGTGCATACATGAATGAATGCAGCTGTACTCTGCCACATAGCTGTATTTGTTAGAAAACTGAGCTGAATACTTGGTCCATTGTTTCCTGAGTAACTGCAGAGGCAACACTTTCCATTCCTGGAGTGGGAGAAATTCAGGAGAGATGGCCAATGCTAAAAGTGTTTCTCTGGCTGGTGTTTCAGGTTCTGCCAGGTGCCTTTAGGAAAACAGGTCACACATTTGTGCATGGTGAGTGGTTCCTCTGGGAGGTGGCTTCTGCACACTGCCACTTGTGCTTGGTACCTGAGAGACTTCCCACAAAATGGAACAGGCTTTTGATGGTCTCAAGGAAGAATCACATCTGGCTAAAGCTGAGCAAATAATATACAACTTAATGTAAGGGAATTAACAGACCCAGGAGAGATGTAAGCACAGCAAAACTTGAGAGGGTGAGACTGTTGCTAATATGTGGTATCAGTGGAGCAGAAAGGCTCCAGATCCATGGTGAAGAGTGCAGGAAAGCTGGTGTCTCTGATCAGGCTGCTGAGAGCACCACTGTGTGAAACTGTCCTAGCTGAATGAAGTGTTTGAGAAACTGGAGGAGTGCAGCACTGTGTCTGAATTAGCCATCCTGTCAGTGCTGAATAAAGTTTCCAGAAGTGTTGACACAGGCAGAATGGATGTGTTTGTTGCTCGACAGCAGTGAAAAGCAAGTATGTGCAACTGTGCAGGGTGTCCTTGGAGGCCTTTTAGACTCTGTCCTTCGTTTTAATTTTCAGGTAGATTTTATGTTCTTGAAATGCTGTCATGATGATTGATTGTTAATTGTTTTTATTCTTAATTTTGCTGGTACTGGAAATCAGAATGAATTAGCTAGAAACATGCTTGTTGCTCACAGTAAGGCTCTACAAACTGCTCAGAACAGAAAGATTGGATCTAACAGGCCAGTGTTAGAGGTGGTCACTTGAACACCTCCATGGGACTCAGCAGTCTGTGCAACTGCTAGACATCTGCTGGGGCTGAGCCAGGCTGCTCCAGTGGCAGAAACACAGGAGAGGTGATGTGGATGTGGATGGTTAAGGAGGGGAGTACATAAGAGAAAACCTGGTTCTGGGTTCTGCAGCTACCTTTGTCTCCACACAACCTGGAGCACAAGAAGGGTGATGTCTCCCGTGTCTAGGCAGATGGGCCCTGGATCATGCATTCTGAGAAAGGATTCCTTGGGCATGGAGTGATTCCCATGAGCTGTTCAGGAGATCAGATTCCATGTAGTGTGGGACAGTTTCTGTGTGTTGCTGGGAGGTAGAAAACATGGAAAATAAATTCAAGAGTGAAGTTTTTGAGCCCGAGTTGTGGTGTTGGTTTGTTTTTGTTTTGTTTTATCATGCAGTGCTTGTACCCCTCTTCTGTCCTCGGTTGTGAAAGCACCAGAACATCAATATATCCTTTAGTATGTTGGGATGAACTAGTAAGGTGAGTGTGAGGGAACTTTGCTTTTTCTATCACAAAGCCTCACTTGGTTCTCTTTGGTGTGGGTGTTCTTTTTTGCTTTCTGCCAAGTGAAATTTTCCAGCTACATTGCTAGTTCATCCAGCAGAGCTGTGCTGCTTGGTGCCTGGAGGCCCCCCTCTGCCAACAGGGTCTGCTGATAGGTGATGGCTAAGGCTGGGAAATCCCTGGGTCCCAGGGGAATGCCTGGATCCTTGACGCTGTGGCCACAGGAATAACAGGCTTGTGAGCAAGCTGGTATCACTGCATCTCTAGGAGATGGGGATTTGTCTGTCTGCCTTGCTTGTTGGCTGGGCTTCTATCAACAAAAGTAGTTCAGTTCTGAGATAATGATACTTCTGAGAGCGTGGATGTATGAGGGTCAGCCCACCTCTCAGCCAGGTAAGCTGAACAGACAGGCTGTTACTGGTTCCTGTCCTCGCCAGCTCACCTGGTGGCACTGGCCGTGCCGTGTCGGCCGGCCCTGCTGCTGTGCCTCTTGTGCACTGTGTCCCTGCTCCTCACCAAGAGGCAGGATTGTGGAAATCTGATGAAACTGAGACAGGTCAATGAACCTTACACTTTCTGATTCCAGAGGAAAGGTTCTTGCATGCATACTTCAGCAACTCTGAAGCCCCTGGGATCTGAGTGCCCATTAAATCCTGGCCTGATCACTGCTTGAGCTCAGCACGTGCTTGGGGTGTTTCAGAGCTGGCAACTGGGCCACATGTTTGACACATGTGGTGATTTATCAGGAGAGTCAAACATATTCTGCTCTGGGGCTTCTGCCTTTTCCATTCTAGGTTCAGGGAGACTTTTTTCCTCCACAAGGCAGCATGAAACTTTAATTAAATGTCACTAGTTCTTTAAAATGAATAGGCAGTTAGCTGTGTCTGAGACACAATTCTGAGAAAACTGTGCTGTGTTTCTGTGGAAAATGAGGATATACCCCTTGGATTGTGTACAACGGGGTTGTGCCACACAGTCATGATTGTAGCAATCAGCAGAGTTGTGGTCTTTCTCGAAGCAGAACCTTGTTGCATGTTTTTGCCTTCTTTCACACCCCTTGGTATCAGCTATGTAAGTCTGTCGTACTGATTTCCTGCAAGCATAGAAGTATCAGGCAGGGGTGGCAGGATCTTCCTGGTTCTCTGTTAGTAGCTGCATTTTGGTTGTAAGAATGAAACATTTGGCTTAAACGAAGCCTTTGCTCATGTTATAGCACATACAGATGGTAGCTTTTTGGGCAGTGGTATCATAGTCAAAAAGGATGCTTGTTGTCACTGCCTCTGATCTCTGTGAATCTCTTAAATCCAGCATCCTGTGAAATTTGTGGCACCCTGGGAGGATGTGGCAGGCAATACTCTAGACTTCAGCAGTGTGCATGGGAGCAGAGCAGGTTTTTGTCCAGCATTTGTGTGGAACCTCCCAGAAGTGTAGAGAAAAAGCAGTGCAGTGAGTGGAGGCAGAATTTGGTGTCACTGCATCTGGGCAGCCCTGGCGCAGATCTCTGCTTTGGCTTGATGCTGCTTACCTGTGCCTTTAAAAATCCTTCACTAATAAAAGCTGGAATTTAATCATTAGTAATTATGTCATCAGCACCATCTGTTGGAAATAGTTGAGACTTGTTATGCTGAAGATTTTGGGGTAATTTTGCCCTTCTGCACCAGAAAGTGTGTGCAGCGAATACCTCCTGAGGTCGTCTGAAAGATCTTTATCTTCTCTTAATATTTCTTCTCTATCTCTGCACCAAAATCCTATAATTGTTGTGAAGAGGAATGAGAAATGTCTAGTCTTTAATAACAATTACATAAATTTATGCATAGAGGGAATTATTGTTGGAGCTAGTGCAGGAGGAGAAATGTGTTCCTGTTCAAAAGATCTAAAGATACAGACGTTGAGGTAAAACCTAAAAAAAAAGTCCTTGATGAGAATTTCATGAATTACTTTCTTGTCCTTTTTCCCTCTTCTTTAATGAAGAACACAAGTAAAATTGCAGATTCAAACACTTTTGAGTGCTGGGGCAGGCAGGGGGTTGATTAGAGTTCTCCAATTATAACTAATGACATAAATAACATAGTCTCCTGTTTTGCCTAGATGATACATGAATTGAGCCACCTCATATAAATACAGCCTGTCTCCCCTTATTTTCTCGTGGCAGATGATTCAAAACCGACACAGCAAACCATGCTGCTGTTTCAGATCCTCAAGAGCTGGGCACCTCAGCCTATGTCCAAGCTCCTGGCCCTGTTTGCTGGCGAGGTGGTGCCCGTGGGGACCCGAGGTGGGAGCTGAGCTGGCAGCGCCTGCTCAGCCTGGCCCTGGGCTGGGCCTGTTACTGACTGAGCTCAGGGCTCTGTGTAACTCCAGTGATTCCAGCTTGGGCATTTTGGTGCTTCCCTAAGTTGTGCTGCATTAGCAGTTGCAGGTAGACAGAATTCCTCTGGCTGGAATTGGGAATACTGCTTCTGTGGGGCTATTCTGAGACTCCTTGTGTGTATTTTAATATTTACTCAAACTTCAGTCTGTGTGCAGTTCCCTGGGAAGCAAAGGCCAGGAAAGCTTGCTTTTTGTTTAAGCACAGTCAGCACAAGACACTTAAAGGTGCCCTTACTCCCTGCCCTGCTGAGCCACATCTCCACATGTGCCTCCCTGAGCAGAGGTGCAGAACACCAAGGCTCTGCTCCCAGCTCCTCCCTGGCATGTGCCCTGTTCTGCTCCCTGACTCCCCGGGCCTGGGTATCCACAGGGGATGGGGAATGCTTTTAAATAAGGGCTTGCATCACCAATCCTGTTTAAAAGCGTGTCTTCTAATCCTGTTTGGTTTGCCTCCTAACTAGTGCCTTCACTGGCACAGGCACCTTGTGTCCTGGAGCAAAATCCTGACACTGAGGGAGACCAAAATGACACATGTTTTTGTTTCATAAAATTCCCTGTCAATATTTGTATAACTCGATGCCCAAGGAGGAAAAAGAAGGCGAGAGAGGAGAAAAAGAATTATCAGACCTGTGCCTGACTGCCAGGGAGAGCAGCCAGCGTGCGTGTGTAAAGAGGGGCATGGCAAGAGCAGGGAGCTGCGGGGTGAGGAGGAGCCGGGACAGCGCGGGGCTCTGTCTCCCAGCGGCTGCTCCAGCAGGGCTGCCGGGATCCTTCGTGCCGGGGAGGCTGCCCAGGGTTTGTCTGCCCGCACCGCCCGGGCAGCGGGACGGGGTTGTCTGCCCGCACCTCCCGGGCAGCGGGACGGGCGGGTTTGTCTGCCCGCACCGCCCGGGCAGCGGGACGGGGTTGTCTGCCCGCACCTCCCGGGCAGCGGGACGGGCGGGTTTGTCTGCCCGCACCGCCCGGGCAGCGGGACGGGGTTGTCTGCCCGCACCTCCCGGGCAGCGGGACGGGCGGGTTTGTCTGCCCGCACCGCCCGGGCAGCGGGACGGGGTTGTCTGCCCGCACCTCCCGGGCAGCGGGACGGGCGGGTTTGTCTGCCCGCACCGCCCGGGCAGCGGGACGGGGTTGTCTGCCCGCACCTCCCGGGCAGCGGGACGGGCGGGTTTGTCTGCCCGCACCGCCCGGGCAGCGGGACGGGGTTGTCTGCCCGCACCTCCCGGGCAGCGGGACGGGTTTGTCTGCCCGCACCTCCCGGGCAGCGGGACGGGCTCACAGCGCGGGGGCAGGGAACACGCACGCAGAGCACAGCCCCTCAGCTCGCTTTTCATTTTGAATTTCCCCAGGGAACCACATGTTTATTAAAATGTTGAAATCCATTGTCTCACACTTCCTTTAGGCTAATCCCAGAATTTGATAGAAAAATCCCCGCTTGTAGAGCGTACATTGTAAATCCTACTTTGTTTAAATAGGGTTCATAGTGGAAGCTGGTGAAATTCAACATTTGTGCTTTGCATTCACGGGTCTGTGAGAACAGAGCGGCTTTGCTCAAGATGAGAGTATCCATGCACACACACTTTGTAGCTCCTTAAGCCTCGGGAGAAAATGACTATGTGCACTCCATGTGGTTAAGCACAACCATGGAAGTGGCCCAACAAACTGTTTTGGAAAACGTGACTTTTTATGTGTTAGACTCTAGGACACAGAGAAGCAGAATCGATGTCTTTGCTTGACGTTGAATGGAGAACAAATAAATCAAGGTTGCTGCACGAGAACAATTAGAAACTTCAAATGAGTGAAGTGTTTGCGATGTGTTTTTCCTGTTTCAGACACTGATGTTTCCCAGCCCAGCCTGAGCTTTGCTGGCCGTGGGGGTCTGAGCAGGAGCAGGGGGCTCAGTGAGCTCTGGGGCTCCTGCCAGCAGCACCCACGGCCTGTGTGGGACAGGTTTGTGATGAGGAATGTGGAACACGGGAGGAAGAAGGAAAATAAGTGGCGGTCAATCAACAAAGAGACGCAAGCTTTCAGAAGATAATCATCTCCTTGTTTTCTTGTTGCTGTTTGCAGACTGAGTTAGAGCTGTTTGTAGCACTGAACACGAGGGGTAGCTCTTAAAATGGCTGTGGGGAAAAACACAGATGTGTGTCACCTCTGGTGGATCAGCACAAGTTCCCTTGTGTTGTCAGGCACTGGGTTGTGTCTGCAGAGGTGCCTGGTCAGTGTGGGTGCTGTGCTGGTGACTTCGGGAAGAACTGGGTACCTCTCCCTACGGTGACAGTGACTGATAATTCATCCTGCCATTTGGCAGAGGAAATTATAGGATGTAGAAGTTGCGGTGTGGCCAGAGGGCTGGTTAAAGCTGACATCCTCTAATAAACTGTAGTTACCTTAGTGGTCTCATTAACTATGATTAGCAGGTATTTTGCAAATTAAGGAGATCGTGAGGGCAGTCCAGGTAGAGGAGATAGTAGAGAAGGAAACTAAATTTTAGAGGAGTCTGATTCTTGCAAGAAACTTAACACATGAAATGTACCTTTAATTTAATTCTTCAGTCTCTTTTAGATTGAGACAATACACACTGGGCAGTGTGTGTTGTAGGTACTGTCACTGCCCCCAGCTGAACATCTGCAGAAGGCTGTAGGTAGCCTGTTGTCCCAAAGATCTCTAATAGTCCAAGAATCAACAGTTGATAGAAATGTTTTTAGTTGTTTACCAGCTTTTATGAACTACTCATAAATGGCACTTCCATATAAAGTCTGATTACTTAACACCCTAGTAGGATTGTAAATTCTATGTTTATTGGGAACTGATACAGCATAGAAACAATTGCAAGACTATAAAAATACAGTGGTGTAAATTAAAAGCATAAAATCCTGGAATAGAGCAATTGCAGGGAAGTAAGGTGTAGCTATAGGAAAAGCTGGGGTTTCTAGCTTTCTGTTGGTTCTGTTTTTGGACCTGTGCAGATCTGCTGTGTGCTGTAAGGAGTGTGATAATGCAGAAAGTGGTGTATTAAAATTGAGATAAGATATAAGTGAATCTATAATGGCCTACTGTAAAAGCTCTTTGGACACAGAAGCTGCTGATCATCATGGGCAATTCCTTCTCTTTATTTCTGCTCTGGGCCACATGAAGTTTCTGGGAGGAGTACCCAGATGTTTCCCCAAACTGCTAAGTTTGCTGTTGCTCCTTTCAGCTGACAAACAGTGAATTCAAGGTGTATGTGGTATTCATCCTTGTTGCCTAAAATCAGTTGAAAAGTGGTGAGAATTCCAGAACCTGGGACAACTCACTTGTTTAGAGCTGCCCTTGGCCAAGGGCAAGTAGATCGAACGGTTTGATTTTGTCTCTATCAGTTGGTAGTTTAAGGGACTAGTTCTGCTGAGCTGTGTGTGCTCATCTCCTCCCCCACTGTGCCTCCCCTGCACCCTCCCTGCTGCTGCTGTGGTGGAGCAGCTCGGGGCTCCCTGGGCAGAGCAGGGCAGCACCAGCACCTCCAGCTCCGCAGAACCGCTCCAGTACGTGGGGGCTCTGGGCTGGCAGGACAGACTCTTGCTACTTTTCCAGTTTTGTGGGAGCAGGGGGTGGCTCTCTGGACTTTGTGACACAGTTCGTGTGGTCACTGAGCCTCAGAGTTGCCCTTGATGGTAAATGCAGTTGGTGCCATTTTAAGATTCAGATGAGGACTGGGGCTCATTGGGCTTGAATGAATCTTGGTTCCTTCTTCCAAACCAGAGCAAGAGAAGCTGCAGGGGTGCTTGAGATCATCTTTTCCTGTCTTCCCAAAATAAGCCCCTTTTCCATTTCGGACCCTCCTTTTGTATTTAAGGTGCAATGCCCTGCAAATGTCTTCTGCACTCATTAATACTTTGTGTTACTTGAGGCTGAGGAGTGACAATCTGTTGCTGATAGTGATGCAAATGTGAGTTGCCAACGTAATGTTTCATCACTTCAGGCTCTCTCTGCCTTCCCTTTGCCCTCTCTTGGATGTGAGCTCCACTCCTCTCTGCTGTGGTTTCTGGAGGCTCTGGCAAGGAGTTCTGGGATGACTCACCCGAGAAGCAGCAGAAACAGTGAGAAAGCAGAAGAGAGAGAGATGACTTTTTTTAAAAAAAAATGACTTTACATGAGAAATTACTCTCTCTTGGGCTGGGAGAGAAAGCAATGATCGGAATTGTGTCCTGTGGCTGACTTCATAGCGGGCTGTGAGGCTAGTTACATGGGAGGGGATTTGGTTTGAAGTGAGCCAAGGCTTCCCTTCCAGCTGAGCTTAGTTATCTCCTGTAAGGAAAGGACTGGGTGTCTTGAGGTTTACTGGGGAGAGCTCTTCATAGCCCTCCAACAGGAGATACCTTCAACATTTAAAGAGGGCATAAAGTTCTATGCCTATAAAATCCTCTAATTCTGCATGACTGTAAAGATCTAAGTCCTTACTAAAAAGCAGGTCTTGGGAAAGAAGACCTGTCTGCAGTACTGTTGAAGGTCTTTCAGTATCCATGAAGACCTGTCTGCCATATATCCTTGAATGGAGAGCATATTGAAGAACAAGATCCTTGTCATCCAGGACCATATGCTCAGGTATTAAGGGACTGTACTGGTGTGGTCTGCACCAAACAGCTTCCTGAATGACTAGACATGTTTTTTTTGCTCTTCCCCAGACATTCAAATGCAATTGCCAACTGCCAAAAATGTAAACTTTGTCCAAAAAGAATTCTTATAAACAGCAGATATGTGATAGAATAATGCAAAAGCAAAGAAGAATAATTATTTATCATTGTAAGTAAAATATAGATCATCAATGCTAGGGATGTGACCTGTTTCACTCCTGGTGCAAGCCCCACAATTTAAATAAATTACACAGAAGATGCATCTGGTCCAAAATGTTTCTATTTGCCACCAATGCAACGATGCTTCTCGACAGTGCTTTCACTGTCAGCATGTTCTTCCACTTCCACATCATGATTCTGTCATGGGTGTATCTGCACACATCAAGACCCAATAAAATCTTTCCTTAGTGGGGAAACTTCAGAATTAGGAACAACCCAGCTAGGAGGTTTCCTGCACATACTGAGGAGCTCTTGGTCCTACTGTGTCTCCCCTGGAGCGGTGCCTGGCGTTCTGTCCCTCGCGGAGACTTTGCCAGCCCTGCTGCTGCAGTGTCGGCTGAAAGCACCAGCTTGGGCTGGAGAGACCCGTCGGGTTCCCCCACCCTGGTGCTCCCTCCTGGACCGTGGCCTGGCAGTCAGTGGTTTCCCATGGTCAGGAGCCAGGGATCTGAGAACAGGAGTGCGGGAGCAGCGAAGAGCAGGCGCTGGGCAGGGGCTGCGCATGGGGTCCTGCTGGCTGGACACAGGCTGGGAACCAGAGCTGGGCTGGGACAAACATCACTTTGGGAAGGGATGATAGCAGAGGGATTGCTGGAGTGGTGCTGGGTGTCTGCTGCAGGCCCTCGGGGGTGGATTTGGAAATGGAGAGAGATCTCCACAGTCTTATTAGAGAGATAAGTAGTACCAGGAATTGTATCATTATGGGAGACTCTTAACTTCCCAGATACAGATTGCAGAGTCAATGCTACTATTAATTACAATGTCTAGATATTTCTGCTTGTGTTGGTCTCTAGGTTGCTGTGCATGTTGAACAGATTTTGGAATTTCTTTAAGTCAAAAGTGCAAAAACTGTCTGGCATCTCTATACAGCAGAGGAAAAAAGTGTTGTGGGGAATGACTGCAGACTGAGCAGGATAAATGCCTCAAAAGGACACTATGAATAAGTAGAGAGGCTATAATGAGAAGAATAAATATTAATCCAACAAAAAAGTTGTTTCTTAGAGATAAAAAGTGCAAGTGAAAATTACCAAAGGCTATGTGAGCTGTATTTTTATGAGGAAATCTAAAAGTTTCTTCAATCAAGTCTGCACTGAGACTGGAAAAAGAAGTAAAATGTAATCTAAAATATAATAAAATTTAAATATATGGATAATAAACTGATATAATGGTAAACTAATGCTTTGTCCAGGTTTCCCATAAATATTATTTCAGCCTTGTGGGCAGATGCTGAATGGCTAGTGAGGCATGAGGACAGGGGAAAAGACCTGCATTAGAGACAGCCTGTGTGTTTCCAGCCAGGAATTAAACACCTCCCAGCCCCCTCACTCACTCCTCCTCGCCCTGCAGGAGGATGGAGGAGAGAATCAGAAGGGCAAAAGTCAGAAAAAATAGAGGGCATGGCTAAGGACAGTTCAAGTGAAGAGAGGATAGAAAGCCAAGATGAAGAAGTGATGCAGAGGCAATTACTTACCACCTACCCCCAGGAGACTGATGCAATGTGTTTTAGTAAAATTGCCTGGTTTCTTTCAGTTTTTTCCTCTAGTAAAGTGCAAGTTTACACAGGGAATAGTCACTTCCAGTTAAGTTCTAGCAGTGATACCACTGAGTAGAAAATGATTTCTCAAATGATTGAAAGATGGAATGTCTTCTCCTCGAGCATTTCAAGGAAACTCCCAAAACTGTTGAAGGAAAATGAAGAAAATGAAGACTTGGTCATTTTGTCATCTGCAACTGAAAATACCCCTTGGCCAGGCCTGGGACCTGAGTTGCCAGCTCTGGCACAGCACTGCCACACTCTTCCCAGAGGTGCAGCCTTGACCAGGAATGGTTACAGCCATGTTCAAAACCAGATGGTGGCATTGGAGCTGAAATGACTCACAACTGAAATGCTTGAATCTCAAATTCCTCCCTGATGTTATTCCATCAAAAAAAATTAATTTGGCTTCCTGAGCCAGCATCCTTCTGAACTTTGCCAAGCCTCTTTGGCTCGTTCCTGGTGCTTGCAAATGGTTTTAGGACAAGTCCTCTTCCCACCCCTCCAGACTGGTGTTTAGAGAGCATGGTCATTGGCAAAGACTTGCTCCTAGGAATCCCCACCTGGGAATCACACTCAGACTGAAGATATGTTTTATGATGTGTTTGCAGTGGGTCTGATCAAGCTGGAAGGTCATCCTTGCACTGACAGAGCAGGGCACACGGTGGGGGGTCAGGTCTCTGCTGGTCCTGGTGCCCTTCACCTCCTCCTGTAATGCAATGCTGCATTTCCCCGTGGAGGGGGAGATGCCCTTACATCTGGCAATGATGTTATTCTTATTGCATTCGTGTGTTGCACTGCTGTACAGACCTTGAAAATCCACATCCCGCCATCTGATCCAGCTTTTTTTACTGTGCACATTCACTTACTCTTCAGCTCTGAGGCATGTTGACTTAATTCCCTCTGTTTTCTAATGCTGTGTGGTTTAATCACATCCCCAGGAAGAGGTGTAATTATTAAACCACAGGAAAGTTAATGACTGGTATTTGCTCTTCAGCATAACCCATTTTGGTGTCCGGGGTTTGGAATGTCATCCAATGGGAAAACCAGCTTGGAGGCATAATCCTCAAACCACACATGATTTTCCAGTGATTTATACATCTTTTTTTTTTACATGCTAATTAGAACAATAGTTTTGCTGGTTGTTTTAGGGAGTGCTTGCCGTGCAGCAGAAGGTAGAACCTGCTGAAAATTCTTCCCTGGAATTATCCCGTGTTTTATATGGGGGAGGGGGATTTCACCAGATGCAAAATAGATTTCACATAGAATTTGCATACTTGTGTAAATGTTGCCTGCAGTACTTGTCATTACGAAAATGCATAATTCAGGGGGTTTCGTTAAATCAAGAGCCCATCATGTACTTTGCTTATTACGTGTAAAATCCCTAGGAAATTGGCTAACAATTGTTCAACATTTTCTTTACTGAAGATATTTCCTGGTAGTCTTGCAACAGCTTTTGGTTTTTAGAAGCTCTCTCTGTGTCTTATGGGTTCTGTTTAACTGAAGATCCACTAAACTGTGTATCATTTTATATTGGTCAACAAGAAAGGAATAGAACCCATTAGAAAACAGCATTTCTGCTTTTGGTTGGTGTTTTATTTAGGAAATTACCTGGAACTGGATCTCAGCTTTCTGTCTATCCTTAAATTATAATATTAATAAGAGCTTCGAAGCAGAGTCAGTTTACTTGTCTTTGTTAGTCCCCACACCAAGTTTGTGTGAGCCCCGAGCGCCTGGAGAGCGGCTGCCCCGACCCCTGCGGCCCGGGCTCTGCAGCCCCTGGGGCAGGATCCCGGCACCGGGACAGGATCCCGGCACTGGGACAGGATCCCGGCACCGGGACAGGATCCCGGCACTGGGACAGGATCCCGGCACCGGGACAGGATCCCGGCACTGGGACAGGATCCCGGCACCGGGACAGGATCCCGGCACTGGGACAGGATCCCGGCACCGGGACAGGATCCCGGCACTGGGACAGGATCCCGGCACCGGGACAGGATCCCGGCACTGGGACAGGATCCCGGCACCGGGACAGGATCCCGGCACTGGGACAGGATCCCGGCACCGGGACAGGATCCCGGCACTGGGACAGGATCCCGGCACCGGGACAGGATCCCGGCACTGGGACAGGATCCCGGCACCGGGACAGGATCCCGGCACTGGGACAGGATCCCGGCACCGGGACAGGATCCCGGCACTGGGACAGGATCCCGGCACCGGGACAGGATCCCGGCACTGGGACAGGATCCCGGCACCGGGACAGGATCCCGGCACTGGGACAGGATCCCGGCACCGGGACAGGATCCCGGCACTGGGACAGGATCCCGGCACCGGGACAGGATCCCGGCACTGGGACAGGATCCCGGCACCGGGACAGGATCCCGGCACTGGGACAGGATCCCGGCACCGGGACAGGATCCCGGCACTGGGACAGGATCCCGGCACCGGGACAGGATCCCGGCACTGGGACAGGATCCCGGCACCGGGACAGGATCCCGGCACTGGGACAGGATCCCGGCACCGGGACAGGATCCCGGCACTGGGACAGGATCCCGGCACCGGGACAGGATCCCGGCACTGGGACAGGATCCCGGCACCGGGACAGGATCCCGGCACTGGGACAGGATCCCGGCACCGGGACAGGATCCCGGCACTGCGGGAGGCTCCGGGGGGCAGGATCCGGGCAGTGCTGCTGAGGGGGCGAGGATCCCGGCAGGGGGGTACGTCTGGGTGAAGTCGCGGGGTGAGCAGGGCAGGGCTCGCCGGCGGCAGGTAGTTTGTTCAGGGAATAACTGTGAAATCAGGGAAAACACCCATGGAATAGGGTGTTGCTCTCTGTGAGTAAAGGTAAGTAAACTCGAAACAACCCTGTCTGTTGAAAGGGACTGGTTAATAGCTCTGGAAATGGAGGACTGACTGGGGTGAAAATGACCATGGTTTGCCCGCTGTTTCACGGAGCTCAACACGCCAGAATCCAGCTGTAAAATTGCTCAGCTGCACGCTGGTAGTTCTGCTTCTGGATCATTTGTGAGAATTCTGCTCTTCCTGAGTGTGAAATTCACTTTCTTCCCTTTCTAAGGTGTTAAGTCTGAGGTTTATAAGGGGTTGCTCTTAAAAGCTGCAGAAACTTCAAAGGACTGTGCTAAGTTCACACACAAATGTGACACTAGTGGTGTTTTACTACATTTGCTTAAATATTTCAGTTCAAGAAAGTCAAGATTCCTGATGTAAACTGGCCTCGAGGTCAAAAACAGGCTTTTCACTTTTGCTTAGGAATTTATGGTCATTCGTGTGTCAAAGGGGACATAAAGCCCTTCCGCAGCACCGTGGCAGAGCCTCCATGGGTGTAAAGATTGCACCTGATCTGGGCACCGGGGAATCAGGCTTTGGGACAGACACACATCCCCCTTCAGCCTGACCGCCTCATCCGCCTCCTCATCCTGGCAGGCAGGTGAGGACAGGCAGGGTCCCCACCGCTCACTGGGTTTGCCCACCCTGTGGGTGCATGTGGGAGGCGTCGGTGCAGGGGACCCCCCGAGGGGGTTCTGCGGGTCCCCTTGGGTCCTGGTGGAAGGGGCTGTTACCCCTGTTAGGGGTGTGGGGCTGTGCAGGGGCTGGGCAAGAGAAAATCCAGTCATTTCTCCATGAAAATGTGCATGGCATGGGAATTGCTTCCATGTTTTAGGGAAGATGAAATCTAGGAACGTGCTTTGTTTTTGTACAAATGGGGCTCAAAATAAAAGAATGTCACTGGGGAGGAGGGAAGCAGTTGTTCAGTTAGAAAGTTTGAAACTTGTTTTTGAAGCACAAGAACATAGTGGTGGTTTTTTTTTCTTTCTTGTTTTTTTTTTTTTTCTTTTTCCCCCCACTCTATAAATAACTCTTGGCAGGCAGAAACAACCTTGATTGCATGAGATGAAGTAGAGCAACCAGCAGGCTCTACAGCAGAATAAATGGCACTGTGCCAAGAGCGTCATCAAATGAATAATAGCTTCCACTTGACAATCAGTAAAGTGCCTCTTCTCCTGTGGATTTAGTTTTTAATGATGATTAGAGAGGATGGGCCCCTAAAATTTCTCTGGTAGAAATGACCTCCTATTAATTTCTGTTACTTGAAATGCTGAATTTCAAAGCTATTTTACAGCTGCAAAACCAAAGGCACTGACATAAAGGAACTATTATCTTTATAATTGTAGCAACAAGTACTAAATTTGTCATTGATTAACAGAGACTTTTTAACTTTATGGTCCTTCTGTTGGCTGTGTCCCTTGCATAATATTCTGAGCTTTCCAGGTTGCTGTCCTTTGGCAGTAAAATGTTTGTTATGTTGTGGACGTGTATCTTGTGGACTAGAAGCCCTTTCTATATTCCTGCCTTTTGCTAATTTGGTTCCTTCGTGTGTTTTCTTGGCAACGTTTGGCACTGATGGTTGTGGGTGTCACAGGGTGTGTCTGGGGACGTGTGGTGTGGGAGAGCCCTTCCCTGGTGTGTGTGTCCGGGGTGGGAAGGGGTGCCTGGGCAGCGGGTGCCTCACATCACACACGGCCTGAACCAAGGATGAAATCCCACTCGTCCTTGTCCTCATGAACAAAGGGACCTTCCCTGCTCCGCTAAGTACAGAAACGTGGGGTGTTTAATGCAGAAGGAGTTTAATTGCCTTGAGAACCTGGACCTGCACACATAACCCACACGTCCTTCCCTTGTTTTTATTCTTTTGGTTGGCTTTGTTTAAAGCAAAGCTGTAGAAAGAAACTTGGGCAAATGCTGTTAAAGGCTCCTTGAAGCTGTTCTAGCAGGGACTTACAAGAAAGGCTGATTAGCTCTTACCTCTTGATTGAAATGTAGAAGCAAATGACAGTCTAGTCTGGGCTTCTGTCCTTGGGCTACTGCTGCTGGTGGCTTGGGACAGCACGTGCTGCGCCGTGTTTAATAGCAGAGCTTAATGTTACACAGGTATAACCGCTTTGTACCATCAGCCCAATGTTTGCCATGGCCTGAAGGTGCCTGGCCCACCAGGATCTGGGAAGGACTGCAGCCCTGCGGGTGCCTGTGCCCAGGGGGAAAACCTTCTCCAGCCCTGCCGTGGGCTGGGGGCGGCCACGGGACACTGCAGGGACACCCTGGCAGGCTCTGGGGAGCATGGCTAGCCTTTTGGGGGGGCTGCTGGCCACTGCACGGGCACCCCGGGCAGGCAGGCTCTGGGGAGCATGGCTAGCCCTCCATGCTCCTGCAGAAGGGGAGAAGAGGGCAGATGAGAGGAAGGGAGAAGCAGAAAATATCAGATAAAGATTGCAGAGCGTAAGGCTGTCACTGAGTGAGCAAAGTGCTTGAGGGAGGTGAGACAAACTTGGTGTTTCAAAACAAGAGGGGGCTCGGGATGCCAGGCTGTGATGGAGCCTTAGCAGGGATGGGCTAAGGGGTGTTGTTCTGGGACATTTGTGGGTACTGTGATCTGTTAGACAGGGGATGTGAGTGCTGTGCTGTCTGGCATGAGCACCTGCACTGTGGGCCCTGTTTGCCTGGCCTGTGCTAGCAGGAAGCTCTCACAGCTCTTGCTGGCACTTGGAAGGATGCTGCAGGGAGAAAGTGATGAGGAAACCCGGGCAGGCAGGCTCTGGGGAGCATGGCTAGCCCTCCATGCTCCTGCAGAAGGGGAGAAGAGGGCAGATGAGAGGAAGGGAGAAGCAGAAAATATCAGATAAAGATTGCAGAGCGTAAGGCTGTCACTGAGTGAGCAAAGTGCTTGAGGGAGGTGAGACAAACTTGGTGTTTCAAAACAAGAGGGGGCTCGGGATGCCAGGCTGTGATGGAGCCTTAGCAGGGATGGGCTAAGGGGTGTTGTTCTGGGACATTTGTGGGTACTGTGATCTGTTAGACAGGGGATGTGAGTGCTGTGCTGTCTGGCATGAGCACCTGCACTGTGGGCCCTGTTTGCCTGGCCTGTGCTAGCAGGAAGCTCTCACAGCTCTTGCTGGCACTTGGAAGGATGCTGCAGGGAGAAAGTGATGAGGAAAGACTCAAGACCTCCCTCCAGATTCCTGGATGTGCAGCTGGGCTGTGAGGAACCACTGAAAAAAATAACTAAGGCAGTCAACTCTAACCACTTGCTTAGAATATTTTACATTATTTTTGTACTAGTTCGTTGTTTTGTTTTGTTCTAGGTAACATTTTTACCATAAGTGATCACATTTTTGTAGTAAAACATGTCTTTGAACAACAAAAATAATTGGAACTCTTCAATTAGACTGTTGAAACTGGATTGTGAATTGGATTTTGAAACTGGCAGTTTTTCATAGCTGACCTTTTTCCCCTACATAAAAAATCAGTGTTGATTAATCAGCATATTTTAAACCCAAACATTTCTCTAGCACATCTTGGCCAGCAGTGTAAGTGCTCAGAGCAGAGCACGCAGAGGCAGAAACTCATCCCTGGAACCGGTCACGCTGTGCGTGTCCCGAGGGCGCTGGGGCTGCAGTTCTGCCATGAGTCAAAACTGTTTTGTAAATCTTTCCTATAGAGGCTTACTGGGGCTGCCTTCGTGTGTTGCCTGGTACTGTGGGGTTTTGCCGAGGCAACGCGGTCGCTCCAGGGCTGGGGACAGGACAGCGCCTGGTCTGCAGGCTGCGCTGCGGTGCTGAGCTCCCTGCGGCCGGGGCACTGGGAGCCCACCGAGGGCAGGGGGGGGCACTGGGA
>NW_009952712.1:176820-194844 GCF_000747805.2 Chaetura pelagica
GGGCGGGGGCAGCACCCAGCAGCACCCTCCCCCTGGCCGGTGTGTGCCTCCAGCCAGCCTGTGCAGTGTGCCTGCACGCTGCTTTCTCCTCCTTCAGCTTCTGGGACTTGTATTGAGCACCTGCACAGTTGTGTTTTGATGATCATATGGGTGCAAATTGGAGCACAGGAGGTTCAGGGTGAATATCCCAAAAATTTGTTACTGTGAGAGTGACAGAGCCCTGGAACAGGCTGCCCAGGGAGGGTGTGGAGTCTCCCTCACTGGAGACATTCAAACCCACCTGGATGCCTTCCTGTGTGATGTACTCTAGGTGACCCTGCTCTGGCAGGGGGGTTGGACTAGATGAAGTTTCAAGGTCCCTTCCAACCCCTAGGATTCTATGGTTCTATGATTCTATGATCACTGGCACAAGTTGGCTTTCAGCTAGCGAGTGGTTCCCTATCACTTCATCTGGAGCTCTCTCACAAATGAGGGTGATTAGCCAACAGTGCTGAAATCACTGATAGCACATTCCGGTGCTATCAGACATGCTCTGGGGCATTTCCACTGAAGCCATTGATGGTCTTATCAAAGTTTGGAGAATATAATAGAATATGCTGTGCTGACAACCCTGAATTGCTTTTGTGAGATGCCACAACACTTCATGTCCTGCCCTAAGTCCATGGGAATGTGGCACTGTCTTGGACATTGCTGTGCCATAGCACAGAGGGGAGATTTAGGTTAGACATTAGGAAGAAATTCTTTGCTGTGAGGGTGGCAAGACTCTGGAATTGGTTGCCCAGGGAAGCTGTGGCTGCCCCATCCCTGGCAGTGTTGAAGGGCAGGTTGGATGGGGCTTGGAGCAGCCTGGGCTGCTGGGAGGTGTCCCTGCCCATGCAGGGGTGGGACTGGGTGATCTTTAATGTCCCATTCAATTCAAGCCATTTTATGATTCCATGAAAAAAGTGTTCAGAAAATCAGGTATCACTAGGAGGAAGGACTTGTTTTCTCAACAGGCAGAGGCTTTGCAGCATACACTGTAGATCTACAAAGTTCATACTCAAATGAGGTAGCAGCAAGAAGATTGCTTTTACAGTGTTCCTCCTACTGATGAATGTCCTATGCATACTCATGAATCTTCAACAATATCCAGCATTTTATTTAGAAATTCTTGACTGTTTTGTTCTTTCTTTTTCTGTCTTCATAACAGAAGGAATTTCCAGTATTTACAGCAGGGCTTCAGTGTAAATGCTGGCATTGTTGGGACATCCTTGGTAAGGCTGTGACAGTGTGAAGTTTGTGCGTTTATATAAAATTAACTGTACCTGGGCAATCTCAAAGGCAATAGCATTGTCCATGGAACTTTAAACCTCTGTACAGCCCAAGTCAGTTGTGGATAACACTCTAGCAGGGCTGCTGCCAACCCTCTGAGTCAAATTCAACCCAAATATGTTAAAGTTTAAGTTTACTCTTTCAGGTGAATGAGTATAGGTTTATCTCCAGACAAGGACAAGACCTGAAACCAGCTGATGTGGCTTTAACACACAAGAGTTTCCCCTGTGAATTTTTTTTTTTTTTGTGTTTAAATTTAGTTGAGTAAAATAATCAAAATACTCTACAGGAATTATTAGCTTTAAAGTGTTTTATCCCAGTAGCATGGATTTGGGTAATTTGTGGCAGGCTGGAACTCAGAAAGTGGTCAAAATAATTTATTGCAGGTATTAGGAATTAAAATCAGCTTTAGAAACAAACCTCTTGAGAAACCCTTGTGACTTCATCTTGTGGAAACTAATTGGACTCATTTGAAAGGCTTTGTCACCAACATAGGTATATTTTGTAGGTGATCAAGTTTGAGAGAAAATTAATAATTTTCCACAAGAAATCTAACTCTTCTATGTGTCTTCATACTTTTTATGATCATTAAGAACAACGATAATTCTTTTTCTTGAAGGTTCTTCACTCTTCCAGTCTCCATTTTCTGTCTCCCTTGAACAAAAAAAGCTATTAGTCCATTGTTTCAAAGACTTGTAAAGTCCCCTAATCTTCTGAAATCTGAATGTGTGAGAAGGAGTCCAGGATTGAGCTTTCCACAACTATCCTACCACAGCTGCCTTAGATGGAAGCAGATAAGCTCACAAGTTTTGTACTGCTGCAAGCTGAGAGATGCTACTTGTGTTGCAAAATAGTTGTAGTCTTGAGGTTCATTGTTAATTACAGCTCATTTTCATGTTGTGGAGGAGAGCTTCCTCACAGATGGTCACTGTCCTATTGTGTCTGCTGGAGATCAGGCCATGGAAATTTCAGAAAATCTGAATGCAAATTGAATTGAATCTACTTTTTTATTATTTTGGATGTAGCACATTTTGTGCAGGTTTTATAGGACTGAGCTGTATTTCACCATCAAAATAACAGACTTTCTTCTCAGGGAATGAAATATGTGTTGACAAATTACACTAGAAAGCTCCAGCAAAGCAAGGCTGCAAAGAGATGCTTCAGCAGTTTTGATGCCTGAGACTTTGATTTCTTCTAAAAGGTGGCAGGTATTTTTTCTTTGCAATAGTCACAAGATCTTCAGATGCTGTTAATTAGCTGATTTCATTGACTTTGGTGTAACCTTTTGGCTGAGGGAGGTGGACTCCAGGGCATCTATAACCCAGACATCTCCCAGTGGATTAGCTGGCAATCTTAACCCAAATGAAAGCCAAGTCATGCACACATCTAGTTTGGCAGGACACCTCCACACCACTGTCCAGAAGCATTTCTGATCTGATCTAGAACTCTGGAGACTCGTCTGTGCTTGAGGTGGCTGTGCCCTAGATAAGCAGTGTCTCCTTCCACTGAATGGCTGGAGGTGAATCCACCCTTGCTGCTGAAACTGTGAGGAAGATTTGGGTCCATTGGGTAAATGATGGCAAAGTCTTTGTTAACTCAACAGACTTTTACTGGTGATGCAAAGTCTTTTACAAGCCTGCTCCCAAGGCTTGGCTTCTCCAATGGGGTGTTCCTGAAAAAGTGCCTAAAAAGACATCACTAAGGATGGAGTTCAATCCTTGCTGTTCACAAATGATTACTTCTTTGCTACAAGGCTAAATATCCCAATAGTTTCCTGAAGTCAGAGTGAATGTGTCCTGAACTGGTGAACTGCCAAGCTGTAGTATCTAGCAAGTGGGATGGAACCATCATTATTCCAATATTCCCAAGGAGCCCTGAGTAAATGAACATGTTTTGGGCTCTGCCTTACTAACATGGGAGCAATAAAGATATTCATTGTGAAATTTAAGATCAGAACTTGCTGCCCTTGCTCTTGCTGTGGTAATCAAAGTGATTATATTTCCCCGGTATCATCACACTGATCTTCCAAGCTGTACATGGTGCAGCTCTGTGACTCACCCCAAGGAAAGCAATGCTTAATTATCTTTAATAAAAGCTGCATTTTTCAGGAAATGTAAGCCCCACAACAGCCATGTTGAAGCAATCTGGTATTTATCAGTGAGCAAGGCCCCTTGTGGGGCATGGAAGTGTTTGCCACAATGTGTGTGGGAGAACTGATTGATCCCTGACCGTCTGCATCATGGGTGCTCAGCCCTGGCCCACCCTGCTGCTACCAAGTCCCTGATTTAATCCCTAGCTTTGCTCGTGTTGTACTGTGCATTTCTCACCACAGAAAGCTGCAACCACTTGAAGACCTGCCAAATTTTAAGCTAATTATTTGCTAATCAATTAGATGACAGAGGTACCTTTGAGGAAAAAAAATGCATCTTGTGACACTAGGGCTGTAACGAGCTGAGTTGTGCTCATCTTGGCTGTGATGTGCCAGCACCCTGTGTAAGGCTCGTGGGAAACCTGCCTGTCTCTGTAGCCTTATTCTAAGGCTGCCCAGACACCTAAGAAGTCCTCTGCCCTTTGCCCAGTCACATGTACCAGTTGTTTGGTAGCAGCAATCCTTGAGCTGTTTTTGCTACAGATGAAGCTGTCGTCCACTGCTCAGACTCAGTTGGTCCCTCTTGCTCCTGGGACTTTCCTTTTCCTCTCCCTCCATGGTACCATTCCCTTGCTCAGTAATGAGCTCACAGGGTGAAAAATACAGTAAAAGCACAGTTTGTCCAATTAATAGAGAAAGAACTCAGATAGTTCTTGCAGGTTAGGTTCCCTGGAAATAATACAGCCCCAATCTTTCAATAAGAGGTATTCCTTGTCCCTGAGTATTTCTGAGCTCTGCTGGAGGCTCCCTGGGGCACTGTGGTCACTGCTAAAAGCACAGTGAGGGTGAGGAGGCACGGCAGGTGGAGAGTGGTGCTGCTCCCAGGGGACTGGAGATGGCTGGGAGCCACCTGCCTGTGCTGGCACTGGCACAGACCTGTGGTACCACTGGGGCTGCTGGGACGAGGGCAGGGACCTTGCAGCATGTTCCCCTCCGTCTGGGGACTCAGCCAGGGCATGTGTCTGTGCAAGGGGAAAAGAGCAAAACCACCAAGTGGTTCCCAAACCACTCAAATAATTCTCCTGGCTTCAGCTCTGATCCTTAAGCCAGGGCTTATGCTTCCCTCTGTGTTTCAGTGGGACTTCAGTGTGTGTTCCACGTTACACACATGCCGAGGTCCTTTCCTGATTAGGGACCACTGAAAGCAGATAAAATGTCTTGTATAAGGGTGTGCAAGCCCAAAGGATGGTTGGCACGGCAGCAGCTGGAAAATTCCCCCAGGGCAAAAAGCTAAATGAGAAGAGGAAAGCTGCTTCCCACCTTGCTTGTCTGACTGGTAGCTCCATGTGTGCCCAGCCAGCCAGCTGCTCCTCCTGCCACTGAAACACGGGCAGCCTGCACACCCCGCTCAGCGCGGGACGAACGGTTGGAGACACCAGGACATCTCTTTTCTTTTGGTCGCTTTTGCTCATCACTATATTATTTTTAGATAATCTCCAAGTGGACCAAATTTAGCATTCTCCCAGGAATTTTCTGTGTACTTGTTCCTGCCTCTTGAGTTAATGGTAGGCATCTGACCACAGCTTTATCTCCTGCCAGAGAAATGTCCAGTGCAGCTCCAACAGCTCCTCAAGAAGAACACTCCCTGTCCCTCTAAGCTGGCAAGTTTACATACTCTTTAACCTTAGCTGTCTTGGGTACTTTGATCTTTGGCCAGCAACGTGTGTAGAATCATAGAATATCCTGAGCTGGAAGGGACCTGTGGGGGCCATTTAGTCCAACTCCTGACTCCACACAGGGCAACCTAGAAGTTCATAATTGTCCAAATTCTTAAACGCTGACAGGCCTGGGGCCATGAGCACTTCTCTGGGGGCTTGTGCCAGTGACAACAATATTTTACTTAAGGTGTTGATTTTGAGGGAAGATGGTAACCCAGAAAATCACTTCAGTAAAGCAGTATGTAAGCAAATCTTTACTTACTTAAACGTCTTTCTTTGACTCGTGTCTCTCTGCAATGTGCTTTACATGCACAGAAGGGATCTTGCAGCAGTTTCATTGGCTTTAAAGAGCAAGCCCCTGGGACAGCATGATGGACCCATTTGTTCCCCTTCTGGTGGCACCATGCAGCCCCCAGAGGGTCTGGAGGGACAGTCTGACAGTGTGAACTGTCATCTCTTGGGAAGCTCTTACCAGCTCTCCAGGATCCCTCTGCTCTCCAGTGGGGAAGGTGGATGAGTTGTGCTGAGCCCCATAACTCATCTCTGCTGGGTCCAGGTGTGAAAAGCTCCTTTTTAACATGGTTTGGTAGCTCTGTGTGTGCTCAGCTGTCAGTAACAACACAACATATGCTTATTTTCTTTCCCACTGTCCATTCCTTTTTGTTTCTTTGTAGTGTCTTGTAGCAAAGATAAGCTTTTATTTTTGCACCGACAGGCAAACACACAGATAGAATCTCTCACAGCATTACTAACTAATTAAATTGTTGGGTTTTATTTCTTGAAGTAGCAAGTACACAATGTTCTGTATTGGTATTAAGAAACTCTTATATAGGTGAGGTTGCAGCACTCAGGAGTATGTACCCTAGTTCCTGGGTTTTACACCCAATAGAAATAGTGGTGATTGAGGATGACTCTTTTCTCCAGCTATTAACATTAGCTTTTAACACTGAAAAGCAAATAGTGGCCTGGCAGTCAGAAATGCTGAATAAATTGAATTTTACAGGAGATGCCATGATGAACAGTGCTATAGTGACCTTGCTGTTTATTGGGCTGGATTACAATATCACAATGTTTTGAAAAAATCATTTCCATATGAGCACTGGTGTGAGATTTTACTTTCTGAACATATCTTCTTTGGTTTGTCCTGGTTTTCACTGCCATGGAGCTGAGAGTAGGAGCCTAGCTGCTTTCTGCTGGTTGCCAGAATGGTCAGACTCAGACTGTGCAGTTAGAATTGATTTATTTTGTGGATATGAAATTACAGTTACAAAGTTTTATTGAAGAGTCATCCTTGGTAAAGAAAAAGCTCAGACACACTGCAGAGAGATGAAATACCTCTGGACCCAGGGGCTTTGTTCTGAGGGATGGAACTCCTCTCATCCCAAGGAGGACGCTGGGACACTCCATTGCCAACCTAGGAGAGCTCAATTGCATCCCGAGTGTTGTGGTGCAGGTGGTAATGGCTGTTTGATGGAATATTCTGAATGAAGTCCAATGGCTCCTGGCTGTTCTGGCCATAGTCCTTCCTCAGAGGGAGCTCAGTTACCCACACACAGCTGAGCTGGGACACTGGTGTCTGCAGCTGCAGGGTGGCTTTGAACATTGCTGTGCCTCTGCTTTCCTGCTGCTTCCTGCACATGGCTTTGGGTGCAGATCAGGTGAGGAGAGCAGGCTTGTGTTTGGGGAACAAGCCAAAGGCTCTGGACATCCAAGTTCAGTCTCCTGCTGCAGCCTGGCTGTCCTTGTGCCTTCCAGGAGATCCCTCAGTCCCTCACTGTGCTTCAATTCAGGTTCTGCCAAAGGGTGCACAGCCTTCCCTCTTAGGGCTGCCATGAGGACAGGTGTCCCAGCCATGGTGAGCTGTGCAGCTCCTGTGGCCATGCAAAGTGCTGCACGAGTCCTGGAATCACCATCAGGCCTCCCTGGCTCCCCAGGACCTTCTGCTCTGCTGACTGTGGCAGGAGTTCCAGTTGCAGAGGGAGGGGTCAGGGTAACAAATGTGTGTTTCTTGTGCTCACGTTCATCTGCTATTTTTGCTCAGTCTCCCAGCATGATTAAGTCATCCAGGAATGGGTTGAAAGACCTGGGTTTGTAATTCAAATGGGAACACATGGCTGAGTTCCCTTTTACCTGCTGTGGAACATGGAGGCAGGGCATATAAGACATGAACTGGAGGTAAAATTCCAAGAGGAACTGAGTAATCATTTTCTCCATACTGCCTGCAGCTTGCTAGCTTGCTTTTGATGTAGCTGTAGGGGTACCAGAGGATTGCTCACTTCTCCATGACTGTTGGGATCCTGGGATTTGGATGACATTTCCTTTAATTGTCTATTTCTCTTCTATTCATTTGTAAGAGTGGATAATTTTTTGTTGGTTTAAAGGAATCCCAGTCATGTTTTTCCCTCAGATTCTTACGCAAGGAATCAGAACTGAAAAGAACAGTCTTGACAGCATTTTGGCACCAGTCTTTGTCAGGTATTGAGTAAGAATATGGCATGAAAAGTGTTTGCTCACACTATTTTCATGTACAGTGAACAGCTGATCCTAGTGGACTGCAGTGTGAGGTCTGTTACCTGTGAGTGTCAGTTGCCTTTTGCAGCTCAAACCCCACCATTTGCAGCTGTCCAACTGCTAGATTTTTCTGGGTGGAATTTGCACGTGGATGCACACATGGGCACCCAATAGGCTCTTTCTCTAGGTGGCATTTTCCTGGGTAAGCAGCAGAAATCTCAGGGGCATTTCCTATGGCATGTTTGTATGTCAGCAGGTGCTCAGTGCCTGGTGCCTGCCCAGCAGGAACCCAAAGCTCTGCTCTGAAGGCACCTTCACAGAGCACCATGCCAGGACCAGAGGCCTGGGCAGTGCTGAGGGGTCTGGTTCTGTGGTTGTCACCAGCACGTGTTTCACCTGCTGTTTGAGGTCACCACTGCCACCCTTGGGGAGAAAAGCTGATGTCAAAAGGGCAACTGTAGTTGCTGTGCTGAAAGATGAGCAAAATGGAGACCAGAAAATGGGGAACGTATTTAAAGTTGCACAGAGAATCTACAGAAAAGCAAAAGACAGAAATCAAACCTCCCAAGTTCTGGGCCTCAGCTGTAATCACAAGCCCATTTCATTCTCATTTACTTGTATTGTCATTAGGAGCTGATTTATTAAAGTCCCTAAAGGTCACAGTGCTCCCTATAGTAAGAATGAGACAATGCAACAAACCATTGTCTGCTGTACTTGCCACAGCCCGAGGTAATTGCTGGAGTCAGAGTTTCTGTTTATTTTAGACCTAGGAAACTCCTTTTACAGTTTACCTTTGCCTGCTCCAGCTGTACATTCTGAGCTAAATAACTAAACCTTGATATCCCACTGGGAACTACCATCCATCTTCACTTTACTCAAAGAATGAGCTGAGGACAGGGGGTGTTCTGGGTGGACCCCAGGCTCTGTCCCCATGGGAGGGCACCCTGCTCTGCCTCCGCCAGCATTCCAGGCTGGATGCTGCTCCCTGTTCTTGGAACAGGCGAGCTCTGCTGCTGTTGTGTATTGATTGTTAGTGACACATGGATTTCAGCTACCAGTGCAGGGGAAGAATTCAAAGCCTCCCTTTTTAAAGTAAGAGGAAAGACCAGTAAGATTAAAAAAAATAATAAATTATTGTGTTTGTGAAATGTCCCAGTCTTGGCTCTGTCCTTAATCCTTTCTCTGGTCATGAAGGAAACTGCTTTTCCCTTGAGGAGGACCCTGTGCTCAGATAATGGAGAATCCTGGGCCAAGGGCCTGTTCTCATGTTTGACAGCCCATGATGTTTTCTTCTTTATGAACATGAGTTGAACAGTTTGTCACCCAGAGTCACCCTAGTGGGCAGGTTGCCCAGCAGGACCTTGTGTGCTGTGAAGAGCATCTCTATTTGTTTCTTGGATCTCTCCACCCAGGAATTCCATTTAGTTCCTGACTTGCTGCTGCTAAAGGAGGTACCTGGCCTCCCTTTCACACTGCCTGCTGCCCACCCTGGCCAGAGGTGGGGCTTGGGCTCTGCTCAGCCATGCAGCATCTTTCAGCCTCACACCTCTTGAGGAGGTCACCTGTTCTCTTACCAGCATTTTGAATGCTCAGAGAAGAGGCTGGAAGAGCTGCTGGACTCTGCTAAGTCAGGCTGCATGACAGTTTAGTCCAATTGCTGCTCTAGAGTCTGAAGCTCTGAAGAGTCAGCAAAATTTTTGTTGCTTTTTGGTTATTTCAGTCACAGCCTTCATTTTCATTGGTGACAGTGGGTCACCCGTGTTCGGATGCAGGGGGAAATCATTTGGCAGAAAACACAAGTGCTGCCCTTTCACCTGGCCTGGAAGGAAGAGGCAAGGCTGCCAGAAACAGCACATCCATTAATGAGATGCCAAGGACACCAGGAGTTGCCTTGTGTGCCTCCTTGAACAGCAGCAGTGTCTTCAAAGTGCAGTTTGCGAAAGCGAGGAACAGTTCACTCATACCTGGGGAAGATTTCAAACCCACCCACAGGAGCCCTTTCTTCTGCACAGCTGGTGCTCGGGGGGACAGGAGGGGTCACAGCCCCACTGCCCAGCCCCACATCCCTGCAGGCCGGGGTGCCACGAGACCCAGCAGCTGTGGTGAGTCCCTGTGTGCCTCAGGCTGGGCTCCAGTGCCAGCCTGGAGAGCAGAGCTGCCCAGGGCTGATGGCTTGTTTCTCCTCATTGGACTAAAAAACAGGGAGGGGGGGGTGGAAGGAAAAAGAAAAAATGTCTAGTTTTGGATTATTATTTTTTTTTTAATTTTGCTTTTGCCTAACTATAATGGAATTCATGAACATAGACCTGAAATTATTTGGCTGGACATTTTTCACCCAGCTCTAATTTTAATATCTTAAGCTTCTATTTAAATGGAAACTGTTGAGAAAACATTTCTCAAGTGCCACATCTGTAGCTGTGAAGACCAACATCTTTTCCACAGAGGTAGTATTGCTTGAGCCTGTCATTTCAGATTTGGCTCCTGACCTTTAGAAATGCATTTTTCCAATTAATTTGTGTGCTACTTTAATTTTCTATGATCCATATTCATAACAGCAATAATCATTCCAAACAATTATTTTAATAATAGTTTGAAAGAAAGTGGTGAGCTCCAGACTGCTGGTTTAATCTTACAAAGTGCCTGAAGGAGTGATGTGACTGCAGAGCACAGCCAAGGAACTGCTTATGGTGCTGGAGACCAGAAGGGATCCTGGGCTCAGGACCCAACACTTGGGGACCAGGAAGGGGAAAGGAATGGTGAGCTGGCCACTCCAGAAGAAGTGGCCTTGGAGCCTGCCCGTCCATGAAGCTGCTGGCTGTGTGTTACTTCACAGTGTGTTACTCAGCAGTGGCTGCTGCTCAGAGAAACAACTGCAACCCATTTCTGGAGGAGAAACACATTCTTGTCTAATAGTGGAGAGGTAAAAACCCATGACAGTTCTGCCAGCCTGACCTGGCTGCAGTTCTGGAGTCTCCTCTCTGTCAGGCTGCTGGAGTGGAGAACATTGAACCTGAGGACATGAGGCAGCCTGATTCACTTTCAATAAAAAGGAAAGGTGGGGCTTTACCAGTGCTCCAGTTACCATCTCCAGAGCCCCTTGCTGCCCTAGGGCCAGGGGAGCTGGGGCTGTTCTCTGGGCCAGCACACAGCCAGGAGAAAGGGCATGGAGACCACCACCAGCCCCAGGGAGAAGGAGATCTCAGCCTCTCCCTTCTCCCTTTTTCTGTGGAACAGTTACACTTTCCAGAGCCACCATGCTGTGCTGCTGCCAGGACTGCTGGTTTCCTTGACATCGTTTCTACTCAAGGTTAATAATATCACACTTTTTTGTTTAAAACTAGTAACAGCATTCTCAGGGTGCTCTGGGACTCGGATGTCTGAATTACAGTGTCAACAGCCTCAGCTGTTTTACTTCTGTGGAACGAGCTGTAGTTACCAGATCCCAAATTACTCCCTCTGCTTCTGCTTTTCCTCAGATCTCTCCTGTGCTGCCTTTCTTGAAAATCAATCTGCTGGTCCTTGCCATGCCTCCTTAGATCCCCTTCCCAAAGCTACTGTGGACACAGCTCTGTGACTGGGGGATGCTCACATGACTGCTTTGTGTGTTAATTAAAATCAAGAGACACAGGTGGCAGACAGTGAAGACAGATAGTTATAACCATCAAGCTGTTTTTCTTTCTGTTCAATCACTTATTTCTGACAACATTAAGGATTTGGTGTTTGGGGCTGAGACACCTTGGCTGTGCAGTGGCAGAGCCAGCTGTCATGTTCAGGACACTGCAAGGTTATTAGCTTTTTTTTTTTTTAAACTGAGTTTTGGAGATAGCTTTTTAATCTCCATTTGCCACTTTGATTGATTTATCTTTATTGCTTGACTCTTGATTTTTTTTAAAGTTTCCACTTTACTACTTTTTGGCCACGGAAAAGGCACGTGCTAGATATTTTCCATGAGAGAGAGTTCAACCACAGTACAAAGATTTCTTCTTGGAAAATGGCTGAGGAAATAGGTTTTTTCTGTGTGCCCTGAAGATCAACAGACCTGGATCCCCATCTGTCAAAGACAGAAGATAATTTTAGAGTCAGGGGGCCAAAAAACTCCATCCTCTTTCCCAGAATAGTTAAACTCAATGGCAATGAACAATTAGATGGAATGGGAATCCCAGGATCTCCCAATGCCTGTGCTGTATAAGACTCTGATTAGATTAAAACAGAGTGAAGGATGAGGGAAAATGTTTAGGGGAACTAGGCTGAAATGAATCTGCTATGGACATACCCACTTGAAGAAGCTGTGCTGTTTAGATTAACTCCAGTGAATGATAACCTCAGCTGAGAGATTTATGAAGATACATAAGAACATGTCTGGTACTTCAGACTGTCTGAAATTTCTAGCCTGAATTTTTTATTGGTTCCAGGTCTAAAATAGTGCAAGCCATTTTTATAACTCTCTAAGCACTCTTGATATGGAGTAGCTATACATCCTATTCCTAAACAACTCTGCATGAAAAATGTTTTTCATTCAGCTCTGCAGAGAGGCTGGAGAACTCCACAATGATATGTTGCAGACCCTTGAAAATTAGTAAAAGTGGAAGAAGAGAGGTAATAGAACAGTAAATCACAGATTCAAGGGGAGTGAGCTAGAATAGCAAATCCAAAAGTCTTGGCTGAGGGTTCATTACCGTGTGCTGTGAGCGCTGTGTGATTAAAGAATTGGGCCAAGTGCCCTGTGGTACACTGGTACAATCACTGATTTTATCATAGCTTTGTCAATATAATGCAGAGGAAAATGTGGCCCTACAAATGTTTGTGATTAGGTGTTAGCAACTCAAAGGAAACAATCAAATTGTGCAACTTCCAGTGACAGGAGGCTCCTGGGAGTTACAGCTGGTGTGTTGCTCCCAGGAATGCGTTGGGTGGGTGGGAGTGTGAGGGAGCAGCAAGGGCAGAGTGCCTGGTCCTGTTCCCCTGCTCTTGCAGCAGGTCCTGCTCCCCACCCTGACAGGGAGTCGTGCTGCTGATAGCACAGGGGTCAGTCCTGCAGCTGCAGGTGAGGAGTGAACACCCAAAGCGGGTTATTCAGAATGGCCCCTCAAATACTGGCAGCATCTGTGCAACATTCCTGGCCATCACACTGTTCTAACAGCTCAGCTTTTGGTCGTAGCTGTACTTTTCTGTAAGACTGCAAAGTTGCCACAAGCTGTTGAGCACTTCTGCAAGTTTTTACATTAAATTGTATGATAATAAACAAAACTCTCGTAGGAGACCTGTGCAAGTCAGCACATGTTTGTAGCAGCTTTCCTCCATACCTCCTGCTCTGCCAATACTGGGACTTCAGCAACCAGTTTTTAGTGATGCCAGGAATTCCTTGTGTGTAGGAAGCCCCATGAGCAAGGACACGACATGCAGCTGTAGACAGTTGTCATTAATATCACCCCAGATGTTCCACAGTGGGCTAAGGCATACATGGTCCTATCTTGGATTCCCTTCCCAGCCCTCTGTAGGCCGTGGCTGTAAAGGCACTAGGCAATGTGTTGATTAGATCCCTGTAGTTACCATCATAAAAACCTGCTCACTGGGATAACATGTAGCCTATATTACGAGGAATTTTCAGCCTTACTTGCTGCATGTTCTTTTGGAATGAGGAGGGCTAGGAAACAGTTATATTATCAGTCCATTATTAAGCAGAAAAGCTGAAACCAAAGGTGAGGGAATGGGTCTCTCATGGTCCCAAAGGCAAAGATTTGTGTTTGCTTATGTTTTAACTCACTGTGGATTGGCCAGTTTCTTGTGATCCATAACTTCTGTGAATCTGATATCCTGAACCTTCTCATTGAATCACTTTTCCTCCTGATTTAGAGTTGCTCGTTCTTATTTTAAACTCCAGTTAACTCCAGCTGGCATTACATGCCACTACAGATCATGTCAGAAGTTTTTTACCTCCACACAGAAATATGTGGTGACAGACTGATCCTCAAAGAGTTCCTTGCTTGCCCCTGTTCTCCAGCCTAACACCTTGCTAGCTGTTTGGAGATGAGTTTTTCAGCAGGGACCCTGGGTGCTGCCTGAAGGAAGGCATTCCAGTGTGCAGCAAGACGTGGTAACTTCATCTCAAAATGCTCCTCTGTGGACTCTGCAGACCAGGGACTTCTGCCTCTGAGCATGGCAGGGGCAGGGCCTGTGCCCACCTCCCTGCCCTGACAATGAGGGACCTCATGGGAAGAGCTTCTTGGAAAACAGATTTTCATTCTAAGGAGGGCAGAAAATTTATTACTTGACAATTTTTTGGGGTAACTTCTCGTGTCTTTGAATATTTCAACACTAGCACCAGTGAGTTATTTGTTACGATGAAAATTAATTGTGTAATGGAATGTTACAAAAAATGTTTGGATTGAGCTTCCTTAATATGTAGAATGCTATTAATGTAGAGAAAAGCGGAGGACACTAGATGATTTGGCAGGTCTGACCATTTGAAGGAACATCTTAAATGAAGAGCAGCTCAAGAAGTGTAACTGTGTCATAGAAAAGCCTTAAGCCTTAAAATAGGCCTGGGGTGATAGTCTGGTTCTTGCTGCAGGCAGGGCTTTGAAAACCCAGAACTTTGCTTAACTTGCTTGAACCTTGGTAAACTATGACAAAAATCAGGTAATGTCTTAATAATAATAGCTCAAACAGAGTGATTCTGGGCTAATACTGCTTTTTGTTTGGGATTCTTTGATTGATACAAAGGGAAGCCCCTCTGATGGGCACCTTGCTGGGAATCTGCTCCAGGAGTGTGAAGCTGTGCAGGAGCTGCAGCACCTTTCCTGTGCGCTGCCCAGCACAGAGCAGAAAAGCAGCCAGACCCGTGAAGCAAAGCTGTGCTTTGTTTGTTTTTCCTGAAGAAGTTGCCCAGAAATTTGCATTTGCAGACCTGCTTGTTGTCTCCTCGGGCTGGGTCCAGTGAAGCCCTCCAGCAGTTTGTTAAAGGAAGGTTTGCACTGTGCCAGACTGCAAGAGGAGCTGCGTGATGTGAGACCCCCAGAAACAGGCCCTAAACCACCAAAAACTCATTGCATTGTGTCAGGAGTAAAGTTTGGACAGGAAACGAGATTGTTTTGGCTTCAGCAGACAAAGTGAACCCCTTGTGAAAAGAATTTGCAATTTCAGGGGAAAATGTGGAAAGAGGGAAGAATGTACAAATAATGCCAAGAAACAGACTCCCTTCTCTGGCACAAAATAGGACAAAGTCTTTCCAGCTGATGATGAGGGACCCAAAAGCAATGTAGTGGTCAGAAGTTAGTAAACTGGGTTGTCTTTCCACTCTGGTCAGCAGGAGTAGTTTCCAAGTAGATTCTGAGGACCCTCCAGTATGTTATAAAATCCCTTTTGGGTGACAAGAGCAAGAACAAAAAGCAGATTCTGAATTTGTCAGATGCATATATTCATGTTTCACTGCTGAAAACAAACAGAAGGGACAGTTCTTTTGAACTTGGGTGTAGGTGTATACAATGAGCTCATGGGGCTCCAGGTGCAGCCATTAAGGAACCGTTTGATACTGCTAAGTTCCTTGAACTTCAAATGCTGGTACTTCTAGAAAGTGTGTTATTTAATGTAAGTGTAAATACCAGGCAAGAAAGGGAGCTGCTTTTTATAGCCTGGGAAGTCATGTGCTTTTTCAGCACTAAATACAGTTAACCATTTCATACACTTTGCACATCAGCAGAGGGTGTGCCACTGTCTGTCTGTACCCTGCCAGTGTGTGAAACCGGGACCACCCTGCTCCCCCAGCAAAGCCACGCCTGAGCTGTCTCTTCCTACAGCCCCCTGCTGTTCCCACCGGTCCTTTGCAGAACTCAGCTTGGTGCTTTTCCTGCCCTCATACCTCTGAACCCTTCCTTAGAGCCGACTTAGACAAGGGGTTTAATTTGAATGTACTGTGCTGAGAGGTGGCTGCTGAGCAGGGCAGAGAGGGACGCTGGTGCCAGCAGGAGCCCTGGTGGCCCTGTCTGGGGAGACCCGACCCTTGTGGGGCAGCTTCTCTGCCCCCAGCAGGGACTTGGCTGGGTTCTGCCAGCCGTGAGGGCTCAGGGGGGGCCACTGGTGCACTCCTTGCAAGACAAAAGCCCCTGGTTCGTGTTCATAAATGTGTTAGAACCTGCCTTGGACAAGGAAATTACTGCAGTTCGGGCTAAGCAAAATATTAGTACAGTATTAATGAGGAAGACAGGCCTCCTTCTGCACTCCAGATTAGTTTGTTTCGACTTTGTAAAGCAGTAATTAATTTTTTTTCACTGTTTGGTCTCCTTTTAAAAATTATTTCCAGCTGTTAAAGTTGGTAAAGAATTAGGGCAGTGACTAGTCTGTCTAGTGGTGTTAAGTGTTGGGGGCATCAGCATCATTTAATATATTTGTGGGAGGAATTAAATGATGGACAGTTGGTCAACAAAACGTTAGACCAAACTCTGCTCTCTGAAATGGAGACATAACATTTATTCAGATTTTAAAGGTTACATTTAAAGGCTCCAGTTTCTAGTATTAAAGACAACTTATAAAAAATATTGCCTACAATTCTTATATTTGTGCCTTCATTGATGTATTTAGATCCTGAAATGTATTGATTGTATCTCTTAAGCTCCTTTGTGCAGCTAGAGATAAATTACCCTAGGTCAAGTTCTGTTTATGCAGTGGACTGTTCGTGCAGAATTACCTTCTTGACTTAATAGCTTCCTTTTGGATGACATTTCTGCCAGAAAGAAGACAGATTGTCTGAGGTCAGTGTGCAGATCAGCTCGGAGTGCAGGAGGAAGTTGCAGTGGCTCAGGCTAATGGCAGCAGGTCTGGCTGGCCAGGCTGGCAGCACCCAGGGCACAGCCACCCCTCTCGGGGACACCCTCTGTTTCCCTTGTCCCCTTTAGGCCTTTATGTGCTGTCTTTTGTCCCCTTTGGGCCTGAGGAGTGTACCTGGCGTGGTGACATGGGTTAGCTCAGCAGATGCCCTTCCTGCTCAGTGCTGAGGGGCTCACTGCCCCCAGCCCCTGCCCCAAGCCCAGCCATTCCCTGGCACAGGAAGGGCCACGTTCCTGCCCCTTCCCTGCTTCCTAGTCCTGCAGCCTGCTCTGAAGCCCTGGCTTGAAGCAGTTGGGAGCTGAAGCCCTGCAGCTGAGTCTGCTCTCAGTGCTGCACTGGGGTTTGGCTTCCTGGGCTGGAACGTGGGGACAGGGCTGGAGGGGCTGGTACAGAACCCATCATCCTGCTCTTGGTGACCTTGATGCTGTTCTATGTAGATATATAGATACTTATGTTATATAGAACATATTATTTATCTATATGTATGATATATAGATCACATTATTTGTTTTACATATATATATATAAAACCAAATAACTAGGAGTCGATGGAGAGTAGTTCTGCTGAGGTTAGTGGCCTTATGTTGTAGGAAATTAATGGTAAGAGAAATCAGCACTGACCAGAGTGGCACCAAAACCTCTGCATTTTGCACACGTGCTTAAAAAACAAAGGTACAAGTGGGCTCCATGCCTGTCTCCTTGTACAGCCTGCTCCCCGAGGTGGGGTCAGCCTGTGTCTGTTGCACTGCCTGTGACTGCACCTTCAGCCTGCCCCCTTTAAGGGCACCTCCAGAGCCTGTGCTCATGGGCAGCAACAACCTACACCCCAACTGCATCGTTCTGAAAACCATGGAGTTACCTTTTCCCTTTGAAAAGCTCTCTATTTATTCTATGTTCTACAAGAGAAGAAATAGGAAAGTCTCCTTTTAATTAAGCTCTTTATCCTTTGAAGTTATTTTGGATTTTTTTTATTCATGTTGGTGATGTAATTTATGTAAATAATCAGCTATCTATGAAAGGAGTGTGTCTGTCAAAAGCTAAAATAAAAAACATCCGTCATTTTGAAGCGATTAACATTCTCCAGATGTTTAAATCATCAGATTTCAGGAGTTTCCCTTTGTTGTGATAATGATACAGTATCCAGAACAAGAATGTTTACTCTTTGGTATGGGTCAAACACAGATTTTTCACAATCCTATTAAAGCGTGCACTTTCTTGTAATTGTATGTGCAGATGAAAGCATACGCAGTTATTATTATTTCCCTTAATTGTAAACTGCTGCTGGTAATTTCACTGTCCAGCTGAAACAAAGGGAGCGTGCTGGGAAGGAGCAGCCCTGCCCCGGTGTGACCGGGGAGGCTGCGGGGGGGGGCAGCGCCGGGACCCCCGCGGTGCGGGGCTGCCCGGGGGGGCACCCGGGGCCGGGAATGCCCAGTGACAGCTCTGAGCCCGGCAGCGGGGGCTGCTCCCTCAGCCCCAGCCGGGAAACCCAACCTGCGTCCCGCTCCGACGGGACGGAGCTCCCGGCGGGCCGGGGGAGCTTTTCCGGCCGGCAGCGGGGGGGGGGCGGGC
>NW_009952712.1:195202-197885 GCF_000747805.2 Chaetura pelagica
GGACGGGTCGGTGGCTCCCCCTTGTGAGGCCCTGCGGAGCACCCCCTCCCGTTCCCACAGCCACTCGTGCGCCGGGGGAATGTGCGGCTCGTGGGTGTCCCCGCCCGGCAAATTCCCTGCGAGCTGGATCCGCCTCTGCGTGGGCTGCGGGGCGATGGCAGCGGGGGCTGTTTCTGTGAACACAGCCTCTCCTGAAACAGAAATCTGGAAAACCCCCCTCCAAGTGTGATAGGCAGTTGTACCAGATAAAGAACTGCTTCATCTGCCCCAAGATTTCAAGCGTTAACCAAGCGGCTGCCCAGGCGGTGACGTTCCCCAGGCTGATGGCAGGTTCTGGGCAGATAAACCCTGCGGGAACGTGGGTTGGGTGCCCAGGGCAGGGACAGGCTGGGGAGGTGACTGTCTCTGCCCTCTGCCCCGACACCTCCTCCCAGGGCTTGTTGCAGCCCCCGGCAGCTGCAGGCAGACTGGGAATTTCTGCCCCTGGAGCGGAGCTGGGGCTGGGTCCGCCAGGGGAAGTTCTGCCTGTGCCAATCGCTGGTGCGTGCTGTGGAAACCTGCCCTGTCCCGGGCATCGTCTTATCCCCTCGCTGGCCTTTGCACCACGGGAAAAGTGCAGAGAAGTGAAAGCTGCGTTTCATGGAAGATGAGAAACCAGGATTTCTCTCTGTTTCTCTCCAGGGGTCCCCTAAGATACCGTTCATGATTCAGTCTCTTAAAATGTTCTTTCATCTGGCTCCTTGGATCTGACCTTGCCTTGGGCAGGGTGCAAGACCCATTCAAGTACAGCTTTGTAAAGGTCTAAGCCCTGAAGTAACGTTTCTGCAGTGTGTGACCTTTACAGGGTCGTCAGTGGTTGTGCTAAGGATGGCCAACATCATTTATTAAGGACTTTAAGATTTATTTGCAATTAAACCTGCTTATTCCACCAGAGCCCTTGCCTTCACTGGGAGACCACAGCAGGGTGCTGGGCAGCAGCTTCAGGCTCTGCTGGGCTGCAACAGCTCTGCCTCTCCATCCCCAGAGCTTCTGTGAAGCTGAGCTGCTCTGCCAGCCTGGTGGGCACAGACACCTCACCAGCAAGTGTGGGCATGGGGATGGGGTCACACTCACCCTCCCAGCGTACTTATAGATTCATGGAATCACAGAATGCCGGGTTGGAAGGGACCTCAAGGACCATCTGGTCCAACTTTTCTAGGTAATACTCCAGTTTATGAGGTGGCTCAGCACCCTGTCAAGCTGAGACTTAAAACTGTCCCATGTGGGGGAATCTACCACTTCCTTTGGGAGACTATTCCGGTGCTGGACTGTCCTTGTGGTGAAAAATGTACCTCTTGTGTCCAATCGGAATCTCCCCAGGAGCAGCTTGTGCCCATCACCCCTTGTCTTCTCCATGTCACTCCTTGGAAACAGGGAGTCTCCATCTTCTTGGTAGCCACCCTTTAAGAACTGGAACATGGAAATAAGGTCTTCCCTGAGCCTTCTCTTCTTGAGGCTGAACAAGCCCAGTTTTCTCAGCCTCTCTTCACGTGGCAGGTCCTCCAGTCCTCTGAGCACCCCTGTGGCCCTAGTTCATTCTCCCTAAAAACCAGTGCACTTCAGAATACATCTAATCAGTTATGCAAATGCTCCCCTTGCAGGCTGAGTGAGCCGCTCAGATGGGTGAGTGCCACTAGGCACAGTTGTCTTAGCAGGAGGAAAGTGTGAGGATGGGTTTGGTTCTTAGCACTGGGATAGACCAGGAATAAACCAGTTCTGGCCTGGAGAGTCATCTTAGCAGTCATAAAAGGGCGAATTAAAGCCAAAGGCTCTTGCCTGTCTTTGTCCTACCTTGGTATTTCCATCTCCTCCTGTGTGGTTCACTGAGGACTCTCCGTGCCCTTGCAAGGCAGCACAGCTTCCCTGGGGCTCCAGGGCCCCTGTGGGCAGGACGTAGGGCTGCTCCCCAGTTTTGGGCAGGAGAAACCCCTGTGTCCCTGGGGGATGTTTCCTGCAGGTTACACCAGCCCTCGTCCCACCACTGCCTGCAGGGGAAGGGGCTTCGTGGTGCTCCACGGGAACCTGCTGTAAATACAGGTTTGAGAAAGCAAGAACTCGTGCCACTGCATTTTGGCTTTGCTGGGTGATCCCTCTGTGCCTGAATAACTTGGGGTTTTTTCCTGGGTAATGCTGAAACAGATTCTTCCCTTTTCTGAAGTGATTTATTTTTGTGAGTCTTCCGTTACCTCATTCCCATCAGCTTGCTAACTGGGCTGAGGTTCGAGCTGGTTGTGTAGCTGATGTTCCTGTTGATGTGCTGGACCCTCCAAAGGGATGGCTTTGGAAAACAAATGACTGCTGAGCAGAAGGCGAGTTGCCTAGACTAAAATATCTCTTCTGCTGCATTTGCAGTCTCTAGCAGTTGGATATACGAGTTCTGTTATTTTTACTCTTGCTGTTGTTGCACACAGCAGCAATTGGTCCCTTTCTGCTGCAGCATTACCTGACACAGCACAGCTGGGCTCCCTTGCTCCGGGGCCTGGTGCTCCGTTGCAGCTGCGGGTCTGGCAGCATTTTGGTGCTAAACCCCTGGGTTTGGGGATGTGCAGGGGAGCATGGAAGTCTGTTTGATTTGGGTGGTTGACACAGAGTTGCTGCCTGCAAACGCACACTGAAGCAAAATGCAGCTGCTCCAGAGGAGCAG
>NW_009952712.1:197924-203228 GCF_000747805.2 Chaetura pelagica
GTGTTTTGTGTTTCTGAACCTGAGGTGCCCACAAGGTCTGTCCCTTGCTCCAGGACCCCCTGGCACACCCCAGCAGCACAGCTGGGAGGGGCTGCAAAAAAAACCAGCAAAACAGGTGATCTCTGGAAATCAATGGGCTAAACACAAGTTATTGGGTTGAATCTGGTTTTCAGGCAAACAAAACTAAACTCCAGAACCAAACTCTGCTTTTGGTTGACTTTGGCCATTTGGGCAAGTCACTTCATTCCTGTTTTGCCTGTAACTGCAGATTTGTTACGTGCTGTGGAGCCCAGATAACACCTCAGCCATCTTCCTTCACCTTCAGCTGCCTTCTTTCAAATTCTTACTTGGAATTGAAGTTCAAACAATATTTTCATTCCCTACCTCCCTCCCTCACAAAAGAAAAGGGGGGGGAAAAAAAAAGGGGGAAAAAATGTGAAAGAAAAAGGGTGAAGAAGGAAAGGGGTGGGAGGAGAGAAGACAAACATAAAATGCAGTTCACTTAAAAGTATCTCTGCTTGATAGAGGCTGAAAGGTGGCAGCTGTGCCAAAGTAGTGGACCCTAAATCGCTGGAGCTAAAAAGAGCAGGGAAAGCTCTGATTGCTGCTGGTGCAGGAGTGAATGTGCACTCTCAGCCACAAATCAAGGAAGCTTAAAAAAAAAAAAAAAAAAAAAAAAAGGCAATAATGGCCTCCACTTCACAATCAGACAAGTGCTTCTACTTCAGAAATCCTACCATTTATGGCTGATTGCTAACCCTGGCCTCATTTCTAATCTAAAGGGTGAGTAATAATTTGGAAAAGGAATTATAACAACTTCCCAACCATTTGGTAAATCGTTATTATTTTAAAGGGGTGTTGGGAGGCTGTTGCTGTTTGTCAGATATTTTTCTCCTGCTGCTGCTCTACCACTTCCACCACACTGATTCCTACTGATGGGAACTCACCTACGGGAAAATATATGAGGAAGAAAAGCCCCGAGCGAGGCTCTGGCTAGAGGGCTTTGGTGTGTCAGAAGTTCCAGTGAAGGCACACAAAGAGAGATGACATGGCTCCCTCCCTTTGTTGCTACCATGGTGTCCAAGGCCTCTCCTCAGGATCAGCAGCTGGGCTGAGGGGGATGCTGTTCCCACCCTGGGAGCTCCTGTGTGAATTCCCTCGGGTGGGAAGCCCTCTGCCCTAGAAACTTCCCAGGGGAAAGGGTGAGGGGTGACACTGCCCTGGGGTGCTGCAGGAGCACCCACAGACAGACGTGGCCTCATCACTGTGCTGGGACACCAAGGGGCCCTGCACAGCAGGGCTGTCCACAGAGGATCTCTCCATGGAGGGGCTTTCCAGGACGGAGCTGCTGTGCACTTGACCAGTGATGGGGCCACCTCTGCCCTCCCTGTCAGTGTAAGCAGTGTAGTGAGAGACAATGCCAGTCATTTAACTGGTGGGTTCTCTTGATGTGAAGTGCAAGGTGCATTGGTCTAGAACCATGACCCCTCCATTGTGTTTATTGCACTCGTTTCCCTGTTTCAAGCTTGCAGAGCTGCATATGCAAGTGTTTCAAGATTTATGTAAATACCTGGTCAAACCTCTGGAAGACCACTGTGATTTTCACACAGAGCTTTCTAGGGAGAAAACACAGAATCAGAGGATGTAGAAAATGTGCCATGATTCTGGGGAGGGCCACAGCTGCCCTGGGTCAGAACACAGGACTTTGCCTGGTGCCTCTGCTCTACAGGAGAAAACATTTAAAACCAGACACAACGTGGTGAAGGGCAAAAACCCCAGGGCCTGTGCACAGCTTCACCTGGGTTTTCTGGCCCTGCTGAAGGCAGGGTTTTGAAAAAAAAGCAGGAATTTGGGATCAAAATACCTCATATTTTAGTCTCATTTAACCGAGGACAAGAGGGGTTGCCATCATTTCCCCCAGGAATGTGTCATACTTCATGAAAGGGATGATCACTGTGTTTTGGAGGATGGCAAAATTCCATTCACTGCCTCAGGAGCAGCAGCAGCTCTAGGGCAGCACTCGATGCCTCCCCTCTGGTGTGGGCTGTGGAGGCAGCTGCTGCCACACAGTTGTTTCAGTCCATGTTTTAAATATGATTTGAAGAGAGACTGATTCAAAAATATTCAATGACCCAGTGAAATCTGGACTACTATTGCAAGACAAAAAGCATAATGCTTCAATGAAAACAGCAACCTGGAATGTGTTTTATTAAGTGGAGTTCATTTAATGTTACCCTGGAGTGCTGTGGATTTGAAAGCACATTCTTGAATTTGAACTTTCATATCCAGGTAATAGGAATGGGGGGGAAATGGTCATTTGTAACATTGCACATTTCAGGCCAAATCCTGGTCCCACGTGGAACTAGCCACGGGGCTCCTGCATGTATTTTCCAAAAGTGGCATGTCCCTGGGTCCTGTCTGTGCTTCCAAGGGGAGGACAGGGCAGGGAAAACACGGAGATCCTGCCCAGAACTCGGCATGAGTTTCTGCTGTGCTTCACTGTCCCGTGGCTGCTCTGCTGCTGCGGAATTTCCCAGGGGAGTTTGATCTCAGGGAGAGAAAACAAATCCAGGTTCAGTCTCTGCCTAACATGTGCCACGGGGGGATGCACAGCGCTGGCAAAGCTTGGATTGTGTGCATTAGCTCTGGTTTCACTTGTAAATGTCACTTGGGTTTTGTGGGCAATGTGAGGCAAAAATATTTAAATTAGCAGGTTCTAAGAGAGCAGTGCAGTCAGTTTAACGTGTGTATTGATCCGGATGGGGAAGGCTTGTTAGAAAGCAATGGGATCATTTACATCTCTGTTGGCGGAAAATCGGGGGTCATTCCAAGGAAAACGGGTTTTCCGGTCCAGCTGTTCAGTGTTCCAGGGGTTTAAACGCCTCCCACCGCCAGAACCGCGTGTGCGGGACACGTCCCAGGGACGGGATTCTCTTCCAAGGCAGCCGTGTCGGTAGCACCGGCTCCGGAGCCCTCGAGTCGAGCGGAACCGGGACACGGCGGGACGTGGGGAGGGGCTGATCCTGCTCTGGCCCGGCCCCGGCACCGGCACCGGCACCGCGCGGGGCGCTGGGTGGGCTGCGGGGCTGCGGGTCGGGCTGGGCTGCGGGCTGGGCTGAGCTGCGGGCCGGGCTGAGCAGCGGGCTGGGCTGGGCTGCGGGCCGGGCTGAGCTGCGGGTCGGGCTGGGCTGCGGGCTGGGCTGAGCTGCGGGCCGGGCTGAGCAGCGGGCTGGGCTGGGCTGCGGGCCGGGCTGAGCTGCGGGTCGGGCTGGGCTGCGGGCTGGGCTGAGCTGCGGGCCGGGCTGAGCAGCGGGCTGGGCTGGGCTGCGGGCCGGGCTGAGCTGCGGGTCGGGCTGGGCTGCGGGCTGGGCTGAGCTGCGGGCCGGGCTGAGCAGCGGGCTGGGCTGGGCTGCGGGCCGGGCTGAGCTGCGGGTCGGGCTGGGCTGCGGGCTGGGCTGAGCTGCGGGCCGGGCTGAGCAGCGGGCTGGGCTGGGCTGCGGGCCGGGCTGAGCTGCGGGTCGGGCTGGGCTGCGGGCTGGGCTGAGCTGCGGGCCGGGCTGAGCAGCGGGCTGGGCTGGGCTGCGGGCCGGGCTGAGCTGCGGGTCGGGCTGGGCTGCGGGCTGGGCTGAGCTGCGGGCCGGGCTGAGCAGCGGGCTGGGCTGGGCTGCGGGCCGGGCTGAGCTGCGGGTCGGGCTGGGCTGCGGGCTGGGCTGAGCTGCGGGCCGGGCTGAGCAGCGGGCTGGGCTGGGCTGCGGGCCGGGCTGAGCTGCGGGTCGGGCTGGGCTGCGGGCTGGGCTGAGCTGCGGGCCGGGCTGAGCAGCGGGCTGGGCTGGGCTGCGGGCCGGGCTGAGCTGCGGGTCGGGCTGGGCTGCGGGCTGGGCTGAGCTGCGGGCCGGGCTGAGCAGCGGGCTGGGCTGGGCTGCGGGCCGGGCTGAGCTGCGGGTCGGGCTGGGCTGCGGGCTGGGCTGAGCTGCGGGCCGGGCTGAGCAGCGGGCTGGGCTGGGCTGCGGGCCGGGCTGAGCTGCGGGTCGGGCTGGGCTGCGGGCTGGGCTGAGCTGCGGGCCGGGCTGAGCAGCGGGCTGGGCTGGGCTGCGGGCCGGGCTGCGGGCTGGGCTGCCCCGGATCTCGCCGCCGCCGTACCCCAGGGCTGCCTTTCTCGTGGCGCAGCCCCACCCGCGTGTGCCGCGCAACGGGACACACCGGGCAGGAACGGGGCAAGGGATGCCACACGGGGCAGCTGCGAGCTGCTGGGATTCCTCTTCAAAAAGCTCTAGTTACAGTGACCATGACACTCGATTGCAGCGTTGTTTGAGGAAAGCAAATGTGTTCCTTTTAATACAAATTCAGTTGGTTTTAAGAAAAATATCTTTTCAGAGGGTCATGCAGAACATGGAAACAAAATGATATTTGTTTCTAGCGTGCAACTGGCCGGGAATCCTCTCTGCGTGGTTACCATCCATAAACCGCACCCAGGAAGCAGAAAAAAAGCTCACGTGTAATTCCTGTACGGAATCTGGGTGTTGTTCTCTGTTTTTAAAGATCTTGATGTCTAGATAGCTGTCTGCTGTAGTCACGCCAGAGCTGGCAGGTTTAAGACAGTAATTCTAAAAGGCTTTCCCTTCTCTTTGGTGTGAGGAAACGGAGCAGGCAGCTAGGAAAACTCAGGCACATGATCATCTATCTTTTTGAAGATTCAAATTTCCTTTCACAGGTTCCTTTAAAAGAAGCCGAGCGTGCTGCCCTGCGCTTGCAGCCGTGGGCAGAGCAGGAGGTAAATATTCTCCTCAGTATCACATTGTGCTCACATTGACAAGGTATTGCAAAGTCGTTGTGTACTTTCAGTAACCACAAGTACAAAAGACCTTCTAAAACTCCAGTGCCTGGTAATTTAAATAGCTGAAAGTTATTTTTTTAAAAAATAAATAAATAAATAGACCATATTTTATGCAAATGCGTGTTGTTGTTAAAGGCAGAGACTCGGGCGAATTCAAGTAAAGCATTAAAAAGGAGCTTCGGCTGAGAACTGAGCCGCGCTGCTCCCAGAGCCCCTGCTGTCCGGAACAAGGCTGCTCTGCTCTGGTGCACTGACTGAACACGGAAGCTTCCGAGCAAGAAGGTGTCTCGAGCAAACAGGTGTGACATCTGAGCTGTGCGCGTGAAGAATCACCTGGGTGAGTCAGGCAGGTGGATCCGCGCTCAGAGCCCCCCGGACACCGCGCTAAGGGTGGGAAAGGTGGGTGTTGGGGGGAAAGGGGGGTGTGGGGGTGGGAAAGGTGGGTGTCGGGGGGGGAAAGGTGGGTGTCG
>NW_009952712.1:203921-205096 GCF_000747805.2 Chaetura pelagica
GGGGGGAAAGGTGGGTGTTGGAGGGGAAAGTGCTCGTTGCTCCAGGGAGGGAATGTGTCTGCCCAGAGCAGCCAGAAAGGGAAGGAAACGGTGAATTTGTGTGCTTCTCTATTTTAACGTAGCAAAACCACTGGGCTGAAGATACCCTTTTGTTACTTAAGTGGCTAAGAACACTTACAAACAGTAAAGATTTGCCCATTTTAGGAATCTTATTGCTTATCATTACATTTTCTTCTGCCACGAACCCCAGAATTGCCCTTCCAGGGGCTGCTGCCTCCTGCTGCCTGCAGCCTTTCTGGGGTACCCGTGCTGTGCGGCTGAGTGTGGCACTGAAAGCCTGACAGAGTTAGTTACAGAGCTGGAAATAAAACACAGCTTGACAACATGCACCTCAACAGGAACCTGCGGAGGCCGGGGGGGCGGGACCACCCCGGGGCGTGGAGGGGGTGACGTGGGTGCTCTGCACCCCCAGGGCAACAACCCCAGGGTCACCCTCAGGAACCTGCGGGGGGGTTGAAAAAATCAGAAAAACCTTGTAAAAACTGTTCAACGTGATAAGCAGCAAAGTCACACGATCCCCTGAGCTTCCACTGAGATCATGACTGTTCATTTGTCTTGTTGCAGCATCTTGGTTTGGTTTGTTTTGGTATGAGGTTCCCAGCAGTGTTCAATGGTTGGAGTTAACAAGCACAGAGCGACAAGATGGCAATAGTTAGGGTAAGCTTTCCAGGTTCAGAATGTCAAAAAAAATCTTCCTGAATTTGATATAATTTTCCAGAGGAGCATGGGGTCATAGGACACATCCGTTTCTGACAAAACGGATTTCTCAGAATGTAAAACCTGTTCGTGCTGTCACACCCTGTGAAGGTTTGGGCCATTATTGTAGAGCTTGGATGGAATTAAAACCCGAGCAACCAAACGTTCCCTTTCCACGTGTGGCACAACCTCAGGGCAAAGCTCTGGGAGCTGCAGCAGCCCCGAGGGGCAGCCGGGCTGGGACCCCCGGCTGCGGGGCTGGCTCGGACCGTCTGAGCAAACCCCCTGGAGCCCACTCCCCGCTCTGGAAAGCAGCTCCAGCCCCTCCGCACGCAGGAGCCCCCTTAGAGGGAAGGCAGAGCCGGCTCCTGCTGCTGGTTGTGCTGGGAGCCGAGAGGACGGTGCCCCTCAACTCCCCC
>NW_009952712.1:205557-209810 GCF_000747805.2 Chaetura pelagica
GGACAGCCCCGTGCGGGACAGCGGGACAGCAACACCGTGCGGGACAGCAGGACAGCCCCGTGCGGGACAGCGGGACAGCCCCGTGCGGGACAGCAGGACAGCACCCTGCGGGACAGCGCCGAGCGGGGCAGCACCATGCGGGTCACTGCCCAGCAGACCCCGGCCCCGCCAGCCCCGCGTCAGAAGCACCGACCCCAAACTCCTCCAGCCGAACCTTTGGAACACGGGCAGCACAAAAGGCTCAAGCTGGGTTTTTTTTGGCATGCCTGCTCTTGGAAACGCTGCCTAACAGGTCTTGCAGAATCTGTTTCAAGCCCCCAGTTACTCTTCCTTCTAGCTGCTACCCAGCATGTCACACTTTTCCAGTGGGATTAAAATGTCCTCAAGACACAGACCTGTGTAATGGGAACAGTGACAGCTCCCTCCCTACACCAACTGGAGTTGCTGTGCCAAAGGAACCATCTCCTGCAGGCAGGGTCTGCCTTGGCAGTGCCACCCACCCCGGAGGCACTAAAGGAAGGGCTCTGAATCCATTGCTGCTAAGGTTTACAAAATCACCATTTTTCTGAAAAATACATGACAATATGAAGTGGCTTTTCCAGTGGCACCTACAGGAAGGCAAATCACTGCACTGCTTTATCCTCAACATTTGTTGCATGTCAGTGGTTCATGGCCTGGTAAGGAAGCCTGTGACTCTGCACCTTGGTTGATTCTGCCCAGCAGCTGGAAGTGAAGCTGTGCTGGACATGTGGGATGATGCAGCAGCACACGTGCCCACAGGGGGCTGGAGCCTGGCCCAGCCAGCACAGGGTCACACCACCAGCTCTGCTGCCCAGTGCAGGGGTTGGGAGGGAGCTGGGTGAGGCCTGGCTGAAGGCAGCACGGAGCTGCACCCAGCTCCTCTTCCCCATCATCACCTCTGCACCAGGCACTGCTCCTCATCTGGCTTCCTGGTGTGCTGAAAGGGCCCCTGCATTGCTGCACACCCTCCTGCAGGGCTCCCACAGCAACTGAAAACCTTCAAGGATCACAACCCAGTTTTTAGTTTCTCTGCAGAACTCAGAGGGCCTGAACCCACTGGGCAGCAAAATGCTGCCCCAGAGACCCTGGCCAAAGGCTGCAGCAAAGCAGTTATTTCTGTGGTAACTGACAGGGTCAAACTTTAATTCAACTGTGCTGTTAAAAAAAGCCCAGAACATTCTAAGGTTTTGTTCTCTGTGCTTCTGTGGCACTGAACTTCTTAACAATTCTGTTTAATTACCTTTTTTTTTCTGGTAAATGTTCATAAGAGTGTAACTGCTTAGAACAGAGCAGTATTTATATCTCTTACAAAGAGCATTACAGTTACTATTCAGTTTGCCATTTGCTTTCAAATGCCTGAGTCTATATCATGATGCCAGCAAAAACATCAAGAATGTTTTCCACATCCTCCTCAGGTTCCAGCTCCCCCCTGTGCTCCCTGGGTGGGGTGTCCAGGCCTTGCTGCTGGAAGGTCTTCCTCTTTCTTTTGCGGACGTACACGGGGCGACTCTTCTCTGCCTCCTCAGAGGGTGAGTTGTCTGCACTGGCATAGGTTTTCAAAGCCAGCTCAAGGCTTTTGTGGAACCTAGAAACAACTGCGTAGTTACTGTTTTTATAGGTTTGCTCACTACCCTGAGAAACCAATGCTTTTGTAATACAATCCAATTGTGTAAGAGAAGAAAATGGTTCCTAACATTGACATGTTCCAGTCAATGCTGGAAGGACAATCAGAACTAGCAGCACAGGTCCCCATGTGTGCCATGCAACTCCTCCCTGTAATGCTTGTGTGTTTGGAACCAATTTCTGGCTGTACTCACGTGCCACTAGGACTGTGCTCATCTTACAGAAACCATAAAGTAGCATCAGGTTAGATGTCTGATGAACAGCAGCATTAAAGATCGGATGGACTGCTCCTATTATCAATTATTTCTAGCTTTAACAACCACAGAGATGTCCAATGGACACAGAAAAGGAGGCTGGTACACGTTGGCACCTCCCCACTGTCCTTTTGATCCTTGTGCTCTTTGGCTCTTCTGCCTATTCTGTTCTTCAGCTGGTAACAAATGTAAACACCCAAAGTGTGTTTAACCTTCCACCACTTTCACAAATCATCAGTTTGTGACCCTGCAAAGCAGCCAGTAGATTCAAGTGTGCACTGCAATCTGAGCACTCCTGAAGTGCTTACCATGTTACAGTGACAAATGCTGTTCTCATTAGAGAAGGGAACTCAAACCCTACCCAGTATCAAAGGAAGTCTGCAAACTCATGGTTAGCTTTTCACCTAAATACTCTGTAGCTTCCAGAGTTCAAAAAATTTAGTTGAAATTGTATTTTAGACTTTGTTGGGGGTTGGCCCTGTGATTTTTGTTTGTTAGTTTTTTTGGAGGTGGATTTGTACATATCCTCTCCTGTGCATTTTTCACTTCTTGATTTAGATATCATGAATAGGATTGGTGTAATCTAACAAACCTGTCAATCCTCCTTATGTTTTCTTCCATTTTCTGATTAGCTACATGTATCAGAAATTCAATATATTCTTCAGAGACCATCAACTTCCCCTTGTGGCTCAACGGAACTTCCAAGCAATGAGTGCTCCGGACAGCCTGGAGGTAACAGAGAAGGACAGATCTAGGAGAAAGTTTATTTCAGGGAGGTTATCTAAATAATGTGGGGAATTCATTACAGCTAAAATACTATTCATCCCCACAATTGGCTATTTTGCTGTCAACTAAAGCAGAAAGACCCTGGGTGGATGACTGGACTGAGTAATCTTAGAGGTCTTTTCCAACCGTGATGATTCTGGGATCCTGGGATCCCTGCTACAGCACAGCCTGTGGCAGCTGCACAGCACATCACAGTTCAGAGCCTGGCTTGTAAAAAACTGTATTTTAAGAGTAATGATATAACTATGTTGCATTCTTTACAGGTAAGTAGAAAGGTCCTTACCACTGTAATTTTCCCTCCTCTGCCAACGGTGATGCCCGAGTTCCTGAAGCCAGCACCGACAGCCACCGAGTGCTGTGGAACAGACACAGGTTTCAGCAGCTCCCACTGGCAGCCAGAACAGCTGGGGATGGGCTACAGTGCAGCTTATCATCTGTTTGGCAAAAGGCTTCTTCAAAACCATCTCCCCAGACTAATGCAGTAATAGGTAACATGTTTTTCAGATGACACCCATGTGGTACCACCAGTTGTGGCTGGTTTTCAAAGACCCACAAGTCAGTCTTAGCCTGCTGGTGCAGAGGGGACAGGAAGGTCTCTCTGGGCACTGCATTGGTTTCTCTTAAGGAGCTGGCAACCAGGCAGTCGTGCAACACTTCTACAGGCCAAAGGGCAGCAGTACTAGAGCAGAAGCTAATCCACTCTCTTCTGCACTCATGAAGGAACAAGCACACCCTGCATGACTCTCCAGAGTCGTTATGGAAAAGCAGGAGGCTGAGGCACGACTTGGTGGGAGCACTGGAGGCAAAGGGTCTGACTGGTGATGTCTGAAAAACCCACCACCCTCAGCCAGCAGCAGCAACCCAGGCTTCCACCAGGCAACCTGCTTCAACTGCAGGTGAGTAATTTTGTTTTCTGAAAAGCAAACCAAAATGTCTGCTAGTTTTAAATCTGTTTCCTTCATCGGTTTACTCTGACATACAGCACACCTGGGGCTAACCTGAGGTGCTAAAGGCTATTCAGGAGCCAATGCTGTTACTTCTGCAGCAAGGAACATAAGACAACAACAATGTAACGTGGTTCCTTGATGAAACTTTACCAGAAGTTGTGCGTCTTGCAGCTCTTGACATAGCACATGAAGAACAAATGGTTCAAACTTGAACACAACGTCACCAGTGGCTTTCTCCAGTGCTGTCATCTGGAAAACACACCAAAATATTTACATTAACACTGCAAGAGTGTACTGTTACTGAAAAAACAGAAAGAAAATAATAGCTAGTCAGTGAGTGAAACAGACATTAAAAACACAGCAAATGAGTTCCAAGCAGTCAGGTTTGTCCAGCTGCTCTTGATTTTTCATTGCTCATCATATGCAGAAATTCCATGGATGTCCATGACTCTGTTTGCTAAACTGATCAGAATTGGGCAGAAATTCATAGCAAGGGAGACTTTAAAAACCTGACACAGTGTGTTTCCCTGTGTACTGCTTTGTTTGAAGCTGTTCTTTAAAACCAGAGACTTTCAGTTTCTGAAGTACATTCCTCAACTTCAGGAAACTTTCTGGGGTTCAG
>NW_009952712.1:209980-211865 GCF_000747805.2 Chaetura pelagica
GTTCAGCAGATTAAATTTATGGTCTAACATACTTGATCACATTTTAACCCCAGTTTAAAAAATAATGCATTGCCTGCTGTATTAGAGTTATAAAGACAGAAAACCAGAGGTTGAAATTAGAGGCATAAAGTAACTTCATAATGATTAAAATTCAAGAAATGACCCCCAGAGCCCTCAGCTCTGCTAGAAGGCTGAGAGGTCAACAGCAGTTTTTCCTCCAGTGTGGAGAAGGCTGCATGACCCTGCATGGCTGTCCATGACATTCCTCTGCTTTTCTGTGCTGTCTCCATGCACAGAAATCTAAGGGCTGAGACTGCTCCCTGCCATCCAGAAAGGTCACTTTGAGGCAGTTCCATTACTTACTTCATTGTAGGATTACTTAATCACAAGAATTACTTGCCCCCCTTATCATTTGCCTTCACCTGCTTAATTCACAGCACTAAACATTTTGCTATGTCAACTTCAGAAATTCCAGCTGTTTTCCCAGACTTTGTTGTTCTTTCTAGCCCTCCTCATCTTCCTTGTAAGATGCAAATATTTCAGAAAATCTTCAGGAAAGAATCACATTCATGAGCTTTTTAAAGAAACGGTGGCACAGAAGAAAGCTGCTGCTGTTTCTCTCTCTCCTGTGCTTTAAACAGTGACACATATTTACATGTATTTATGCCCCACCTCCTCCATGCATGTTCTCATTTTATGTGCAAAGCAGGTCTTTCTGAAAGGCCAAGTTTGCAGTTTGTGTGCCAGATTCTGAACAGGGTTCCTGCTGCTCTGAGAAGGGGCAGTGAGTTGGCAGGTGCCCCGGGGGGCAGCTCTGCAGTGAGGACACAGCCCCTCCAGGCACTCCAGGGTAACACCCCTTGGGAAGTGGGTGTTACCAGAGCTGCACCAGCCTGTGCTGCAGAACAGGACAAAGGCCACATTATCCTGCATCTGTGTCCCAAGGAGCATCCCCCCAGCTGCTGCCTGGACAGGACAAGTGCCTGGCTTCACACAGCAGCTGTCACCCGGGGGCTGGCCAGGGAGAGCTGCTGGCACCAGTTCAGTGTCACCTGCCAGGGACAAGGCTGTCACTGGCCAAACACCTGCAGGTATTCCACTGGGACTGGCTTTGTTCTACTTTTGTGCAGGAAGGCTTTAAATAAAACTTACTCTCCAGCTGATACCTGGCTGGGAATCCACTCCGAAGGACAAAGAAGGGATAGGTAAAAAGCTGCAGGAGTGACCTGCATGTTGTTGAGGAAAGGAGAACACTCCTTCTGCCTGTCCTGAATGAGGAAAGGGCTTTGGAAAAAGAAAAATCTCTCTATCTTAGATTTTCAAAACTTGTTTTCTGAAGTGCAGTTTTCTGCTGCAGAAGCAACACAAATTATTGATTTCTTGTTGGGTTATTATGACTCCAGACAGTAAGAAATTTGTCAAGTTTCATATTAGCTGCATTTAAGGCTATGCAGGGAATTTAGTATTAAGCTTAAAAACATTCTCTTCAGAACAGGCCTTCAGAATTTATGAAGCAGAACACCTAGAGACAAGTTCATTTTGAAACCAGAGCATCAGGAATAAACCCCCAACGACCAGTTTCCCACGGCCCCGGGCACGCAAACACAGCGGGCAGCTCTTACCACATCCTGCTTCTCGCAGGGCTCGTGTGTCACCAGCAGCCACGAGCAGCTTTTCTTCTGGATCTCGAACCCGTTCGTATCCTGCTGGTGAAGAGGAAGGGTTAAACCAGCGCCCCGGAAAACGCTCCCTCGGGATGGCAGCACCGCCCGTAACGGCGCCGAGAGGCACCGGCCGTGCCACGGGCCTGGCACCGACCGGGAAGAAGGAGCCCGAGGAAAACCCGCCCGGCTCCCGCGGCGCCGGGATGCCCCGCACCCGCCCG
>NW_009952712.1:215236-219757 GCF_000747805.2 Chaetura pelagica
GGATGCGGGGCCGGGATGCGGGGCCGGGTCCCGCAGCCGCCGGGCTCCTCCGGGCCGTTCCCGGAGCCCTGCCCGGCTCTGCCCCGGAAAGGCCGGTGCTCGGACACCCCCCGAGCCCCTCCCCCGGTGGGGTTCGTGTTCTGCCTTCTGCCGAGGGCGGGGGAAACCCCCAGGCAGACGCACCCCGCCGACATTCCCGCCAGGAGCCAGGCTGTTTGGTCGGTCTGTTTGCTCTCCTGGTTCTGAAGGTGCAGGGTGGGTTGCGAAGGCAGCGCCGGGTGGTGTTTGTGTCCCCCCAGATGCTGGGGAGCCCATGGCAGCCACAAGGGGTGTGATGAGGGCTGTCCGAGTCTTTGAGTTTGGGGGCCCTGAAGTGCTGAAGCTCCAGGCAAACGTCTCCGTTCCCGACCCAACAGAGAATCAGGTAGATAAGGGCTGTGTGGAGGGGTGTGGTGGTATCGGGCAGCAACAGGTGCTCTCAGAGCAGAAGGAAGAATGCAAACACAGAACTTTTCACCTGGGATATGTAGGTTTTCCTCCAGGAATTCACAGGACCTGAGACATCACGTTTAACAAACGTGGGGCTTTTCCTCTTCTGTGGGTGCTTGTTCCATTCAACACTGGGGTTTTGATAGTTTTAAGAATTTAGTTGAAATGCTGTGATGCTGTGCTGTGAATTCCAGTCCTCAATGTTTTGAATGGCTGCTGAAAGAGCATCTTTTCCTGCAGGTGCTGATTCGAGTCCACGCCTGTGGGGTGAACCCTGTGGAGACCTACATCCGCTCTGGGAGCTACGCCAGAAAGCCAGCCTTGCCCTACACCCCTGGCTCAGATGTGGCTGGTGTCGTGGCAGGGGTTGGGGAGCGTGTCACTGCTTTCCAGGTAGTTACACACCAGGTTTCAGGTCATTGTTTCCCTCTCCGTGTGACACTGCTCCTGGCTGTGCTGCTTGTCGTGGTGACATCTCTGGAGGGAGGTCCCCTTCCTGGCTGGGGCTGGGGCTGCTCTGTGGGGACTCATCCCTGCTGCTGGCCCCGAGAGCTGGGGGCTCTCAGGACAGGCTCTCCAGTTTGCCTGCTCTAGGCACCAATGCCAGGTGTGCACAGGTTGTTCTTGGGGACGGTGTTTATGGCACACGTGTTTGAAGTTGGGTGCTCCCTGTTTGGGGTGATAATCTCACACAGAATGGAAACGTGTTCTGGGAAGTTTGTTTGGGAAATGGAAACTGTTTTTATTTTACTGGCTTATAAAACTGCATCAGTTACCTGTTTGTTGTTAAAACTGTTCAAGGACTTTACTCTTAGAGTTTCTCAAGGAGAAGGTCTGGCACAGGAGAAGGCAATGACCAGTTTGCTGAAAGGGACCTGTGAAATTGATTTAGTGGTAAAATCTTTTCTTCCTTTCAAGTCTGTTGGTCTCAAAAAACATAAGAATTGTAGGTAAAATTACAATTTCCTGGCTTGGAATTTACGTAACTGTTGTAAGAGAGAGGATACGTTTGGTTACGTAGAGAGGTAACCCTTAGGGGGTTGTAAGAGTGTTCATTTCTCCATGTTTAAACAAAAGTAATGGAAGAATGTTCCCTTTGTGTTTGTAAAAACTTTTGGGGTTTTGTACTTGGAATCTGTGGATGGAATTCTTCAGTGTTCAAGCTCATTAAGGTTAATATTAATGAGACAGTAGGTTTGTGTGTTACCCTGTAGAGTGGGGATTAAGATTATGATACTGAAGTCTAAGTATATGAAATGATGTGGTTTGTGTTGCATTGGCTTTATCTAATTGCATTGATAAGAATATCCTCTGTGACAAATAGAACTGGTTATTTTTAATAGGAGAGCTGTAAGAAATAGCTGAAATTTCTGTGACCTGCTCTTAATGTATGTGAAGGGACATATAAGGGAGATGATGAATTTCTCCATTTCCTTTCTCTCCTTTCTAGAAAGGGGACAGGGTTTTTACCGTTGGCACCATCTCTGGAGGATATGCAGAGTATGCAGTTGCTGCAGCTGACAGGGTCTTTCCCTTGCCTGATAAACTGGACTTCAGGCAGGGAGCAGCCATTGGGATACCCTACTTCACTGCTTATCGTGCTCTGCTCCAAAAGTAAGTGCCAAACCCTAACTCTGGGTGTCTTGCTTCTGAACATGTTCATGGTCCTGTAAAACGAGGGGAGATCAATGAGTGGGAAATGTTTAAGACTCTGAAATTAAATTTATGACGCTGATGGAATGGTCAGATAATTGTTAACAGGAAGCTACAAGCTGCCTTTTCCAGTGAAGTATTTCATCTCAAGAGAACAGACCTGGAAAGGCTTCTTCAATAAGTACAGTGGAACTCTTTCAGTGCTCACTGGGATTTTAGCTGGGAAGAAACCAAGCATAGTTCTAATTTCTGCATGGGGGGCTGTGGTGTGGAGCAGCCCCCCTGCCCCTCAGGAGCTCTTCCAGGGGTCCCTGCCTGCAGTCCTGCCTGTTGCTGGGGCAGAGCAGCCAGGGAAAGCCTGGCTTCCAGTCTGCTGCCTGAGACCCTAGGACTGGGGATCTGGTGAAGTTTGGTGGGACCAATGGCTACCACTAGTGTGGTTTATTTTAAGCTCTGTAGCAGGTGAAGACCTTCAGTAAGTTCCATGCCAGGCTGTTGGTGGCTGCTCATTGCATGTTGACATAGTTCTGTGTTACTTACATTCACAAGGGGTATTATTTATTTTGCCTCCTTGTTTTCCCAAAGAGGCTAATTATGCCTGTTTAGCCACAACATACTTTGGAATTAATACTGTGTGAAATGATATTTGATGTCAGTACGTGCAATCTGATTCTTAATGATTATGTGCTGCAATCATGATGACAGTATTTCCTGCTTCCCATGCAGAGGGCGTGCCAAGGCAGGGGAGAGTGTGCTGGTGCATGGTGCCAGTGGAGGGGTAAGTCTCTGCTGAAGGCAAGTGGTAAGAAATGCTGCTTTCTGTCCTTGGGTCTGCTTAGGGTCATATGCATATCAATTAATGGGTTAACAAAATTAGAGGTTTATTTCAGACACTTCAGGATATTTTTTTCTGTGCTGTGAAGCTGCATGAGGGATTGTGTAAAGGCCCCAGCACAGAGGGTGACACAAAAACCACATGGCTGCAGTCAGAAGTTGGTCTGGAAGCTTTATAACCCATCTTCCTGAGACAAAACTAGCAGCAGAAAGCTGTGCTTTAAAAACACATACCAGTTGTTCTCTGTTCTCTGAGTAGCATCTCTGGTGTGTAGCAACTGTGCACTTCTGGGGTGCTGCACCTGGTGACTGAATGCTTTGGCTTTATGTGACAGGCTGACTTTGGGTCTCTCTGACACAACATTCCAGTTTAATTTGTCCCCCATGCTCAGCACTTTGTTCCTCAGCCTCTGCTGATGCACCAAACAGCTGCTGCAAACGGGCAGCGTTTCCTTAATTGTTTGGTAGAGAGCAAAAGGGTGAGTATGGCAGTCTCCTCTGAGGGGGAATTCAGATCTCATTCTGAGATCCTAGAATAACATTAAGCATCAGAGCCTCTTTTTTTTCTTAAACTAAATGTAGTGTTTCTATTCTTAATTATTTTGTGTTTCCTGAAAAGATAGACTGCCTTTGGTTTGCAGAAGCAGGTGGTGCAAATCAGTTGTTCTGTGGCCTTGCAGCCAAGGGATGCCTGTACAACAGTGAGATGTGCATGGGTATGAAGCACCTGCTGAGAGGAGATGGTTTGTGCTGCATCTTTTCTTTCAAGTGATCCTGACTTCCATAGCAATTCTTAAAAATGTACCTCCTTTTAATCTGAAAATCAGTCTGGCCACGTTCTATTTTAATTGATGGTGGTTTGTTTTTTTTTTTTCATTTATTTGAAAACTCATGATCTGCTGTTGAGAAAACAAGGTTGGCAAACAGCTTGGGTAGATCCTGGCCAGGCAGATCACCAGAGTAGATTTTTCAAGCAGCCTGGCCATTTATTTTATGTGTTTTTCATACATACAAACTGAAATAACAGAGGCACAGACTGGAGGTTTCATGGCCTTTGTTTGTGTATCTATTTATTTGTTTATTCTTGCCCTCTCCCTCTCTGCATGTCCTCAAGATGTCCAGGAGCAGCCTCAGGAAGCTGAGCAGCCAGGACTGGAGCCCAGGGAGGCTCCAGAGTGTCAGCTCTTCCCACCTTCTGCTTTCGTGTGTCCATGGCACAGTGCAGAACCCCAGAGGTGGCACTGGTGTGAGCACTGGTGTGCCCCAGGGGAGCACTGGTGTGCCCCAAGGGAACACTGGCTCAGACACTGGGTTTTGGAGGCAACCCTCACCTCTGGATATCCTCTGGAGTGCAGAGCTGATTGGTGTGCAGAGTACAGGGAGAGTTTGGTTTCTAAAGAAGTGTCCTCAGTCTGTGGCAGGTGCAGGAGTGGTGTTTGTTAAGGAGACCTGGGTGGTGTTAAGGAGACCTGGGTGGTGTTAAGGAGACCTGGGTGGTGTTAAGGAGACCTGTGCTCGCAGGGTTTCCTTGCACTAGATGAAGCT
>NW_009952712.1:219926-223911 GCF_000747805.2 Chaetura pelagica
TCAGCAGGATGTGATTCTGGGAAGAGAGGCATTTCCTTGGCTTTGGATCAAACACACGTCCCAGCTTTAACAGACAATGTTCTACATGGATTTATATCAAATGCTGGCAGCTATTGAAAATCCCACAAAGCCCTGCTATGCCTCTGTAAATAGGTTTTGTTCTTTTAGAGGCTATTTGGCTATCTTTAAGATCCAAATTACTTATTGTGGCTAAAATAAAATGTTACCAGGCAAACTTTTAAAATGGGTTAGCTCCAAGTTGCTGGTAGGATATATAAAATTTAAATAAATTTTCATTTTCTTTCCTTTTTTTTTCCTCTCCCAGGTGGGAATAGCAACATGTCAAATTGCCAGAGCCTGTGGTTTAAAGGTGTTGGGTACAGCAGGAACTGAGGAAGGCATGGATGTGGTTTTGAGGAATGGTGCTCACCAAGCATTTAATCACAGAGAAGCTAATTACACTGATAAAATCAAGGTGAGCACGTGTCAGGGCTGGGTGATGCAGAATGTGTTTTTTACAAACAAAATGTGAACAATTGTTTGCAGAAGTTCCTTAAGGCAGATTCGTGTTGGAGCCTTTTTCATTTCCACTCAAGGAAAGAGTTTTCCAGGCTGGAGGAGCTGAGCTGTCTCCACAGGCCCTGGCATTTTGTCCTTTGGAAGCTCTTGCCTTCCAGCATGTTCTGATGTGGTGGTGGGTCATAATTCAGCAGGTCAGGATGTGCTGAATGCCAGCTGATCAGCTGTCAGCCTTAGTACCAAGGCTGCATGTAAAATTTAAGCAATAAACTGTAAAATATGTTATCTGTAGCATATGAAATAAAGAGTGATGCCCAAGCACTAATTGGAGTGATTAAAATAATGGATTATGTCCTGTTTAGGAATACATAGGGACAGAAGGAGTTAATATAATCATAGAGATGCTCTCTAACGTCAATCTTGCTACTGACTTGCAACTGCTGTCCTGTGCAGGAAGGGTGATGGTGAGTAGCTTTTGTTGCTGACTTGAGTCTGTGCATTTAGCAAGGCAATTAACAGGTGTAACCTGATCCATCTTTCAACTTGTTTGTAACAGGTTGTGGGCTCTAGAGGCCCCATCGAGATAAATCCCAGAGACACCATGAGTAAAGAATCAAGCATAACTGGAGTTAGTCTGTTTCTTGCAACTGAGGTAAGAAACATTCCTATTGTAAGGGGTGTTTTGTTGGCTTGTTCCAACACCTCTCTGTTTCCAGCTAAAAGCTTTTGGAGGGGTGAACGTGTAATTCCAGTGTGAGCAACTTGTCTGTTCATTCCTTTGCATTTTGGTTTCATCTCAGAACATGGTAAAATATTTTTGGGTGGTGAAATCTGGTTTAACACTTCATAAACAGTCAGTACTTTTCAGAACTGTGCAGAGCTTGTGGTGAATGCTGCCTTTGTGACCTGCAGGAGGAGATGCACGAGTGTGCAGCAGCAGTCCTGGATGGCATAGAAGCTGGCTGGCTGAAACCTCTGGTAGGCTCTGAGTATTCTCTGGAGAGAGTAGCCCAGGCTCACCAGGACATCATGCACAGCAGAGGAGCCCAGGGGAAGATGGTGCTCCTTCCATAAAGCCCTTCCCACGGGTCGTGCAGCTCTTCTGACTGCGCCTTTGCCTGCAGGATTTGTTGAATTAGGTTATAGAACAAACTTGTGCTCAGGTCTGACAGTAGCAGCAAATGCTCTCACCTCAGTTAATTACATTTGGTACTTAACAATCTCCTTTTGGTAATAAACAACCTTGCATAGACCAGCAAATAGTTTTTGTAGCTTCTTTGGCTGATTTGGAAATAATAAAATTTCTTGGCTGGTGTGGCCTTGTGATGCAGGGAAAACTAATATCTGAGGTAGGATCTGATACCCTGCTGAGTGGGAGCTGCAGTGAGGGGGTGCAGAGTGCAGCCTGCCTGGGGGCAGACCAGGGTGAATGCAGCTGACCCTGCAGGGAACTGGGGCTCTGGAGGGTCCTTGGCCACAGCATTTGTCCTGCTCATTTTTTGTCACGTAATTGACTTGGTATAAAAGCTTTCACTGCCAAAATAGTTCACTTTCCAGATGACAAGATGGCCAAAGAATCTCTCGAGTGTGAGCTGCTTGGAAGAAGAAGCAATTTCTTTTTGCTCTGCCTGACCCAGTGTCTGAGGTGAAAGCGTCCCAGGTTTTGTTGTGTGTTTGTAAAGAATGGATTCTTTTTACTTTGGCCTTTGGCCAGAGAGTACTGTGTGGAGAGGAGGCTCGTGCTGCCCAGGGCCTCCTGCCTGCTCCGTGCTGCTGCCTTGGAGCTGCTGCCTGGAGATGCCCTGGGGGACACGGGCAGGGTTTGCCACGGGCTTTCACCAGAAGGTGTCAGAGCAGTTCTTCTCATTTTATTGCAGTGCTGCTTCTCTCCACACAGAGTAAGGCAGCAGAACTCGGGCTGCTCTGTGAAGGGATGCAATATAACATGTAATTCCTCAGTTCGTTTTTGATGTATTGTGTAGATGGAAAGGGTTGTTTTCATTCTGGAAAAGCAGTGTGAGTAAAAATACGGTTGTATCAGGGAACACGGGGTGCAGGGAGGAGGGAGGCAGCCGCAGTGGGCACTTCCAGGCTGTGGGCAGGAGATGGGGACTGGAGGGTTCGTGTGCCCTGCTTTGTGTTGCTGGTGGTGTCTGTGTTGCTGGTGTGTGCAGCTGTAGCAGTGTGAGGTCTTGTCGCTGCTGTCACGCTGAAGGGGGGGTTGCTCACAGCTCGGCTACAACAGCCCAAGCCTTGCACACCGGTGTGGGCTGCAGGGGCAGGCTGGGGGTGTTGGTGTCCAGGCTGTGCTCCGGTACAGACGCTGATATCCAGCAGGGGAGAATCATCTTGGCGAGCTAACTTGTCCAGCTGCTGCAGCTGGGTTTCTTAGAGCCTTTCTTTGTCACGTTTCTGGCTAACCTTTCAGGTGATGTGTGCAGTGTGGTCTGTGCCAGCCACCCGGCCAGGGAGCCCGGAGAGAGCCTGGCTCGGCTCCCCTGCAGGACGTGCCATCCCCTTGGCAGAGGGGTGGGTGGAGGAAGAGGGTCACAGACAACTCCCTGAGGCAGAACAGTCAGCTTGTTGATTTTTGAGCCCTGATTGCAGCAGGAGGGTGTCTGAAGCCGTGTTTCCCAGCCCTGGTGCTGCCGTGGGCGAGGCTGGGCAGGCTCACCCTGTGCTGGGCTGGGCACCCAGCACCTGCCACGCTCCCGAGCTGCTGCTGGCCGTGCTGCTGGAGCAGAAAGGGCTGGAGTTGCTCTGAAAAGCAGCCACTCTCGTTGTGCCCAAAGTAAATGCTGTCTAGGCTCCCTAGTCATGAAAGGTATCCCCTCTCCCTTGCAACCGTGTGGTCCCTGTGTGTTCCTGGCTGTGTGTGCTGCAGCAGGATGCAATAAATGGACCAGGCTTTCACTGCAGGGTTAGGAAGAGGAAAAATGAAGAGGATGTTGATGTTCTTGATAGTTGCTTCCTTTATGAAAGACAGTTCAGTAGGACGTGCAGGTAGATGGTGCCACTGAAGGCTTGAGGAGAGTGGGAGCCCCTTAACGTTTGGGTCAGAGAGGGAAGGTGTTCCCTGCTCCTGGTCACCTGCAGCATCTACACTCACCGGGGCTGCACCCGGGGCCCTGGGGGTTGTGCTTCAGCTTGAGCTCACAAGAAATGAAGGCCGAAGGGAAAAACAAGAGCACGGAAAAGTGATTGTGTGTCCTTTGTTTGAGTAACTCCAGAGATGAAGGGCCTGCCTGGAGCCCTCCTGTCGGTGGTGCTGCGGGAGCCGAGAGCGGGACGGCTGAGCCTCCCACACCCCGGGCCGTTCATAGGGCTGTGCGGTGCCAAGGTGCCTTTTCCATCTTCCCTTCTCCCTGGAGCCGGGGGGGCTTCACTGCGGGGCTCAGGGGAGCTGCGTGTCTGCCCCGCTCTGCGGGGGGCTGGGGCGGGACCCCCGGGGCTGGGGCGGGACCCC
>NW_009952712.1:226355-234064 GCF_000747805.2 Chaetura pelagica
CTTCTTTAGTTCTGCATCGGCAGGGCAGTCCGACACATCCCGCGCCAGCACTGCGCGGTGCTCTGGGTAGAGAGAGTGACCCAGCGCGCTCAGGGCCTCCAGTCACTGACCAGCAGGCTTTTGGCTCCCATTTCCTTGTCCTCTTGTGTTCAAATTGGAACCAGTAGCACAACTGGGGTATTTAAAAGTATTTGAAAAAGTGTTGTACATGAAAAGCTCTTTTATGAAGAAATAAACAGGACTTCAAATAAAATACTTTAAGCCTTGCTTAGGGCTGTGGCAGCTCCTTCAGCCTCTCCAAGCAGGGCAGGTGTTGCAGCTCCCTGAGCCTGCTGCAGTGCTGGGGCTGCTGCCCCTTCCCCAGCTCTGCTGCCCCTTCCCCAGCTCTGCTGCCCCTTCCCCAGCTCTGCTGCCCTGCTGGGCAGCACACGGGGCTGTGCCTCCCGGGGACAGGACTTCCACCTGTCCCTGATGAGCTTGGTGAGGGTCCTGTGCTGCCTGCAGGCACCGTGTCGGCTGAGTCCCTCTGCCTTCCCGAGCATCGTGGCTACCTCTGGGCACAGCCAGAACAAGCTCTTCGATATCTGCTTAGAGATCTGTGGATGCGTTTGAGCTTGCTGGGCAGCACACGGGGCTGTGCCTCCCGGGGACAGGACTTCCACCTGTCCCTGATGAGCTTGGTGAGGGTCCTGTGCTGCCTGCAGGCACCGTGTCGGCTGAGTCCCTCTGCCTTCCCGAGCATCGTGGCTACCTCTGGGCACAGCCAGAACAAGCTCTTCGATATCTGCTTAGAGATCTGTGGATGCGTTTGAGCTTGGTGACCATCCCCTGGGGCAAAGTATTCATAAAGTAAAGTGGTTCTGAGTATCAGAGCAGAGAATGTGCCATGGTTTGGCTGTTAAATAGTTCAGCTTAGACAGAGAGTGAAGAAAAACTCATGAAGCTTTTGAAACAAACACCTGGGTGGGTGTGACCTGTGTGTCCATGTGGTCAGATGGGCAGTGTCCTCACTGAGGTCGGATGGCCAGGGCTGAAGGGGTCCTGCAAAGACTGAGGCAGCATTACAGTGTGATTTGGAGAGACCTCTCCTCCTTTGGCTGCCACCTGAGTAACACTGCACGTGTGCTTAAGGGTTTTGTTAGCTTGGAATAAACTGATTAATTATTGTTAGACTCCAAAGCCCCATCTCTCAAGTCACCTGCTGCCTCCAGTGAGTTTGGGTTCAGTAGCTGTGTTCCAGCGTGGTTGCTCGTAGGCACAGCTGTGGTGCTTGAAAATCCTAAACCAGAAGCCAGAGCTGTGCCTGGAGTGAAGCCCAGAGGTGGTGCATGGTGTTGGCCACTGACCCAGCTGCAGCTTCCTGCTGTTGGAGGGTGGCTGTGGTCTGGGGGCTGCAGTCAGAGGAGTCAGTCCTCAGGAGTTACAGCCCCGTCTCCTGACAGAGCAAGAGTCTCCTTTTGTGGAGGCTTTAATGCTGAATCTCAGTTCTGCAGAAGAACAGTTTGGCACCATCTGCTCACCCCTCTGCAGCCCCTGTCAGCATTGGTTTTGCACGTGGGATATACTTCTTGGTGGCTGAAGAGTTTCCTTGGGGAGGGAATGTCAGGCAGGGGCTGGGGGTCTGGGAAGTCTCCTCAGAGTCTTTGCTCCCAAGTGGAGTGTTCCAGGCAGGAGCCTCTGCCATGGGAGGCTGAGCTGGGGGTTGGTGGGTGTGTTCTCTCTGAATGCGTGAAGCCTTTCCTGTGTCTGTCCCCAGCAGGAGCAGGGGATGCTCCAGCAACCTGCTGAGGTGAGGAGTGGTCTCCAGCAGGGGCTGGGCTGGGGGTTTGCAGGGCAATGTGGGGCAAAGAGCAGGGGGCTGGACTCCCTGGGACTCCACCAATCCTGAAGCTGTGGTGCTCTCTTAGGTTATTGCTTTGGTGAGCAGTCACTGATTTAATTGCACTGCAGATTATTAACTGGGAAGGTCTACTTTACAAAACTAATGTAGGATGCCTACTGTGATTTTGTCCTGATATAATTTCAAAAGTGTAAGAATTGCCTTAAAAATAATTGTGTCATTAATTTTGGAGCTGCAGATCAGTCAGTCTAGCTGCTGTGCCAGGGAAATTGCCTTTCTAACACAAACCTAGAATTCACAGAGAGAAGATAAACAGGCAGATAAAAAGGAGCACCTCGTGGGTCTGATCCTTGGGTATCAGCAGGAGGCTCCAGAGGGATTTGGGCCAAGCCCAAGCATGACAGCAAGATTTCCCACTACCAGCTAAACTGGCCCAGAATCACCTGGTGGAGGGTGAAGGAGTCAGCTGAACTGAGCAGGAAAAGGGGCAGGAGCTGCAGGGAGCCCAGGCAGCCCTGCCCACAGCCCCTGGTGTCCTCCAGCTCCCTCCCTGCTGCATCTCCTGGCAGCTGATCCCAGGCAGGCAGAACCCAAGGCATCCAGGGGCATTCTTCCCAGTGGCTTAATGGGTTTTGCCTCAGGCCCAAAACATTTCCTTATTGCCTCAAAAACCCTTTTGAAATTTGACTTTAATTCAGCATTTTTGAGGACCAGCCTGTTCATAACTTAAATGAGGAAATGTGTGTATGAAGGCTTGTTTGAAACTGAAGGTGCTACAGGGCTGTGCTGATGGGGGAGCCTTCTAACTAGTCATATGGGCCCTGAAATATTAGATGGAAGGAAGCAAATTAAAAGGAATTGGATTGAGTTTCTCCTCTGCCTCTGCGTGCAGTTGCCAGGTGATGCCATAAGTCAATACTCAGCATGACTGATGTAATCTGGAGGTTTCAAATGCAAATGCAAATAGTGGATTAAAAAGTAAAGTAGAACAGTTGCTACACTGTGAGTGATTAATCAGCATGCATAACAGGGTAAGCTAAATTGGTTTGTTTAAAGTTTAATTTATTGCTGGTAGGCTACCTGTGAGGTTATTGTGAAACCCCAGATACATTCCTGTAAGTCCATGATCTCTTCCTTTTTATGGATTTCTTTTCTTTCTTTCTTTTTAAATTGCTCTTTCTTCCCTTGAGTATACTTATGTGTATGGCAGCTCAGCCCAGCAATGCCATGCATCTTGAATTATCTCACTGAAGGATCCATAGCAGAGGTGCAGTGGCATTTAAATCTAAAGCCAAAGAAGATCAATCTCTTGTTGTGTAAGTAAAACACATCCTGCCTAGAGAGCCCAAAGGTCAGGCTGCACTTATGATGCAGGGTGTATCTCAGTGTATGCATTTTACAGATGTGAAAGGATTTAGGGTAATAAACCTTAAGCTGACTGTCACCTACCGTGTCATTTGTCCTCTTTGCCAGAGGGTGAAGATAAGGTTGTGCTAAGAACTATTTAAAAATACACCTGCTAATTATGGATGCTTCAGTTTTTGTGTTCAGCTCTTGTATAATAGGTTCAGTTTTTTGGGTCCCGCATCATCTCTGTGATGATTTAGCTCTGTTGGCTTCCCAGAGACACGTGGCATTTCTTGGGTGGAGCAGGGAAAAAAAGAAGTATTCTCATCAATGCAAGTTGCACTTGAGACAAACTGCTGCCATATGGTGACAGCCTGCAAAAGCCTGCTGCAGTGGCATATGCTTTCTAGCCTGTAAACACCACAGAAGTTATGAATCCTGCCCTGTGCAAGTTTTGTGCAATTGATTTTATGAATATGTTTGTGGTATAAGCATTCTTGTCTGTTTATGTAAATAACATTCTGGAGTCACTGTTGTTGTGTCTGTGGTCCCTGGAGCAGACAGTTCAGCTCCTCACCTGGCTGTGATGGATCTGTTTTCCCAGGTGGTTTGTGAGTCCACTTGGTGTAGAGGCCAAAAGGAGACCTGTTTCCTGCTCCAGTCTTTGTGTTAGGAACAAATCAGTGATGGGCAAGGCAACATTTTGGCAGGGGTGTTGCTGAATCCCAAGAGTCCAAACAGGAGGGGAGACTAAGTGTGGTTATTGACACCTGAAGTTGAAGCCACAGTTTTCAGTGCAGGTGTTCCAAGTGATGAACTTGATGTACAGGCCTGATGGTGGGAACGGTAAAGAAGAGGAAATTGCCATAAAAATGGGTGGAAATGTGGATACTGAAGGAAGTGTTGGCTGAAAGCACAAAGAAGTTGTCTTCTTCAGAGCAAAGATCTGCATCCAAGTTAGTAAGGTGTATGCTGACTTTCAAGCCAGTGAAAATACTATGGAAGCAGTGTCCCATTGTCCTGTCTTACAAATATGCCTGGAAAAGCTGCCAGAAATGCCATCACTGCCATTCTCACCAGTCTGGAGGTGGCAGAAGGAGGGGGAGACGGGGTGTGGTGGGTGGTGGTGCAGGAGGCCTGAGATGTCCCTCTGCCCAGAGGTGGTCAGGATGCTCATGCACTTCCAGCAGGACCCATGGCAGGGCAGGGAGGGACCTGGCCAGGAACCCACCTCCAGGGGGTGTGCTGGGTGGTGCTGACCTGCTGAGGGCCAGAGCTTGTCATCTGAGGAGGCCGTGGCAGGAGCTGGTCTGGGGGTTGTGCATCTGGTGCTGTGCTGCTCTGCCTGGTGTAGGAGTCACTTGTTCCTGACACAAGTCTTCTCGAGGCAACAAGATGTTGCTTTTACATGATCTAATGGGCATTTATCTGACAAAACGCTGGGCGTGATTGATCCAGGCAGCGTTTTGTGCAGCAGACTATTGGATAAGTCTTCTTAACTGTAATGATTTGGCTCTCAAGGGGATTATGTGCATCTGCATTGATTTTATTTCAGATTTCTGGCAACCTACAACAGCCTTACAGACAAACACCTGGTTGGATATTTCAACAATACCCGGATAAGACGACACCTTCAGAAATCAGGACTGGTGAGACTGAGATTTCCTTTTCTGAGGAAAAGCCAAAATAATTCCCGCACCGTGGCAGCAGCAGAGGTGCTGGGAGCTAACTGGGAAGAGAAAGCAGTCCTTCTGGGAAGTTGCCCTCGGCTTAAAACATCCTTTATTCTGTCTTCTCCTCTTCCTTTTCGCTGCGTGGTGCCTGTTCCCGGCAGGTCTCGAGGAGTGGCAGGATCATTCCCGAGAAGGAATATCGGCTGAACGCCATGAGGAAGGACCAGCAGCAGCAGGTGCAGGAGTGCCTGGCTCGGGCCATTTTCCACAAGGTCCTTGACATGGAGGTATGTGTGTGCTGTGAGGTGATAGCCTGTCCAGACACTGCCCTGCTGACAGTGGGTGGCTGTTTTCTGTAGCGGTGCCCTCGTGCTGCTCTGAGAGGCTCCGTCCTGCTGGGAAAGCTGAGGCTTTGTGCTGGATGGGCCCACAGGGCACCTCTGCTGGGCTCCAGCTGGTAACCAGTCTGGCGTTAGAACACATGGTCCTGGCTCACTCACTGCACTTGGGTGGTCATCAGGTTATGGGATGATACTCAGAGGGCTAGTTTGCCTAAAAAATTCTAATCAAAACAGTTTGAACATGGCTGTGCATCTTATCCGAGTGCCAAGTCTGGGCATATTCCTGTTGCCTGTCCAGAATGGAGCTGGTCCCTGCAGCAAAAGATCAGCTGCTCCCTGGCCAATGCCAACACCCACGGGTGCAAGGTGGATGGGTGGGCTCAACAGTGGTGCCACAGCAGGGCTCAGGGAGGGCAGCGCCAGGGAGCAGAACAGAAGCAGATGCTCTCACATTCATTGACATCTCATTCTTGTCCATTACTGAGATTTCTCTTTCTCTTACACTGGTAGCGTCATCATCAGCTGGAAATAAAAAGGAAACTTGAAAATTCTCTGAGGAAAGAGAGGGTGCAGAAAATCAAGGTAAGGCCTGAGTGCTCCTGAGCACTGGTGAGACCTGGCTCTGGTGGGACGTGGCAGACTTGCCCTGTGTTAAATAACAGCCATGAGTCAGGCCAGAGATTCCCTGAGACAAGTGTCCTGTCTCTGATGTTTATGGAAGATGCACAGGAAGCTGGTAAGTGAAGGATGATCCTGCCCCAGGTTATAGCTCCTTCCCCTGTCCAGCAGTTCAGGAACTTTGACTCATGCACATGATTCCTTTAGAATCTACTTACTGTTATCCTGGTTTTGGAAATTAATAATGACTTGTATGAAATGGTGCTTCCTTGCATTTAATGTGTCTGCTGTCTGGTAATTCTGTTGGATGCTCCATTTTTCTCATTATGAAAAAAGATTTAATAACTGTACCCGTTTTCCCAAGCATTTGTGGTTTTCCATACCTTTTTGATATTCCTTCTCAGTTTTCTGAGCTGGAGGCCTTCAGCCTATTGAATCTTTCATACATGAGCCATTCCAGGCTTCTCATTGCTGCTGCCATTTTTGTACCTTTTCTAGTTCTACTGTTTCTGTTTTGAAATGTGGAACCAGAACTGGATGAATAATTGAAGACACACGTTGCAGTTCTCCTCGTAATTCTAGACACTCTCTGCTTTTGGCTGCTGCTGAGCACTGAGCTCACGTGTTCAGCTCTTTGCCTCTGCACATGACCCTTAGCAGAACCAGCATGTAGGTAATGAAAAGAGGTTTCAGGGGTCTTCACTTTGGTGTCATGTAGGCAGAACCTGATCCTGCAGCTGTTAGTCAGGGGAGTCCCACCAAACTCAGTGGTTCCTTTCCCCATGAAGCTTCTTGGACTCATGTGGGAAAAGCTGTTCTTGTTTGGGCTGAAATATGCTCAGTACCTTATTTCTTGAGTAGCAGCAGCCTGCATGCATCCAGAGGAATGCACTGAGAAGCTGCCTGCTCCTCTCAGCAGTTGAAGAACAATGGGCAATAATTTTAATTTTAGATAATACATTCAAGAGCAATTCACCAGGTAAAAACAGGGAGGAGATTTTAGTGAAAAACACTGGTAACTGGTAACACAGGCATTATTTACTGACTGAAGTTCTGCTGGTAGAAGGTCTCCACAGTGTAAAAAGAGAGAGACTTTCTACCAAACCAGGAACGGGGAGATAGCCTGGAATCAGGCAGATGGATTGAAGGGGGGGATCTGCAGCTGGAGAGGGCTGCAGGGAAATGAGTGAGAGAAGGGAACAAGTCTTCTCTCTCGTTGCTCTCCCATTCCCCCCTGGATTCCTTCCCTTCCTCAGCCACGTGTCCCATCGGGTCTGGGCGTTTGGTCGTCCCGGTGGGGCAGAGGGAAGGGCAGCTCCAGCACTGCTGGATCCAGTGCCTCAGAGATGTGCACGATTCCCTCAGGTGGAACAGGCCAGGAGGTCCCTGGGAGGTGCCATCCCCTCGTGCTCCCCACACCCTCCTCCTCCGGGCCCAGGGAACCTGCAGGGGCTGCACCCGCTGGTGGCTGGAGCAGCGGCCGCTCCGGTGAGTGTCCCCAGCCCCTGGCAGCACAGGCTGAGCAGCTGGGGCCAGGGCCTCCTCCTGCAGCCCTGGGCTCAGCTCCTCTCTGCAGGACCGGGCACTAACGAGGGATCTCTGCCTCCCACGCAGAGGGCACCCGGAGCTGCCGAGGGTGGGCACCCGTCCCACCAGCACCCGGCCAAGCCTGCCCTCCCTGCCCTGGTGAGTCACCCCAGCTGAGCAGGGTTTTAGGGTTTCACGGTGTAACGTGGTGGTCTGGGGGGCATACGAGGAAATAAAAAAAGGCAGAACGATGCTGCACGTTGAACAAAGCAGGCCCAGTTCTGTCCTGCATCCTCTCAGTGCCCGCGTGCTGCAGTCACCAGGGCACGGCTGGGGGGGCGGGGGGCCCCGCGGCCGCTCCCC
>NW_009952712.1:234312-243879 GCF_000747805.2 Chaetura pelagica
CGCTCGGCACCGGGGTGAGGAACGGCCCGGGATGAAGGGGCAGCTCTAGGGACAGCAGTGCCTGAGCCCTGCGGCTCAGGAACCCTGTGCTGCGGGCACTGTCTGCCAAAGGGTCATCAGCTCCTATTTAAACTCCCCTTTTTAACCTCCCTTCATTTTCAAGATGTTTTCTTGCTGGTCTCATGCCCAGTTCTTGATCACAGCCAGGAGAAATGTGGTGGCTTCTCTTTCACAGGACAGAATCTCTGCATGTCAGTTTTTCTGCCTCTCTGTAGACTCTCTGTTATGTGGAGAGGGAAGCAGCCACTTCATCAGCACCAATAACTCAGGGATGTTTTCACACAGTCTTAAAAGTTTTCATCTTCATGCAAAATAGCAAAGAAGTTCAACATGCCCAGCCGCTATTTTTGCACAGCCTGTGTAACCTGGGTTAAAATGTTTTTGCAGGGGGAGAGGAGTGGGTTAAGACTTATGAATTCTGTGGAATATGTGACTGGTATATCCCCATATCAGCTCCCCATCATCAGCAATCCCGTGGCACCAGCACCTCCTCCCCCTCTGCCGAAAGGAGACAGGAGCAGAAATGCAGTGAGGAGTGGGATGCTCAGAGGCAGGTGGTTCCGTCCCACCACTGCACCAAATGACCTAGAGCAACTCTTAACTAAGGTGAGTTGTCCCTGTGTGCTTCTCAGTTCATGTACAGGTATCTTGCCTTCCTCCCTGGTGGATCCACCTGGTGCTGAGAGGTGTGTCTGTCTAGTTTGCACAAAAATTCACTGAAGTTTTGGAAGAAAGAAGATTTGTAACTATAAAACTAGAGAACTGCCACCCATATCTCTATCTACTGAAACATTCAGTGCTTTTCAACAGCTGGGGAGGGAACTGATAAACATCAGTTCATCAGGGAAAAAATGGTGCTTGAACAGAAAAAACACAGCAGCTCTGATTCGGATCTTCCATCCCAGCCAATCTGTGTCTGGCTGGATCTGGTAGCAGAACTTCTGAGGGACATATGAAACACCTTGAGTGTATGAAATCTTCACCTCTTGCACTATAGCTCCAGCCAGTTTGGACTCCTGAAAAGGAGTTCCAGTAGGAACTCAGCACTGGGAGGGACAGTCACTAAACCTGGTTCCTGCAATTTTTGGCAATTTAATGCCAGGGATTTTCAAAGTATTTTCTTGCCCTTCTGCACATTACAAAACACTTTCCAATTTCAGCAGCCCAGGGCCTGTCTTTGCAGACTGAAAGCCCCATGTATGGCACACAGGCATGATCTTGGTGTCCACCTTCTGTTGGAGCTGGAAACTGGATGCATTTTCTGGTGTGTTTCCTGCAGAGCTCTGGAGGACCCCCCAAGGCCTCGTTGCGCAGCAATGCCTTTGTTACCATGGTCTTTCTAGGGAAAAGTGTGCACTTAGCTCATGATGATGCTGACTACAGAGATGAAATCAAAGTCTACCAGCAGCACTGTGGAGGAGAAAACCTTTGTGTCTACAAAGGCAAGCTCTTGGAAGGAGGTAAGGATCAAGAGTCAAGGAATTTGTGTTGATTCTGGCAACATCTCTCTTTTTTTCCTCTTTTTTTTGGCTAAAATGTTGCTGTGATATCAAAATGATTTCAGCTGGGCTCAGAGCATCCAGGGATTTTTATACCATCTACCTCCATACTAAATCTGGATCTACTGTTTCATGATGGAAAGTGAGGTTACTTTGCAAATTATGGTAGAACAAATTTAGAGAACTGACTCAACAAAATACTGTAGCTTAGATTAATTTTGTATGGAGATGCGTGGTTAATGAAGTAGCTGTAGTGATAAACTGTCCTTAAACAGGGGTAATCAGCTTCTGACTTGCTATGATACATCAATGCATGTTGCTTACTCTTGCAGAAGGAAAAGTACATCCCGGGAGCCCAATTCCCAGCTCTTTTACAGGAGTGTGATCCAGTCACGCCAATTAAGGGCAGATTGTGTTTTGGGAGATTGGGAGGGAGCACTGACCAGGAGATTTTCACTCATGAGGGAGTGATTGCACAGATCACAGCCCTTGTTCTGGCTCACAGGTCCCTGTGTCTGCATTTTCCCTGGGCAGGGGCAACTGGTGGTGCAGGGTCCCTGCGTGGCAGCCTGAGGTTTGGGGTGCCTGGGGGTGTGCCCCCAGACCCAGCTAGGGCCTTTGTGGCAGCTGTGACCCATCTGCCCTCTGTGTGTGTCCCCAGCCCCCATCACACCTCCTGGGGAGCTCACTGGGGGACAGGACCCCTCCTCCCTGCTGGGGAGGGCTCAGTTTGCTTTGGAAGGACACTGAGCTGTGGGCTTAGGGGGTACAACCCAGTGCCCCCCACTTGGAGCTGGGGAGCAGCATCAGTGCCTTAAGGCCTGGATGCTGAGCAGTGCCCTTGGAGGGGCCTGAACTGGCTCCAGAATCTGCACCTTCAGCTGCTCAGAGTCACCCCAAGTGTGGCTGCATCAGTGCGGGTGAGAGAGGAGCCTGTTGTGTGGGTTGCAGGTAGAGTTTTACCAACTAGTAACTAGCCAAGGACCAAAATGCCTGACCTGGAGGCTGGTGATGCAGGTGAGACATAGCAGCTGCCCCAGGCTCAGCCTCACCCTTTGAACCTCTCCTTTCTGTGGTTGCAGAGACCTTTCAGTTTGTCTCAAAGAGGCACCAGGGGTTCCCCTTCAGCCTCACCTTTTACCTCAATGGGATCCTCGTGGACAGGCTGAGCTGGTGCTGTGAGTACAAACACCAGAAGTGCTCCAGGCTGGGAGGCAGACGTGGGCACTTTGGGTTTGTCCGTGTGGAGGGAGCAGCTCCTTGCTACAGGTATGGAGGCAAACAGACTTTGCTCACAAGGACTCAGCAGCCCTGTTTTTAGAGAGTTTATAACTTGTTTCTTCTGTTTTAATCTTCCTGGCATCCCACAGCTCTGTAGAACCTCTATTTCTCAGCGCCCCTTGAAACGTGCAGAACTGAGTTTATCCCCCAGGGTTCCCCATGCAGGGGTGAAGTCCCTGCAGCCTCTCTGGAGGATGCACAGGAGGGGACAGGGGCACTGGGGCTGTCACCTTCCCAGGGGGCAGCCAGCCCTTCCTCAGCAGTCAGGGTGGAGGAGTAGGTGGGGGCTGAATATATGTCAACTGCATGTTTCTGGAGGAAGGGATAGTCAGATAAATATAAAAACGAGAAGAAACTGTATAAAGAGCTATAAAAACCCCTATGGTTTTCAGGGTTTTCTTTGTGATTGTGAGAACAAGTTAATTTATATTTTAGACAGCTCTGCCTCTAAGGTGGGATTCTGCCCTAACGCCCCTGGCTGCAGAGTAGGGCAGTACTGGATGTTTGCCATCTCTCAGACAAGAAACCTGTGCAGAGATTCTTGGTTTGGGCTGTGAGCAACATCTGTGGTATTGCCAAGAAGCTTGAATGCATTAAAATCTTCCTTTTGTGTGATTTTTAAATAATGTCAGACAGGCAAACTTCTGCAAACATGGGTAATTTAAAAACTTTTCTGTTATTTTCATGAGTAATTTTTAGAAGAGCAGGAAACAGTGGGAAGAAGAGAATCTCCACAGAGGTTCCTATTTTTAGATAAGGATCAAATTCTGAAAAAAAAAATATTCTACTTTTTTGTATCATATTTTTTCTACTCCAATCTCACATTGAACATGATTTATGTAACTCTGTTACCTGGTATGTTCAAAGCAGTGAAAAGCATCAGAATTCAGAATGGATACTGGGCCTGTAGAGTTTATGAAATGTCAAATCTCAGCTTTTGTGGGATTTCCAGAAAGATTTGAAGTGAATGTTCTGAATTAGTGTAGCCTCCAGAAACAGGTTAATTTCTCCTGAGTCACCCGACGTTCTGTCCACATTCCCCTCCTATTAGTGATATCTCTGCTTTCCTGTCTCCTGTCATCCAGCCAACCTTGCCTGGTGACTGAAAACCCTCTCCATTAAACACGTGCCTGCCTTCCTTGGTGACTGTATCCTCATGGATCGTGCTTGGTTGGTGTAGCTTGGAATTAATGGGCACTAACACTAATATTTATTATAATATCTTCATACTTCAATTGCTGCCTTTAAGTGCAGACAGTGCTACTCCCCTTCAAGGAGCTGCTTCTGTTGTTTGTGGAGCACGAGGATGTTAGGGTGCTTCTCCAAGTCAGGCATGCTCAGTAACCTTGGTGTCTGAGTGGTGGGTGCCTGGTTTTGCTGCTGCTAACGAGTTAGGTAGCTGGCTGGCTGCTGCCTTCCACTGTTCACAGAAAGGAAAATGTGAGACTTTCCAATTCTCCTTGTTTTCTATAGGTGCATTATTGCAATGGGTCTGGACAAAAAGCCATCCCCTCCCAAGAGAAAGATCGAAGCCCAGGAGGAAAAGCGTGTGGGTTCCTGGAGAGATGGAGAGCACAGTGAGCCAAGTGCAAGCAGTGATGAGCAGAAACCAAGGAAAGAGTCAGTGTTAGTCATCTTGCCAATTCATGAAGTGAGTGTGGAAACTGTTGAGGACACAATGGAGACAGGACTGGAGTCCAGAGGAGAAGAAGGGAAAAAACTGTCTGACCACGAGAGTGAAGACAGTCAGGAAGACAATGGCAAAAATGGTACAGTATTCCAAAACACAGCAGGGGATGAAAACTGGGAGAACATGATTCTCTGGAAGGTATGGGACTGTGGGCCTCCAGCTTCACCTGGAGCATCCTCTCTTGGGACACCTCGTGTGAGAAATGTGGCGATGCCTCTGTCTGGGCAACACAGGCAGAGTGGCAGGGACAGGGGAGAGGGGTTTGCCAGGACAGAGAGTGTCCTGAGGTGGGCAGGAAGGCAGGAGTGAAGTGGGGCACAGGAAAGGGACAGCAGTGAAGGAGCAGAATGGCAGCAGGTGGAGGACAAGTTGAGCAGAAGGAAGGAATGGGGCTGGGTAGGGAGACAGTGAGTGTGAGGTGAGCTCCTGAGGGACACAGGGCAGCAGCACGAGGTGAATGGAGAGCAGGGCAGCCACAGGCAGGAGGCAGAGGAGATGTGAGATGGCTGAGAGGAGGGATGAGCCATGGAGGGATGAGCTGAATTCTGGGTGCAGAGGAGGGAAGGTGGGAAGGGCCCACAGCAGCAAAATGTCACCAAGATGTAGCTCTAGGTGAACTCCTTTAGTCTTTTTAATTTAGTTTATAAGGCACTTCTTTGCTAATCGGCCATGTCAATCCACAGTTATCCTACTTTGTGCTACAACAGATTACCTTTCTCCAGCTTTCCCTATTTCTCTATTGTTTTTTCCATTGCAACAGGTTTTCCCTCTATAATGAGGCTATCTTGCACTTTCTGAGTTTGCCCAGCTCTTAATTTTTCTAGTCCTTTCAGTGGCTAATGTTTCTGTTTGTTTTGTTTTAATGTATTGATCATACTTGATGCATCATTCAGTAGCTTTATTGCATTTTTGCTACTCTATGAAGAACGTGATGGTTTTTAATTATAATGTACTCTTATGATTCCTATCCATGGTCTTAGGTTCTCTCGTGGCTTTGAAAAGACTGAGTAAAAGCAAAGGGGATCAATGAAGTCTGCTTAAAAATAACTTTATTAGTTGTGAATTCTGTTCCCTGTCTCACAGTATGGTTCTTTTATTTTAGAGTATGATGATGATTTTGAAGCAGATGAAGACAGTAATGAAGAGGGACAGACTGGTGATCAAACGAGTGGAATGTCTAAGTCAATCTCAGATGATAAAAACCCAGATTCAGACCATGAAAAGGAGGGCAGCAACTCCTCACAGAACGTTCTGCCGGCCTCCGACAGTGAGGAAGATGAAAGTGGTGGATGTTCTGACATCGACTCAGAGGATGATAAAGAAGGTTAGTTTCGTCATAATGAGGCTTAGAGGAGCTGACCTGATGCATGTTTTACATTTTGTGCATGTCCAGTAGATAGGTTGGTCTGCACAGGAAACCCCTGCAACTGACAGCTCTTGTCTCTGTGCGTAGTGATCCCTCCACCTGCCACGGAACCCAGCCAGACCCACGGGCAGTGTGAGCGTGTGCCAGGCTCAGCAGGCACTGCTGGACTCTTCAGTTGCTGAAATGAAGGCTTGCCAGTCAGCAAATTAGTTCTAAATCCCTGGGGCAGATCAGCACCCATGTCAGTGGTCACCCAGCTCGGAGGAGCTGTGACCCTTCACACCTGCCGGGGGTGCCTGCTTTTCTCTGGAAAACCAATGTGTCTTGTACAAGTGTCTGTTGTGGCCTTAACAACCAGAACCTCAGCCTTGGCTCAGGTCCCTCACCCACCATCCTGGCCCTGGGCAGGAGCAGCAGCTCGGCTGCCAGAGCTTCCTGAGGGTCCTTGTTTGAGCCTGTGCATGAGTGGCACTCAGAGTCAGTAGAGTGGTCAGTGATTCTGGATCCAAATGTAGGTACAAAAGTGTGCAGTGACATGTCCAACAACATCATTGCTATTAGTTCAGAAAGATGAAACTGTTCTGGGATACATTTTAGTAGAATAAGTAGCTCTTGCTGTCATTCAGCTTCTGGGTCAGCACTTCAGTGTCTTAATGACTTCATGCAGTCCAAACCATGCCTCTTCATGAACAACCCCACAGTGAGCTTGCAGGCAGTTTCTCACTTATTAGACAAACAACAGAATTCCACCCACCATATGGTGAATAAGTCAAAAGGGAACTGTCTCTTCCTTCTGGCACAGTGTTTTATTTCTCTCTAGCATTTCTCCTCTGTGGTTTTGTTAGATCCTGAGCTGACTTATGTGCCTCTTGCTTGTCATGATGGCCTTGGAGTCCTCATCTAGTTTTATCCTGGTTTGTTTTCAATTCTACATCTGGCCCTTGGCCAGGTGTCTAGGAAAATACAAGAAAAGAGCAAGATGCTGAGCTGCTTCCCCACCCTGTCTTCCTCCCCTGTAATTAGCTGGCACCACCTTTGAGTGGTTAGGCCTAAATCTTGTCTTCAACCCATGTGAACTTTGGATACCAGCAATGCTGTGTAGCAGTAAGATCTACTGTTCAGCTGAATTTTGGATGCCTTTCCCCTCCCCCCCTCCTTAAATTTTCCATTTATAAATTACATATGATTGTCCCTGTATCCTTTTATAGAGGAGACAGTGAACTTCATCTCCAGTTCAACATGAATGCTGTACACATGGTTTTATAGATCTGTATCACATTCTCTGAGGTGACAGGAGAGCACTAAAGGACTCTTGCTGTCGGTGACATCTTTTATCAAATGGAGCTCAAGAAACTATTCTGAAACCTGTCTGAGTTGTACTTAGAGGTGCTTTTGGAGGTGTTTTTCTGTCTGATTGATGGAGCTAATCTGGTTCATTTCCATTTTCAGAAAAATATATGTTAAATGGCTTTGATTTTAACACTTTGATACACCCGGGTAACGTCCTTCTATGAGACTGGAATTTTGTCATGCTGGCCTCAGATGGTGTAATTCAGAGATTGGTGTCAGATGAGAGTTGGTCCCTTTGTGCACAGCAAAGGGGACTAGTTCCTCATGAATGCAGATGTTGTGGTGACAAATACCCAGAGCTGTGTTTGCTGCTCCCAGGTCACAGGCCCATCCGCTGCTGCAGCAGCCAAGATGAATCTCCTGGTGACACGATGACAGAGGGTGTGAAGGACAAAGAGGAGCAGCATGTCCAAAGGGCACCTGGGGACACAGCACGTGCATGGCATGGAAGTGAGGACAGGGAGGAGAAACTGCTCGGGATGGAGGAAATTCAGGAAACATTTGCCCCAGAAAAGGAAGGAGAAGATGAAGCAGAAAAGGCAGAGCCAGAAGATGTGACAGCAGGGGAAGGGAGTGGGATTTTCCCTGAAAACAGAGTGGCAACACAGCATCAAAGTCCTGAAGTCAGTGGGGAGCTCCAACAGGCTGGGTCAGCAGAAAGCAACACAGAGGAAGATGGGGAGAAGAATGCAAGTACCACAGGGGATGATGGGGTGGAAAGTCTTCCAGTGGCTTTGGAAAGCAGTGTGACTGAAGTGGAGGACAGCAGTGAGGAGGCTCCTGGGGCAGGAGGTGAGTGCAGCCCCTCTGCACAGCTGCTGGTGACCTGCACACCAGGGTGGGGGTGCAGGGCTGGGCTGTGTGCAGCTGCTGCAACACTGCTGCTCTGAGCAAAATAACCCCCCAGAAGGTGGTCTTGGTTAGTCGTTTCTATTCTAGTGTTTCTGGGCAGAGGCCTTGGCTATTCTTTTTCTCTCCAGTAGCTGGTTTCACGTGGCATGCAGTTATTACAAAATCCAAATGGGGTTTCCTGCTTCTGGGAGAATCTGTGTGCCAGGCTGGGGGACTCTGTGTGGAAACACTAGGCTCAAAACCCCAAAATTGCCATGTGAGTCATGGTGCAGCAGGTGAAGATCAAAACCGTGTCAGCTGATCCCTGGTTGAGTTGCTTCACTCTGTCATGGATTTGTTGAAAAGGGGCAAATCAGTTAGTTGTGTGACACCTCATTTTTACTGTTGATAAAAGGGACAACTTCCAGTTTCAGCCTTACCTTTCTCAGTAATGGGCAATTAATAACAGGGTGGCCAGAGGAGCAAAGCTTTGCATTATTGTACCTGGGAAATGGGGAAAAGAAACAAGTCCTTGCTGTGCCCTGATGAGACCCATGGTGCTCTGCTTGAGACAGGACTTCTCCTAAACACTTCTGTCCTTCATGGTGCAGAACTGATTTATCAGAGAAAACTGTATAGGCTGAAGAAGGCACAGGGTGCAAAATGCTGCTCGGGGTTGTTGAGGTGCAGGCTGGGCACAGCAAATTTTCTTCTTGTAACTGTGCTGGTGTCCCTTCACTGCTTGGGAGGGATGGCAGCTTTAGGAATAACCCTGTAAAACAGCCTGAACACTAACACAGTTCTCAATAAAACTAATGTTTTGATTATTTCCTAATAGCGCCAGATGAAGCTTTCTTGGCAGAAGGAACAAGGACACTTGATGTGCAGAAGGCAGCAGAACAAGTGGTTCGAGAAGGGCAGATGGCAGGGGAGAGCCAGGCGCTGGAGAAGGAAGGTTTTGTTGCTGAGGGAAGAGCTGCTGGCTCCAAAGAGGCAGGAGGAGGAACGGGACAGGCGGGAGAGGTGCTGCCCCAGGAAGAGGAGCTGTCTGTGCTGCAGGCCCTGGAGGAACCTGCACCTGAGGAGAGCACCGTGGCAGGAGGAGATGCCCAAGGAGATGGAGCAGGGAAGGGAATGGAGTCTGGCACAGCAGGGACGCCTGAGGAGCAGGAAGTCCTGATGGAAGCAGCACTGGGAGAGCTGGCACCAGGGGGAGAGGAGCTGGCAGGGACATTGGGCAGCAGGGAGGCAGGGGGAGCAGTGTCCGAGGGGGACGAGGTGGCTGGGGAGGACTCGGAGGGAGAAGAGGCTGCAGAGGAGATCTCTGAGGCAGCACTGGAGGCTGTGGGAGCCTCAGAGGTGGAGGAGGCAGTGGGTGAGACAGTGCCAGGGGGAGAGGAGGCTGTGGAGGAGGGAGGGAAGGGTGTTGTGCCGGGTGAGACAGTGTCCAAGGGAGAGGAGGCCATGGAGGGGGGAGGTTCTCGAGGGAG
>NW_009952712.1:243908-244790 GCF_000747805.2 Chaetura pelagica
GGGAGGCTCAGAGACGGTGGAGGCAGAGGGTGAGACAGTGTCTGGGGGAGAGGAGGCTGTGGAGGACGGAGGGAAGGGCGTTGTGCTGGGTGAGACAGTGTCCAAGGCAGAGGAGGCCATGGAGGAGGGAGGTTCTGCAGGGAAGGATGTTGTGGAGGAGGCTGTGTCTGGGGCAGAAGAGGCTGTGGAAGATGCCAACTTGTCAGAAGGGATTGCTGGGTTAGTTGGCCCTGAAGAGGCTGTAGATGAAGCCATTTCCGAAGGGAAGGACACAGTGGAGAAGCCTGGGACTCTCCTGGAAGTCTTATGGGATACAAGTGCTTTCACAGGAGAAGCAGTGCCCGGAGGAGGAGACACTGTAAAGCCAAATGAGTTTTCCCAACTGAATGCATCAGGGGGAGAGCTGATGGAGGTGGAGGAAGCTGCCATAGGAGCAGCAACATCTGAGACTGGCGAGGCACCAGATGTAGAAGGGACCTCTCTCCTGGGAGCAGAGGACGCAGTGGAGGAGACCGTGGAGCCTCTCAAAGGTTCTGTGTTGCAAGAAGCACCTGGATTAGAAGCACTGGTGGATGCTGGAGTGGATCCCTTAAGTGAAGAGTCGTCTCAGCTGGAGAAGACCACAGCAGTGGAGGAGGAGGAGGGCTCAGCAGAAGCACTTCTGAGTGGAGACCCATCTCTAGGCAGCAAAGCAAAGGCAGAGAGTGCAATGGAAGGTGGAGAGGAGATGGGTGTGTCGGTGGAGACAGCCAGGGCAGGGTCAGGAGGTCGGGAGGAGGTGCTGGCTGGAACAGCAGGTCCCAGGGAGCTGGCAGCAGGGGTGGGGGGGTTGCTGGAGGGTACTGAGGAGAGTGGGAGGGAGAGGCTGGGGGGCGAGGGGCT
>NW_009952712.1:245899-257241 GCF_000747805.2 Chaetura pelagica
GTCCCCTGGCCCCGCTGTCCCCTGGCCCCGCTGCCCCTATGGCCCTGCTGTCCCTATGGCCCCGCTGTCCCCTGGCCCCGCTGTCCCCTGGCCCTGCCACTCTCAGAGGGGCCCTAACAGCTGCCAAGGATGCAGCACCTGGTCTTGTTTTGTGGTGCCCTTAAATACCTGCTGCTGGAGGCTGGGATGAGGGATCCTCCTGGGAGGCAGGCTCTGCATTCTGGCCCGTCCCTGAAGTCCTGTTGCAGGTGCCTTTGCTCTGCCTGGACACTCCTGGGCTGTCCCAGCCCTGCAGCCCCCCGAGCAGCTCCCTGTGCCCCGGAGGCTCTGCCCCCAGCCTGGCAGCATCCTACTGGCATCTGCCTGTAGGAGATGTGGGACAGCAGCAGCTCAGCTAGCTCAAAGTTCAGCATGTTTTCAGTAAAGCTGATGTTTTTCTCTTTTTTTAGGATGTTGTGGAACCAGACACTGTTGCCACGCCTCAAGTACAGGCCCAGGATGGGGAAGAAACTATCTTCTAAGCCTTTTCTGCAGCTCCTTCAGTGCAACATTTACTCAAATGGCTATAGATTTATTTGCGCAGGTTGGGATGTTCACTCCTTTATTTTACTCCACAACCATCTGTCACGTTTCACTAGAGCAGCCTCTTGGTGTGCAGCAGACAACTGAAATAAGCCTCTCTGTGCCAGCCCAGGAAACAGCACTCCTTTGGAATTGTGAAGACAATAATAATAGGGATTGTTCCACAGCTGTCATGCTTGTTTTTCCCAAAACAGAGAAGTATTGGGCTGGCAGAACCTCCTGTTCTTGGGCGGGCTGGGGGTGGCTGTGTGTGTGTTTCTGCAGGAGGTGTCTGACTGCTCAGTGTCTGCTCCCCTGCCTTGCTCTGCCTGTCCTCAGCCTCTCTGAGCTGCTGACTCCTGCCAGAGAGTGGGGCTGGGTGCTGGTTGCAGACCTCGGGGCACTGGTTCTGCTGAGAGCCCCGGGGTGTGCAGAGGGGGCCTGGCATGGGGTGTCCAGCGTGGGCAGGGGCTCGGGAAGGTGCACGGTGGCCTCTCTCTCCTTGGGGATCCGGGCTTGTTGCTGGCCACACTTGAGGGTGATCTTGGAAACGTTGTTGGCAATTGTTAAACTTGTCTTTACAAGTGAATAAAGCCTGGCCTGTTGCTCTTTCTGGTGTCAGCCAGGGGTGAGTCCTTGGGCCCACTGTGTCCGTGCTGCAGCTGCAGGAGGGATGGTCAGTGTGGAGCTGCTCAGTCCAGCACTGGCTGCTCATCTTCCCTGCCAGGGGCTCCCTGCCAGCTCTCCATCCCCCTGGGGGCTCCCTGAGACCCTTTCTGGCCCCGGGGTCCCAGGTGGGTGTCTGTGGTCACCAGCAGGCATTGCTGGGAGGCTGGAGGAGGCTCTGCCCCAACACTGAGGAGCAAGCTCTGTCTTCAGATTGGGAAATGGAGCTGAAATGAGCAGGATTTTGTGTGGGTTGTTACTATGAGTCACTTAAGATCAATATACATGGGACAGGAATTTTAAATGTGATCAAGGAATCAATGTTTATTCCTTTGCTAAAGATGGTTACATTTGTATTTTCAATCTGGATTCCAGGAAGTGCTTTGAAAGAGAAAAGTAGACAAAAAAGACTAATAGTAGCTTTACAGTGCTGAGCAGTTTCAGTGAAAGCACTGGGTGGTGTGGTTGCAGTGCTCATGCTGTGCAAGATACACAATCTTTGCTTACAAACCACCAGTTTGACTTTTGACCATTCAACAGTGGTCTCTTCCTTTTAATCAGAGAATGTCCATAAAATCAGGAGTAGCTTTTCACTGGACCAGGATATTTTCAATGTTGTTCAGTACTAAAAAAGTGCAGTAAATAGAGAATAGGTGTTTAAATACTCTACAGTTGAACAGACCTGTCCTGTGAGGTGCTCAGGACCTTCTCCAGAGGTTTGCTGTTTCTGTGTACATGGGCACACCTGCACGTGTGCTGAAGTCTGTGAAAAAACCTGTGCCAGTCTGTGTAGTTCCTTGCATTTTTGCAAGTGGTTTCATGGTAAGAGTAATACTTGCCAGTCAAGCTGTCAGTGGCCTGGTTGTCATTGTTTGCTTTCTAACGGAACAACTGATGTTGGGTTGAGTATTCGTGCTGCTGAAACGGTGTCCTGCAGGTATCCATGGAAAGCAAATGTGACTCATGAGAGTGATGGTACCAGAGCTGTTGGCACCTGTGCCTCCACGTGGGCTGCAGTTTGGGTGTACAGATGGGCAGAGGAGGAGTGTGGGCATTTGCTGTGCAGGGATTCCCTGGGAGGCTCAGGATGAACACGAGGCTGTGCTTGGGCAGGGCATGAACCACGCTGGCTTGTTTGATGTTTAGTGCCTTTACTGAGCACAGGATGAAAGTGTGACAGGCAAGAGGTCTCAGTCATCTGTTGTGGCAAGTGCTGCAGCATCCCAGAGTACTCATAGTATTCTCTTGGTCTGCCAGCTGGGAGCACCAGGAGCAGGTTCCCACTCCAGCACCAGCTCTGTGCCCTGCCAAGGGAGCTGCAGCCCTGCGGGAGCCCCAGCTGTGCCCGAGGGGCAGGTCCTGCTGGGCCACAGCCCTGCCCAGTGTCCAGCACGTGCTGAGCCCTGGGAGGGCGATGCAGGGAGTGATTGGTGCTCCTCAGGGCTGCTGGTGGGCTCTGGAGAGGTTCTTCCTCTTGGTGCAGCCTCTGTCCAGCTGCCAGCCTCCCCTCCCCACGCTTCAGCCAGGAGAAGGGTTCCTTCCTTTAAAGAAATCCAGCATTCTGAGCATGGTGAAGGTGGAGAAGTGGCAGGTCCACTTCAGCCTTTGAGAGGAGAAGGCAGGAGTTGGTAACCAAGAGGAAGCTGAGCTCCCAAGGCACTCTTGGCTGCAGAAGACCTGGGGCATCAGAGCAGTCCCAGGTAAACAATGCAGTAGTGATTGTAAGGAGCTGGAAAGCTGACAATTCATTATTTAAAGTACTTAAAATATTTATAAATGGCACTTGCGTGTGTTTTTAACAGGGAAATTAATCCTGTGGTTAGGAACGTGCCGACTTGGACAAGTTCTTGTCTTGCTCTAAACCCCCTCCCACTTCAGGTACTCTGGTTTTATATCCTGAAAGAAATTTAAAAACCCCAACATTCATATTGATGAGATCATGTAATTTCTCTCATGCTTTCTCTGGCAGCCATAGTTACAGGGTAGCTCCAGGCAGCTTTGGTCTGTGGTGAGAAGGCAGCCTGCACCCCATCCTGGCAGCTGGGCCTGGCCACGTGCTGGTGGGACCCCCTTTCTGCCCATCTCCTCCCTGGTTCCACACGCTGGCAGGGCCACAGGCAGCTCCTTGGGACAACAGGCTGGGGAGAACTTCATGGGTTTGGAAATGATGGTGATCTCTGCTGTCCTTGCAGACATACAGACCCTCCCTCCCAGGGCAGCCTCCAGCCCCCAGGGCTGCCAGGCCAGGGCTCTGGTGTGGTGCAAGCACTTGTTTGGTGGGACGTGGGTGTGTTTTAGTCTGAACCATCTGTTACAGGTTAAACAGGCTGAAATGTTGCCACAGCTCCTGGGCACTGGCTCGTCTTAAAAGCAGGGTAAAAATCCTTGGAGCGTCTAATTCTTTTTAAATATTTCAGTGTGCTGGGCTCCTTGGGCTTCTCTGAGAACAGCACTAACCAGTTGCATGGCCACAAATTACTTCAGAGATGTGCTATCCAGTAATTTACATTTTTCAGAGTTTTTATTTGTGTGACTAACCAATCACTCCTGTGAACCACACTTTCCTCCTAAGCCTGATGTTTCCTCTTTAGAGACCAATTAATTAAGACATGGTTTTCTTCAAGGAGCTAGTGTAAAATTATTTGCAAGCAGTTTGCCTTGTAAAGAGCTTTTTAAGGTATAAAAGTTTTGCCTTCAGAAGCTTTCTGATTATTTTTTTTATTGTTGTTTCCACATTTCCACTTTCCAAGAATTGCTTTGAGATTTACACCAAGCAGCTCAGGTACCAGTGAGAGCAGAGGTATTAATTCATGCAAAGGAGTCTGTTTGCCTTACTCTATTTTCTGTTCTCACATCCAGTTTAATTTCTGGTTTTCAGATACAGCTGCTGTATTAATGGAGAGTCATTGTGATTGGTTTAAGCAAGGGAGAAGACACAGTGCAGAGTAGTTGTAAGGAAAAGATTCCTGTTGAAAAGGAAACTTAATGCTGGAACTGATTTTTCAGATAAGACAATTGATCCTTTCTGCCCTGTTCGTGTCTCGGGCACTGGCCAGTGTGAAACCCAAGGAATGAGCTCTAATCCCTGCCCCCTCCTTCAGTTTATTCCCTACTTGTGCTTCTGGAGCTCAATCTTGTGAAACATCTGGTCCATTGGATAGTCAAGTAGGGCATTTTCATCCCAAAGGCACCTTTCCTCTCTGCACGTCTTTCCTTAAAGCTCTTCCAGTTTCCAATGTTGCTTTTACGTCTAGAAAGAACAGGACTTATTTCCTCCAGCTGCCAAGAAATCTGGATGTTGTTTTGTTGCTGTTTGCAAGGTGGACGTGGGGTTGTTACTGTGGAAGGACAACAGGGCTGAGTTTGCAACTGGAGGATCAAGAGGGAGGTGGGCTGGGTGTGCACTCTCACGTCCCTTTCTCCCTCACTGAATTTTCAGGTGACTCAAAACAAATGCAAAGCCTGGGACAGAGGTTGCCAAGTGACACCTTCCGGGCTTGTGCTGCCCTGGGGCTGTGGCAGGCACAGGCTGCAGTGGGCAGAGCCTGCAGGGCAGCTCTGGCTCCCGGTGTCCCTCTGCTCACTGCCTCGGCTCAGGGGTCACTGGCATCAGAACCAGCTGGGACAGTGTCCGCAGAGCCAGGCCCAGCAGCTGGGAACACGAGGTGCTGCTGGGCCAAGAGGACACTGGTGTCTTTGAATCCAGTTAACGAGCGACATTACAGCAGGATTCCTTGCAGCTAAATTTTGCTAATTGGAAAAAAGACCCTAGAAAATTACAGCATAATTACCTCTGTAATTGCTTCTAGAAGAAGAGTTCAAGTTCTCCTTCCCTACTTCTTTTAAATTTTGTTTTAATTTCCAGTGATGAGAGTTGCTGCTGCAGAGCCTGGCCATGGCACCCCTCCAGGTCAGCAGGCACTAGCTGGCAATCTGCTCCAGCTTTGCTGCAAGGCAGAAGAGCAGCTCTGCTCTGCCTTACCATGACCGTATCTGTGACACAAGTTGGTGTGTTTTCCTTCTGGTTTGATTTGTTTGGGAGTAGCGGTTGCTTTTTGTTAGCAGATGTCTGAATGAAAGCTTACACTCTGGGAAAAACTATCATCACTCAAACCACAACAAGGAAGTGGGTAAGAAAACACAAACATCTGCAAAGAGCACCACTGAGGTGGCCACCCAAACATGCCTTTATTCTCAGCGAGCAGGAAAGCATCCAAGGATCCAGGCTCTGAGGAGCTGCAGCTGAGGGGCTGCTGTGCTGGGGAGCTGCATGAGCCCCTGGGGATGACAGTGAGACATGGGACGTGTCCTGGGCTGTGGGGAACTCAAACGAGGAGCGAGATCTTGTTCAGAAGTTGGGAGCAGGAAGAGCTTTGTCCCCATGGGGGCCTGGGTGGTGGTGGGGAGTGACAGGCTGCTCCTCCTCTTGACAGGGACTGGGCTGGTCAGGGAGGGCTGACAGCCCCATGACTTTGTTAAGGCCACAGTAACAACAACTTGCCTTGGAGCTCTGAAACTCTAACTGATGACTTTTTGCTTTCATCCCTTAAAATTAATAATGCTAAAGCTGAAAGTGCAGCGTTCCTTGTAGCCATGCACTTCATGAAAGAAAAGAGGCACAGCACCGAAAAGCCCCAGCCCTGGAGCAGGTCAGCAGAGCAGGACCCCTGAGCAGCACTGGGAAGGACTTTTGCCACCCCCAAGTGAAGCTGTTGGGTGCAGCTGCCCCCAGGGAGCAGAGGGGCCTGGTGCCAGGCCTGCTGCTGCAGGGCAGCCTGGAGCTGTCAGCTGCTGTCTTCAAAGCTGCTGCTGCAGGAGTGGAACCTCATGGTGCTCATGGGATCCGCCACGTACCCTGCAAGGCACAGAGAGAAGTTCACTGGTGGCTCAACACAACAGCCATCCCTCCCTCCCTCCCTCCCTCCCTCCCCACCCTTTTCCCTGAGGGACAATGTCAACAAAATAATGTGCATATCATTCTCATAGAATAGATACAAATAGATTTTTTGAGATAAAAAGGCACAGGTCGTGCTGAGACCTTTTTGCTGTCTGCGAATCTCCAGTCAATATTGTCTCCTGACCCTCCCCACCCTTTTCCCTGAGGGACAATGTCAACAAAATAATGTGCATATCATTCTCATAGAATAGATACAAATAGATTTTTTGAGATAAAAAGGCACAGGTCGTGCTGAGACCTTTTTGCTGTCTGCGAATCTCCAGTCAATATTGTCTCCTGAGGAAAAAAAATGTAAATAGGAAATAAACAGCCCCTGTCCTTCCTGCAATGAATTCACAATAACCAAGCACAAAAAAAATCTTTGGTGACTGGTGTCCAAACATTAGTCTCAATGTTTTAATAACACAGTGGAAGTTTGACATTAAAAATAATACTTTTGCCCTTTCAACAAGAGCTTTGGAACTCTCCACATGAGCATTCTGATACCTGCTTTTAAAATATCTCAGTTCTTGATACTACAAACCAAGCAACTGCTGTTGCCAATACAGAACTTCCAATGAGCTGCCCCAACAACGCCAAAGAAATCACTGTTCATGGGGCCACTGGGCAGCTGCCCCCGTGCTTATTTCACTGTACTAAGGGTAAAAAACCAGTGGTGCCAACTCCAATGTCTTGGGAAAGAGGCTTTGAAGAGAGATACTCGGGAGCTTGGAAAACAAGAGCAGAGAAACCAGAACAGGAACAATTGCTGGGGCACAGGGTGGGAGAAGGGGCAGAGGACATGGCAGGAGCAGGGTGCTGCTGGGGCTCCTGCTGAGGAAGGGAAACAGAGACTGTTCCTCATTGTTTACAGACTGCACGTGCAAATGGGGGAAATGCAAAACATTGGGCAAAGAGCAAAGAGAAAGAAAAAAGATCAAAATGGACAAGAATGAGGAGAGAGAGCAGCGAGGTTTATGTGGCATAAATAAAGAGTGGAAATATTTGCAATCATTAGACCAAGCACTCTAATAAAATAGGGCTCAGGGCTCTCTGCCTTCTGCTGTGCTGCTCTGCACTGCAATGGCTGATCCCTCTGCCAGGATCTGGAAGCCTGGGGTGCAGGCAGAGCAGGGTGGCTGGGCTTCACGGTGCCCCAGGGGCCTCCAGAGCAGCTGGGCTTGGTGCTCTGCCACAAGGGGTGGAGATTCCTTGTTCTCCAATGCTTTTCCTCAGGATACATATCCTGGTGATACTGCAGGACCCAACTGTGAGCTGCACATGACTGCTGAAATGGAGTACAAGGCAAGGAGGAGCTTTTCCAGTCCTGCTGTGCCTAGCAGCCAGGATCTGCACTTTCCCCTGTGCCACCCTGGAATCCTCCATGGTTTTCTGAGCTAGTGCAGGGCTGGGCTTGGCCAGGTCTGTGACCAAGTTGTGCTGCCCCATGGCCCTGCTGACCTGCCCAGCAACAGGAGGACTGCCTGGGGCCACCTCCCTTCCCACTCACATGCTTTGGTTCCCTTCTGTGGAAGCTGTAATTCCAGGAACAGGTATTGAAATTGAATCTTGAGGACTTGAAAATGGAGTCTGAAATCACTCCTAAATTCCACAGCTTAAATGTAGCTGTGGAGAGCCTCTTCTTCCCCACTCTTCATTGCCTTGTGTCCCTTGTTAACATAGGCTTGAGAAGCTCTCTCCAGTCTTGCCTGGGTGGTCTTGCTCTGGGAGGTCACTAAACATTTCTGTTTTGTTCTTGTTTTCTTCCTCCTGGAGTTTTCCAGTTGCCAGGTACTTGATGAAAGCTGAAGCCTGAGGAGCTGCTCTCTGCAGCTCCGGAACCTCCTTCAGTTTCTCCATGCAGCAACAGAAAAGCTCTTGGTTTTTTCAGTTTCAAAGGTCATTAATTCCTGACTTGCTATGACAGCAGCACTGCTGTGAGCCTTGTGCTCAGTAAATATTTATATGACCAGGTTTGCTCTTTTTCTCACCCAGTCTGCTCAGTTCAGAGTGCAAGAGTCATGCTGAGGCCAGGGAAGAACAGCAAAGATGATGAGTTGATGAGTTTCTGGTATATGCTTCAGGCAGAACAAAACCACTGAATTCTCCTGGTGACAAAACAGGTTGGAAAGTGGCAGAAAAGTAAGAGCAGATGCCAGGAGAGGGGTGAGAAGGCCCCAGGGCAGGAGACAGCAGCAAACTGAGTGAGGACAGGAAGACTGTAAAAGCCAATGGGCTCACTCAACAGAGAAGACATTTGAACATCCAGAAAAACGTATGTGAGCGCAGAGCAAAACGTTCTCCTTGTAGGTGCCTCAGAGAAACAGTCCTTACTGAGGACAGAGCAGCTCTGCTCACAGCACACACAGCCTCCCTGCTGGGCACTGCTGGGGCAAGAAGCAGCAGCAGGCAGGGCACTTCTGTCCTGGAAGGCAGCAGAATGATGGGATGTCATCTAAGAGGAGGGTGAATGGTGAAAAGGAGATATGTCATGTTATGCTCCTGTGATACTCCAGAAATAGGACTGTCCTGCTCAGTCTTTGCAGAAGCAGCCTTGAGGATCTAATGCCACATCTCCTTATTCACAGCTCCACACATTTGGGCAGAAAGGACCACCTCAGCTCTGCAGGGCACAGAGTCACAGTCGTGCTGGTTGGAAAAGACCTTAAAGCTCATCAAGTCCAACCATAACCTAACTCAACCAAGTCCAGTGCTAAACCATAATCCTTAGCACCACACCTACATGGCTTTTAAACACCTCCAGGGATGGTGATTCAACCACCACCCTGTGCAGCCTATTCTGCTTCATTTAATTACCCCTTCAGTGAAGAACTTGATTCGAATATCCAACCTAAACCTGCCCTGGAGCAACTTGAGGCCATTTCCTCTTGTCCTGTTGCTGTCACTAGAGAGAACAGACCAACCCTCACCCCACTACAACCTCCTTTCAGGCAGCACAGGGTGAGACCTCACCAGCTCTGACAGTAACCAACAACCTCCACCAAACACTAGTTTTGTCATGAGACTCTTTGTGCCTCAGGAGGCTGCAGCTCTGCAGTGGTTTCCCACACCAAGATGCTCAGGGCAGTATCCTGCATTAACTCACCGTTCTTGTCGATTGGTGGGTACTGGAAGTTTCTTCTCATGTCCTCCAAAGACAGACCCTGAGAAGGGTGTTGCTCAGTGCTGCAAATTAGACAGGAGGTGTCAGTTCAGGTAAAGTCACATCTCCAGACCATGAGAACTTTTTCTACAGAGTTGGAAGGAAAAGACAGTACCACAAAATATATCAGCCTGATGCCCAGCCACTGGCCTTTGCAGTGAACAGAGAGCAAGAAAAAGTTATGAAGCAAGAACATGAATCACATCTATGCCCACATTTCCTCCCCATCTCAAAGTAACTTCCCTCCAATCCACTGTTTGGAGCTTCACAAGAGTTTTAGCATCACTGTTTTAGAAGCAGTAGTCTATTTTATGCACCATAACAGATTCCTGCAAGTAAGTTTCTCTGGCAAGGAAGATTGCTGAATTATCTTCCAGTCCTTGACCAAAGCCACTGTCCTGCCACCAGGTTGTTGACCCCGATCCCAAGGAGCTATCAGGGACAGCACTGTCCTCTGCCAGGTCTTCTCAGATTGCAGGCAGGCACCAAATGCACACCAAAACCAGAAGCCCAGACTGCTCTCATTTAGCACTCAGTTCCTCAATTCCCAAGGAGCAGCCAAAAGAATAAAGCAAGAGATAACACTGCCAGTGATACTGTTTTGGGGAAGCACCATCCAGGCAGAGGCTGAAGCCAAGAGCCAGCCCAAGCCTGGCTGGCAAACCTGCATCTGCAAGGACAGCAGGAAGCTGCTCAGCATCTGCGGGCTGGGGGAAGAGCCAGGAGGTCTCCAGGGGCTCTGTGCTAAAGGTATTAAGAGGTAGAAAATCAACAGTTAAAAATTCTCTACAGTGAGGGGTTCTCACGTTAAGCTGTCCTGACAGACACAATTAAAATGCTCTGTTCCTGCATCCATCTTGTGACAGACCCACCACGCTGCAAAGCAACCCCCTGAACTGGCTCCAGAGTCACAGGGCAAGGAACCAAGGACTTCCCTGCCAGGGCTGTGTAATTCCACGGCTGGGACATGGAGACCCCTTGGTCCTGCCGTGGGGTGGAGCTGCTTGCTGCAGTGTCTCACAGACACGTGGTTGGAGCACAGGTAAACAGGAGCAGCTCAGGAAACATTGTCCAGCTGGGGAAAAAAATCCAGCGTGAAAACACTCACACTTGCAAGAAGGAAACCCTGAGGGAAAAGATTGTCATTAGGAAGTGAAGCCATTAATCATCTCAGTGTGTTGTATGATCTACAACTACTGAAACAGTGGAACCTGTTTCGTTTCCATCGAGTGTTGTGCCTGTGGGCGAATCTTTCTGGGTGCTATTTATAGATTTGAATGTTGTCAGCTTGTATGGCAGAGCATCTGATAAAAGAATCCACCTCTAAATAACTGCTGGGCTGACTGAGGAGCCCGTTCTGGTGGGCTAAGGAGCCTCAGGGCTGCCCTGGGAACCCCGAGGTACCTGCCTGCGCTGGCCCGCGTCACCTCGCTCAGTCCATGCCAAGATGTTACACTCGACAGCAAAGCCTGGTCCTTTCCAGAAACCAGCTGTCCGGCTGCCACGGCCTTCCCTGCCCTCAGTGCCACCTCCACCTCCTGCTCCAGCAGCAGGTGACACAGCAGCACAGTCTGGGACACACCACAGGTTGCCAGACGAGTGGTGCAGCTCTGATCTGTGTATACGAGGAGAAGGTGCCTGCGGGTGTTGACCTTCTCCTCTCCACACAAGCCCCGAGCAGGCAAAAGGGCTTCATTCTGCTCCTGCCTCCAGCCCCGCGGTGTGTCCGGCTGGGAGCAGGAGGTGCTGGGAGCAGGGCTGGCTCTGCCACGGGCAGGGATTGGCCGGGCACTGCTCTGCTGGCAGCACCATCCCCTGCTCGCAGCGCTCCCGCCAGGGGACAGCGATGTGACACTGCCAAGTTTGCTCTCCAACCCAGCCCTCCCAAGCGGTAAAACAGGCTGCCTCACGTCTTAACTTAGTGGTACGAAAATAGAGAATGCACAGGTGACGTTGCCCAAGAAAATGCTGGGAGTGCTTCTTACCCTTCCTTCTGTGGCCGGGTGAGGGGAGGGC
>NW_009952712.1:258239-261708 GCF_000747805.2 Chaetura pelagica
CAGCTGGAGCAGGGACAGGCTCCGGAGCCACCAGGTCCCTCCGCTGCCGCTGCTCTCCCCGCTCCCGCACTCCGCAGGAATAACCTCCTCACCTCGATGTTCCGCAGACACTCCTCTAGTTTTGTGACGACTTCTGAAAACTCCGGTCTGCCCTGGGAACGCAGCAGGAAAAGCAGAGTTGTGTTAAGAACAGAAGGGGGCACGTCCCCCGGAATCCCTGTGGATCCGGGAGGAACCCCAGCTCCCCTCCATCCGAGCCCCCAGGCACTGCTCTGGGGCTGCTGGGGAAGCTGGTGGCACCTGCAGGCTCAGCCCCAACCCACCCAACCCAGCTGGGAGGGAAGCAGCTCCAGCTGCATGATTCCTCTCTCTTTCTGTAACAACCCCATTTGAGCTGATAATGACTAGACGCTGCTGCATTGTCCTCTGCCCCCCTTCCAGGGCTCTCAGAAGTAAGTCAAAACCCTTGTTACTGAGACTGGTAGTAAAACACCAATAAGACTCCTTTAACTAAGCTTTTGCTCCCGTGTTGTGCAAAGTTCAAGCCATGCACGGGCTGGCTGAGCTGCCAATTGCCTCGTCATTCTGTCGTGCAGCTCTGAAACACCAGCAAGATTCAGTGATGCTGGAGTGATACTGATGAGTAATGAAGTGCACCAGGATTCTGCAAAGGTGGTTGCTTCTTATTTGGGCTAAATGAGCTGTGGAAAGGCTAACAAGATACAGTCACTATACTCATTAATAGTGCTTGCTTAAGTCAACAATTTAATGTGACATCTTATTAATAAATTTAAACAGAATGTGAGTTCCATGTTGATGCCTTTTAGCAGCTACATTAAAGTTACATGGAAAACAAACCAATTCCTGTGCCTCCACCCCACCCCTGGGCCCAGGGTCCTGCAGTGCAAAGACAAGAGCATCTTCAAGAGTGCAGGAAACCTAATAACTATAAATAAACTAGCCATGAAACAAACTATATTCACCCTGCCCTGTAGAGAGATTTTATTTACAATTCTCACACCAATATTCATGTACAGAACCAGGAAGGACCAGTGAGGGGCAGAGGTCACTGCAGGGAATTGGTTGCCCCAAGTCACAAAAACCTCCCTCTTCCCTATTTTGGCAGAGCACTTGGGCATATGCTTTAGATCAGTAAACCAGTAAGAAAACTCTCAAGTAGCCAGGAGAAGGACAGGTTTAGGCAGATTATAAACTATCTTTCTAAGGGAGGCTGAATAGAGAAGGGACACAAAGCCAGGACTCTGGTTCTAGTTGGAAATTCACAGAATCACTTTGGTTGGAAAAGCCTTTCAATTTGGAGCATCTGGATCAGTACATTTGAAGCTGTAAGACAGAATCACAGAATTGTTTTGGTTGGAAAAGACCTTTAAAATCACAGAGTCCAGTGCTAAACCATGTCCTTGGGCACCACATCCACACATCTTTTAAACCCCTCCGTGGAAGGTGCTCCCTGGGCAGCAGTGACTGATAACCCTTTCAGTCAAGAAGTTTCTTCTATTATCCAATCTATTTTCCAATCTCAAATATGAAATGAGACCTCCTGTAACACCAGAAAATGACACAGGTTCCAAAATCCACCCCCCTTTCACCAGAAATGAAACTCCCACATTGCTCCATGAAGACCTCAAATGCACCAGAAAACCAACCAACTAACCAAGTCTCCAAACCCAAAGCCTACCCCTGCAAGGTGTTTCCTGAAGCAGCCAACCCATTTTGTGGAACATTTTCTAAACAAAGTGCATTTCCAGGCTCTGGGGTATATTTCCTGCCTTGTCAGACAGTTCAGTGCAGAGCTGTGTGTGCAGTTGCTGCAGGGGTGTGTGCCAAGGAGGCCTCATGGACCACGCAGGGTCCCTCACCCGGCTGGCACACAGAACCAAATAAAGGCCCTGCCCATCTCCATCATCCTCTGTGTGAGAAATGCTGTACAGGGATGACATTCATCTGGCTGCTTTCTACTTTCCATCAGCAGGGAACGCTGTCAAAGCCCAGAAGTGATGAAGAACCCATCAAGGGCCAGCACAGCAGCACCATCAGCCCGGGCTGAGCTGAGCCAGCACAGGTGCCCACACAGTCCAATAGCAGCATTTTCACACCCAAATGCACTGATCTGTCCTTTCAGGAAGTACAGCTGGGACACAGCAGCAGCAAAGTCCTGGTTATTAGCCCTGCTTTAAAAGATGTGACCCTTAATATAAGGACAGAGATGTAAAGACTTGTCAGGGGAGGGTCACTGCTGTTCCTCTGCCACGGGTGGTCTCAAGCCCCATTAAATCCTGCTGTGCTCCTAAAAGCTGCCAGTGTGAGGATGATGGGCTTCTGCAGGCTCACTTAACTGAGTTCCCTGTAGTACAGAAATAGAAACAGACTGCAAAAAACAACATAACACACTCCTTCTGTAGCCACCAGTTTATCATCTCAGAAGGGAACACTTGTGTATTTCATTTTCTTTCACGCTGTTGCTGCTGAGTTAATTGGGATAATGAGACTTCTCCAATCACTAAAACCCAGCCACAACTGCAGCAGGTGGGAAAGGTGCCTCAGCAACAACCCCACTGCAGGAACTGCCTGTCAGATCCATCTCCCACCCCGCGGGCATTGCTGGGCTCCACGAGACAGGAATTACAGCAGATGCAACACACAGCCTTGACATTCACGGTGCAGTTTTTCTTCCTGTCCTAAAGAAGAGTTTTATAATTGTAACACACACCTGAAGCTTTTCTTTGTCAGCATTAGTCAGTCCCAGAAGCAAATTCCCAGGGTATCAGTTGGAGAAAAAAATGTTCATTGTGTTTACTGTTTTAAGCCTCTGAAAATTGAATTCCATATCATATGGGGAGGGAAACTGAAATAATAGGAAGAACCATAAAGAGCTGAGATAGCTGGAACAGGAGAGGCCCATTGCAGGGCTGGCAGTGATGCAGCTGGGGAGAAGGAGCCCTTGGGGTGGGCAGTGCCTGTGGAAGGGGCACGTTGCACCCGCCCGGGCCCAAGGGCTGCTCCTGCCTCGCTTCCCTCAGCTGTGACAGATGCACCCCAAAACAACAGCAGCAATCACAGCAGGCACTGTAGCCATTTGGAAATCTAACAGAACAGATGGCTTTCAATTTTTCAAAGAGATACGTCATGTCATGGTGTAGCAAGGGAAAATAAAGGCAGTAGCTGGATGCACAGGGGGATGACGTGATGCTGCTGATAAACGACCCAGTGCCCGGGTGAAGCAGGAGGCTCAGGAGAGCTGGGCCCTGCAAATGCAACCCAGGCAAGGCAGCAATAACTAAAGCCATAATCAAAGTTACAGAATTCACCAAAGCTTTATGGAATGGCTAAATGTCCATTTACTTTTTCCAGCTCTCCTGTGTTTCTTGACAAGCACCGTGTCCCGCCCCAGGGCTGCGCAGGGCTCTGCCCGGGGCTGGGGCTCCTGGGACCCCCCCTGCCCCCCCTG
>NW_009952712.1:263025-316876 GCF_000747805.2 Chaetura pelagica
CCTCCTGGGGATCCCCTGCACCCTCCTGGGGATCCCCTGCACCCTCCTGGGATCCCCTGCACCCTCCTGGGATCCCCTGCGTCTCCTGGGGATCCCTCTGCACCCTCCTGGGATCCCCTGCACCCTCCTGGGATCCCCTGCGTCTCCTGGGGATCCCTCTGCACCCTCCTGGGATCCCCTGCACCCTCCTGGGGATCCCCTGCACCCTCCTGGGGATCCCCTGCACCCTTCTGGGGATCCCCTGCACCCTCCTGGGGATCCCTTTGCACCCTCCTGGGATCCCCTGCACCCACCCCATGGGATCCCTCTGCACCCTTCCCATGGGATCCCTCTGCACCCTTCCCATGGGATCCCTTTGCACCCTTCCCACGGGATCCCTCTGCACCCTTCCCACGGGATCCCTTTGCACCCACCCCACAGGATCCCTCAGCACCCACCCCACAGGATCCCTCAGCACCCACCCCACAGGATCCCTCAGCACCCAGCCCCAGCTCCCAGGAGCACCCAGCCCAGCAGGTGCAGAGATGCTCAGCCAATCTTTGGATACAGACTGGTAGCTTAGAGGGGCTTTCCAGCCCGTGCTGTTGGGGAAGGGAGCTAAGACAGCCTGCCACCCTCAATGGAAACATCCTGCCAGGGACACTAAGCATGGGTGAAGACCCTCTGATTCAGGTTAAACCTGAAAAAAAGGCCTTTTGGGGAAAACATGAGAGAACCTTCAACTCACCCTAAAATAAAAAAAATACCTTAGTTGTTAGGATTACAAGAACACTCCATTGCGGGTTAAGTTGGAAACAGACTCAGATGTATCAAAACCCACGGATAGTTCTACTACAGTCTAAGGCTAAAACTAAGTATTTTTTTAGTACAAAACTAGTAGGTGCCTTTTCATGACTGGCAGCCACTTCTGACAAAGACAAAACTGCCAAAATGTTTTCCTAATGGAGTTTACACACTTAGTGAATCCAAATACATGGCTCATCCCTCTTGTTCCTTTTGAGCAAACACTTTTCAAGTAAAAACAAATGTATTTTGAACTCACATAAAAAATGAAGCAAAACCCTTTGTTTGCCTGCCACTTTGAAATGATGTGATCAGAGAGCAGGAGACAGGCAGGGAACAGTAGGATTGCCACCATGAAACTGTAACTAGAATGGGCTAATTGCTTTTAATCATATCCCATTCTCATCACAGCATTCATCATAAGAATAGATTAATTTCAGTCTGTCCTCACTGCAGCTTTTGTCTGCATAATGGTGCCTCAGGATGTTAATGTCACACAAACCCTGTGATTTTGTGCCTATATGAAGAAAGGAGGGCAGTTTGCCTCACTTTGCTTCTGCTCTAGCAAGGCTTTGGAAACATGACTCAGGTCCTGCAGGGTTTGTCTTTTGCCCAGCAGACACTGTGGAAAGAGGGCAAATGCAAAGCAGGTCAAGATTGTAATGAAAAATGTTCCTTTTTTTTTTTTTTTTTTTTTTCCCCTGCCAAAGGTAATGTAAGTGATATATTACCTGTTGGCAAAGTCTGGTCTTACCAAAGATTTTAAAGATAGGATTTATTCCATTAATTTAATGGGGTCAGGATTAGGAAAAGAAAGGGAGAAACACACTGTGTGCCTCTTCTGTAAGCTTTGCATGTGAGAGGCTGAACTTCTGAACATCACAAAGGCATCCCAAGGAGCTTAATCATGGTACAATCTCTAAATAGCAGAAAAGTGAATCTTTGTTCAATGACTTCTCCAACAGGAAAAAAAAACAGACTAAGGAAGGAATTAAAAAGTTAAACTTTGCACGTATCAAAAATGACTTAGAAAATACAAGAACAATGCCCTAATGACAAAAGTATTTTAGATTTCATGTAGTATTTGAGTAACTGATAAAGCAAGTGACCTAGTAAGGAAATAGCATATTGACAGGCACCTGAGAAACAGAATGAGACTTCCACACACTGTTGCTGATATTTATGTTCTGCTTGGGCATAAACATTTGCATGGACTAAGATAAAGGCACCTTTTTCAAGGTCAAAAAGTTGCCAAGGGCCATGATTTCTCCAAACACCAGAAAATCTATTTGAAATCCACCTAACAAACTCTGCAAATCCTTTCCCCCAGCAGCTGTTCTCTTCACACCCCAAACCCAGCTCAAACACACCAGGAGACCCCCCGTGTCTCTCAGCCATTCCAGTGGCTGGAGGAAAGGTCTGGGTGAGGTTCCTCCAGCTGCCCCTGTGCTGGGCCTGGCCAGACCCACCTCCCACCACAGGAGGGGACTGCAGCAGCTGAGGGCAATGGCAGAGGGGGGCAAAGCCTCTTGTGGCCCATGCTGAGGCACCCTCAGCCTCTAAGAGCTCCTGGCATAGACCAGGGGGTGAGGATCTCAGGGAGTGCCAAGTGCAGTCCTGGAAACTGATCTGCTGTTGCTCCCCCACTGCTGTTTGCAGGTGCTGTCTTAAGCTGGGAGAAGGAGAAGTATCAAGGCCTGGCTTTACAGCCCAAACACCAGTGGGAGAGACAGAAGGTCTACAGTCATATTGACCCATTTGTAACAGGACAAAGGATTTTAAGTTGTGCAGATCTGTAGCAAGTGTTACATGGGATTATGGTGGGATGCTCCTGGGCTTGTCACTGAGTGCATCATCTTAGCACCTCATAAGACACTCCAGCAAAAGCTTGGTGAATACTGTGCAAAGTAGCTACTTCTCTAATTCAGAGAAGATTAAATATTAATTTAATGAGCATCTTACCTGGTTTCAGGTGAGCAAATGGAATTTCACCTGTCAACAGCTCCCAGAGACACAAAGCATAGCTGAACACATCAGCCTTGATGGTGTACCTTGTGCACTGAGTGAACACCTCAGGGGCCATCCAGCGCAGGTTCTGTGCACCAGGAACAGCAAGAATCAACTCACAGGGTTTAATTCCTCATATACTCATCTTTTCCTGCATTTGTATGTTTGCTCTCCTTCCTTTTTGCATTTCCTTGCCTCCACTGACCCGTAAAACAATGGGGAAATTTGCTGGGAAAAACTGTCACCACAGCCTAATTTAGGCAGCAAATGATGGCACATTCTGTGACTGGCTCAGTCCCCTGATCCACACTGGTCAGGCTTGAAACATAAGAGTGGTACTAGAATACAAGCAGACCAGCCAGCCTTAAGGTCTGGAGGGCACCCCACAGGGTCTGAGCTTGTCACCAACACCAGCTCCCTGCTGCTGGTGGGTGGCAGAGCTGCTGAGCTCTGCCTTGGGCTGGTGCCTTCTCCCCTGGGATCTCACTGCTCCCTGCAGGAGCCCAGCTCTGAGGCTGCCTCACAGGAACCAGCCTCTCACTGCAGCAATGAGTTCCAGCTCCTTTTGCAGATTCCCTTTCCCTCAGTAACCCCATCTGCACTCTTTACCAGACAGCCCTGCCCTGAGGCAGCACCCAGGTCTGCCCTCCCTCCTCAGGGTGCAGGGACGTTGTTCCCCAGGTGCCTGCCCAGCCCTGCTGTGGCACCAGCCATCTGCTGGCAGGGTGCACACTTTGATCACCACAGAATGCACCTCAGGAAGACAACACCACTCTCGTGTAAAGCTGACCCTGTGAGCATTAGGCTTGTGATGGAGAAAAGAACTCTGACAGAAAAATAGGGTGGAAGAGCTAATCCCCTGGTAGAAATAGGGACCACCTGCCAACAAAGAGTGCACGGGAGTGGGGAAGGGTGGATTAAAACCATGACATTTTACTAAGGATTTTTTTGGGCAGTAGAGCCCCAAAGATAACCTTATAAAGCATTATTTGCTGTTGCAGATATTCTGTGTTCACTCATCTTTGCCATTGAAGAGGCTTAAAGGAAAAAAAAAACAACCCAAAAAAGAGACATTGAGAGAGATGAAATATTAAACCCTTTCATCTTTTCCAACAAAAAAATTCTAATATCATTTTCTCCTAAACTGAGTTTTCCTGCATATCTTATACTAAATATGTGGAGCAGAACAAGAAACAAACCCCAGGTTGTTTTGTCATATTGTCTTCATCCAGGGACTGCAAAAATCTAGATTCTGAAACACATAGAACAGAAAAAGAAAAATACTGTCAAGCCAGTACAGATGGTACCCACCTTATTGTACAAAAACACTGGTAAAAAGTTGGGTTTGTGTTTTGTGGTTTTTCTAATAACTCTGGGGTGGTGAAAGTCGAAGTGACCTATGGTGGTTGTTGCTGAGGACACACCCCAAGACAACAAACAGAATTCAGATTCATCAAGTACAGCCTAATTTTGAACACAAAAAGTTATAAAGGTCCATAACTGAGATAATGAGCTGCATTCTGCTCTTGTAACTAGAAGGAAAGCAACACGTCCTACAGCCTGGGGCTTGGCTGCCAACAGCCAGATGTGCACAACAGCACTGGCCCCAGATTCTGAGCACCTGCCATGGAAGAGGAGGGCACATCTTCTATTAGAGGCATTTTCAGCCAGCTGCTTCCCCTGTCCTGCCCCTAAGACTTACACAAATGGAGGTGTATCCACCTCACTATTGTCTGATCTTCCTCAGATAAACAATGGAGTACTCCACAGCACCTGCTAGCTTAGATGAGACAAAAACCTGAGGTATTCTCATCTCCAGAAGCCCTTTATCTTCTGTCATAATAACAAAATTAAGAGCAAGCTCGTCAGCACTTTCTTAGCCAGCACATGTTTTGATGTAGAGAGTTTGAAGTCAATCCGTAAAAGCTCCTTACCTCCAAAATCAGCAACAACTGCATGACCATCCTCATACAGGAGAATATTGTGACTGGGGAAAAATATTACAGATAATTGTTTAATAGTGTCTTAAAGATGATGAAAATACAGCTAGACTCTTGAGGAGTTCAAATCACCTGCTTGAGTAGATCAATGTCTATAGATCAACCACTTTTAGCTACATTGCATATTTATTGTTAGAAGTGCACATCAAGTCTGAGAAGAAAAATCCAACAGCTTCATAAAAGAAAAGGTCAGTTTCTAATCAATACTAGAACAAAATAATTTCTGTAATTAGTTTTAGACCAAGTGTAACAGCTGTATTCAATATCTGCACTTGATTACAGTGATGAAGTGAAAATGATGAGAGCTGAGTATAAACACAGTGGTAGCCTGTAAAAAACTACATGGACTGATTCTTTTCTCTTTTAAGGCTTGTATAAGTGCAAATTCCGAGTGGTGATTCCTAATTTATGCCAATGTGTAGAAGAGAAGGAATGGATCTGAAGAGTCCATGTAGAATGGATCACTGGAAACCATAAGAAATCCACTAAGCTGGGAAAAAACCCAAACCAACACAATGGTGAGGCCTATTTAATACCCACACTTGATAATGCAAATGTTATTTTCACAAGACAAAGGTCCTGTAATCCATAAGTATCTCCGTTTGTTTAGGGACAGAAGACACATCCCTTGCCCTGTAGCTTATCTGAGCACCTGGGATGAAAACCCTGGGGCAGGACTGGAGGTTTGTCACTTGGTGTGGCTGGAGGGAGGATTTCGGTCCTGCCCCCACTTGTGTCCCAGTTCTACAGTGTCCCTTTTCCCAGCACCTTTGAGATGAGCAGAGCACGGCTGATGACCTGTGCTGAATGGCTTTGGATCTAGACAGGGCCTCAGGCTGAGTGCCAGATTTCCATCTGCCTCAGGACTTGGGAGCATGCAGGGAATTTTTACCCTTTCCCCTAAACTGTCAGTGCAAAGCATGGTCCTTGTCCCTGCTGGGTGGGCAGAGCTGTGCTGCCCAGACCTGCAGCTCTCCTGCCTCTCCGTGCCTGGGCTTTCATCGGGCCAGATTCCACAGGCAGGGGTGCTGTGCAGCCCTTTGCTCCTGGGAATGCTGGAGGCCCTGGGCAGGGGCTGCAGAGCTGCCAAGTGTCTGTCCCTTCTGCCCCCCCGGCTGCAGAGCTGCACCCCAAATGTCTCACACCCCGTGTGGCTCATGGGGCTGCAGGCAGCAAGAAATCCCAGGAGAATGGGATAGTCATGCTAGACCTATATGTCAGGGATTATTTCCAGATAAAGTCTTCATCTTCACCCCAGACAGTATCTGGAGTTAGGAAGGAGGGAATAAATGCAGGGAAGTTCCTGTTTGATCAGCACATGCCTGGGCAGTCTCTGTCAGGACATCAAGAGATCAGAGACATCATTTATCAAAGATCATTTCTTGTACCAACACCTAGGAAGCTGTTGATTTCAGTGAGCTCTTTGAAACCATAGCAACTGCAGGTCGCAGGGAGTGTAAAGGATTGGAGAACCAGAACTTCACCTTCCATTGTCAGCAGAGATATTTGCAGGCTTAAAGTTAAACCTGCTGGATTTTTCCTGAAACTACTAGAACCAAAGAGGCAAAGGACGAGATTCGTGTGGTGGTTACACCCTTGTGTTGGAGGTAACGTGGAGACACCTCAGCTCTGTGTACATATGATTTGTTTGAAGACAAGGAGGGATGTGGATAATGTCTGGGAGGAAATCTGACCCTATGAATGCATCCCCTCTGTTGATGGGAGGATTTAAAAACATGAGCTTCCAAGTAGGAACAAAACAACTACAAAAAGATTTCTACACGAGATTATAAATGTTTCCTATGCATTTTATACAAGTGTCTTCTTGTGAGCAGGAAGGCAAGAGAGCTGCAAAACAATCCAAGCCAAACCAGAGCATTTCTAGCACTGAAACTGTGAAGAGGAAGATACTCACAGTAAATAAGAACCAGGGGGCAGCTGGAATGTTCTTCCCCCACCCGAGAGGATGTGGTGAAACGCGTGTTCAGAGAGATCTCCTTCCTTACAGCTACTAACAGGGTATTGCCAGGAACCCAAAGAGCTGCCATCTCGTCCCTGCCACACTCCATAGTCTGAGGGTTAACAAGTAGCCATCAGATTAACCACTCACCATCAGGTTCTAACAAATTAAATGTAGCTTTTCAGCTCTCCCTCAGCTCTTAGTTACCATTTTGCAATTTCATTAGCAAAATAACCCAAACTGAAAAAACAGAAATATTCCATTTCTTAAGTAAATTGCAAGTAGCAACTGGTAACTGAGATTTATGGAAGAGTTTAAAATGGAATGTCTGATGAAATTCAGAGAGGGAGAATTTCCGTAAAATCCATGCACTACTGAAAACAAAACCAAACCAAAACGTCTCTGACAGCAAGTCCTTCAGCTGGAAAGTTTCCAGTCAGCCCTGCCGAGGCTGATGTGCAGGCGGGTCACTAGAGGGGGATGCAGTGCACAGTTTGTGAGCTCCTCACATCGCCTCTGAATTTCCTTGTACTGTCGGTCTCTGTGATACGGATCAGTTGTGCCCTTTGGTAACACTTGGTTTAGCTTAATTGCACACGGTCATTCTGGAGAGATAATTCAAATTATATTTACCTTGCCAAATGAATAAAGAAAAAGAGCAAACAGTGACAAAGCATGGGAAACACTGGAGCTGGTAATGCTTCCTTTTTGCCAAGCCTGTTATCTCACCTAGCACTACAGATTCAGACAGTTTTGCATGTTGCTTTTGCTTGTCAACTCGCTGTGGAACTAAACCACTTGGGAGTTACAGCCTTTATCAGATAGACTTCCTTTTTAAAATCTTGGTTTTTTGTTGTATGTGCCCATTCCTTAATTGACTAAAACAGGAATAAGAAAGGAAAACAGAAGAGGAAAGATCTCTTTTCTCCTCTCACAGCCTTTTAATCCCCGTAAACAGCAGTGGGCATTAAATCAAACCAGCCTCTTTGAAATCCTTGGTTGTATTTCTCAAAGAGAGACACGTTCCCGTGTCATTCAGGAGAGACTCCTGGTTTTCACCAGCACTGTGGTGCTGCAAGCACAGCTTAGGGAACCTTCAAAACCTTAATCTTGAAAATCTATCTCTGTCCTAGCACAGTCTCCATTTCGTGGGTTTTGACTGACTGTGGATCTTGAAATTAAAGCTGTTGGCAACAGTCCTCCCTCTCCTGCAGTACTTCTTTATGGAGGGATAGAGAAGCAAAGGATTGAAGCTCTGTCAATCAAAATAAGCAAAATTGAATCCAGTCCAAAATGTCTTCTGTGTTTTGTAAGGGGCTCAGTCTAATCTGCTGGTGGGTTTTGCCATATGAAGTGAAGTATCCTGCTAGAGATAAGGTTTGAAGGCAGCTTTATGTACTGGATTTCATCTAGGCACTTCATTTTGAAGTCAGTCCAGCTTTGGGGAAGGTTTTACACTAGATGATCTTGGAGGTCCCTCCCAATTTAACAGCTTATGATTTTCTTAACTGTCACTTTCCAGGGGTTTCCCTTCAATCTCTCAGCATGCAGGCAGCTTTCCTTGCAACAAACCACATTGGGATTTGCTGAGGGAGTTCATTAATTCCCCAAGCATTGAGTAAACAGCTATATACATATTTATATGCATATAAATATGCATATAAATGCATATATTCCTATAATATGCATATTATATAAATATGCATATATATGCATATATTCCTTTTGCTTCTGCAGATCCATAAGTGCCTTTCAATTGCCTTTATTTCCCACTCTTCTCTCTCCATACAATCCTGAGTACACAAACCATGGGTCACTCACTGCGTGCTGACACGTGGCAGCACAAGCTCTCACAACTGGACTGTTCCCTCCACACATAGAAATACAACTCAGCTACACGTGCTCAGACCTGGCTATAGGAAGACTCTTCTCCTGCCAGTGCAGCAAACAGGAGCCCTGGTGCAGCCAACCAACACCAGCAACCCTCTTGGTTGTGTGGGCTGGAGATGCCAGCCCAGTGGCTGCAGTGTCCTTCCCAGCCCAAGAGCACACACTCAGTGCAGGAGAACCTTGGTGCAGGCTGTGCACTGCTGCCTGAGCTACTCCACAGCTACAGCTTTCTCATATACCAGAGGGAAAGGCAGTGGCCACCTCAGGGTTGTGGTATTTTCCCTTTGCTGCTCTCCTGAGCTACAGGGCTTCCACTGGGAAAAGTGGTGTGATTCATGTTCACAGAGTTTGGTGGAGTTGTTATAATTTGGAAACAACACTATCATGTAACAGTTACTTAATAAAACAAAACTGAGGTAACTGAGGAGGTGGGAACACAAACCACTCTCACAACACTATCCAACTTCAAATGGGAATTTGGAGTGGCTAATAAACAAGGTGAGCACCTACTCCATGGTCATTAGGAGAAAAATGCAAGTATCTAGAGAGAACAGCACCTACTTTACATTAGGAAAACAGAGGTCCTGTGATAATCCAAGAGAAGGTGAAGAGGCCAGCCAATAGATGGTAGACCCAGGGCACTCACACCATTTGAAGTGAAGGTAAGCTGTGAAGGAATGGATAGATTATCTGTTCCTTAAAGACCTGAATACATGAAAGTCTCAAATATCTTGGAAGCCATTGTTCCAACTGAAGTGTGTGCACCAGCCAGGCAAAGCTAGGGCCCAGACTCCAAAATATTTGGGTCTAACAGCAGAGGACTGGGCTGGTTTGTTGATTCCCAGAAGGTCTCAGAGTCCTAAGGTGAGTGGTGACTAAAATTATTTGTTTGGTTTTATTATCTGCAGAGGGGGATGAACAAAACACTAAGCACTGGGGTTTGAATAATGCCTCCCACGTGAGAAAAATTATGTGCTTTCATTCCTGGCTGTGTAAAAAAAGGAGTATTTTGAATCTAAGTTGTTTTCCAGTCTTCAGAATTATTTCAGTTCATGTCTTGTTCAATGTGACACTCTCAGTTGAAGGTTTTTTTAGAAAAGAAGCTGAACTGTATGACATGAGGGTTTGGGAACTCATAGCTGAGGTCAGTAAATTGTAAAAAATAAGGGTAATACTTTTCAAGTATGGATAACTACAGTTAGACTAAAAGGTGATCCGATTCACTTCACTCTGTTTTCAGCTTCCGAGACCCTTTATTCTCAGCCTTGCAACCTTGGATCTTTGCAACATCAGTACGGAATTATAAGTGGTTGTCTCCTGCACTGGGCATTGATTCCAGGGGGCATCACTGTACACACTTCTGAGGTGAGCCGTAGTACTTATCGATTTCATCAGTGTCCAGAAACACAGATTTAACAGTTTAACACAAGACACCCTGACTTTAAACCCTTGCTATGATCCCCTGCTCTCCCTCCTCTTTATAGAAATATACAAAGCAGAAGATTGGTGCACCATAAACACAGGTGGAAGTTGCCAGATCGCTGAGATAAGGCTTGAGCTGGGAGGTGATTTCTCAGCTGCATTGGGACTGGACTGGGCCACCCAGGCAGGTCCCCCAGGGGCCACAGGTCTCTCCTGCCACTGCCCTCCTCTTCTATCCTCAGAGATCCATGTCTTAGGAATCAGCTGCACTTTTCCAGGCAGCTCAGAAATAGTGAAGTGTGGTGAGAATCACTTTTTTCTAGGAGAAAAGGAACCCCCTGACTTTTTGCCCACCAATTCATTTGCTTCCCAGTCTCCTGTGGCACCACTATAAGTACACGCTGCTGCAGGGACAAGGCATCTGCCGTGGGTGCCAGCAAGCAGAAAATCTGACAGGAGCTGGAATAAGACCTCCCACTTCTGCACTTGGCCAGGTCTGGCTGGGTATCAGTTCATTTACTAGCACACTCTCTAGAGAGAAGAGGAGGCTCTGCTCTTGGTCCTGAGACTTGATGAGAGAAGAAACCTCTGAACGTAACTGGAAGAGTGAGCTGTGCCACATGATCAGTCTTCTACAGCTCTGGTAAAGTTGGACAGAGTCAAGCTTAGGGACAAAGACAAAAGACTTGCTAGTTAACTGTTTGCTAATGAAAGACAAGTGCTGTATCCAATATGCATTACAAGAACATAGAGCACAGCCACACGGGCTTGCAAAACGTCTTTTAGCAGGAAAAGTGAATGGAGACTCTTTGAAATTGCTTCACCTTTTCAAGGAGGCTATTGCAATTGTTTCAACTTTCAGCAAAAAGCACACAAGGGGTAGCAGAAAACCACCATTTGCATGCAACAAATGAAGAGCAAGGCATTTAGAAACTAGCATCAAAACTGCAGGAGGCAGTCTCTGGAAGGGCTGGCTCAGTCTGGCCCCACCTCTGAATGCTACAGTTACTGATCATCTTTTCTGAAGTGAAGCCCACAGAAATAAGGCTCGGAAGGTGCACTTCACAAACACTGTTATTGCCCCAATGGCACCTCGAAATTTGAAAACCACAGATGAGGAAGGAACTCTTAAGCCTCTGTTTTGAGAAATTCTGCAAGATAAATCTGAGCTAAAGAAGGTTAAGAGTGAGCTCAGCAGAATCAAAATTAATTGTCTTAAGTTAAGGGCACACACAGTTTGAAATGGTGAGACCAACCCTTATTTTCTTCATGAAACCACAGAAGGAAAACCCAAGAAAGGCATCAGGAGGGTGTAATCACCCCAGCTTTTACAAAAGCAAGCAGTTCTGAGGGCCTGGGGATGCAAGGGCTTCTCCCTCAGGCAAAGCATGTTCAGTGAGTGTTCCTTTGCCAGTGAACAGGGCCAGGAAAGATCTCTCTACCTCGAGCAGACTGTGTGCTTAATGAAAGGCAACTGCTATTTTAAGGTTTCATAAGGGATTTTATAACAAAGAGGAGGTGCAGACACCATCCCCATTACCACCAGGCTTCCATCCTCTCTTTCATCTTTCTCACTGAGCCAGCTCTCAGAAACTTTAACAGACGGGTAGAGCCATCAAATGAAGGTTAGTTGTGCAAAGCCTTGGTCCAGCCCTGTTCAGCTATTATGCCTTAAATTAAACTGAAACTAAAATGGTCTCTTTTATTAAAGTGCTATAATAATTGTGGCTACAATCCCTCACCATGGTGTAAGTAGTAATAAGCTGATCCATGTCACCATTGCTGATAGCTGTCAGAACTTCTTTATCCAGAACTGGAAAGAAAAATAAAACTCCCAATTATTCTCAAAATGGAAGGATAACCCCTTTTCCAGGGTGGAGACATGAAAGATTAATTTTCTTCTCTGTTCTGTCAAGCTGTGTTGAAGATTTATTTAATGCATTATGTGCATTGCATTAGGTTTCAGAACTCACAAGGAGGGTTACAAGCTGTGTGAAAAGTTAAGGTAAAAAATTTAAGGCTCCTGTGAAGCCATTGGCAAAACTTTAAACAAGAGGCTCAGAATTTGACTCTTGGTCTTTCCTTCAGCTTTTGTAAAGATTTTCATCTAGTAATTGTGCCTGTGGGCTGACTGGGACCCATGCTGCAAACATGACTTCTGCTCTCACAATGAAAAGTTTCACAGTTAAGCTACTCTCAGCACCACACGTGAACCCCACGCACGTCCTTCCAGCAAATTATCTTTTGACCCCCACAAACATAATCTGGTAAAAGTCATCTGAGGCAATGATATGCTTTTGGCTCTCTACTGAGACACTGGTTTTGGTTTTCTTTTGTGGAGAGCATTATTTAAAATCCCTCAAAGCAGAGCTATTTTTTTAACACTCAGCAGTGCCAAGGGATGAAGCTGAACCACAGCTTGGATCTTTGCAGTCCTACAACAGCTGCACAGGCTGCAGCATCCAGACATGGGGCTCTTGTCCTGCACCACGACTGAGGCAAGAACTGCAGCTCCAAAAGCAAGCACCTCCCTCTGAGCTCCATGGCTTGGTGGCGTGGAAGGAACCTGGGAAGGGATGAAGCTGAATGGGGGAGACTCCCTGGGAATGTCGAGGATGCGTCAAGTCAAGGGGGTGAGGAGAAGGGAACCTTGATGGCCAGGAGGAGGACAGCAGGTCACGGACATGGGTGGTTGGCCATGGAGAAATGAGGCAGAAAAAGAAACATGAGGTAGTAAGAAGGCATGCTTCCAGCCTGTCTTCTTTGCAGGTTGAGATCCAGGTCGGTTTCTGCACAGGGAATCCTAGTGAATTCATCTCACACTTTAGGAGCTGGACACTCACTAATAAGGCTTGGCCTTAACAGCCTTTTTTTCTGTAACATTTCCAAAAGCCTCTAGAAGAGCATGTAGCTGCTGTCAATAGCTGCTTCTTTTCTTGAGAAAGGTGAATGTGAAAAAAGCTCTGCCCAGTGCCAAAATTTTCCTCACAATTTAACATCCTGAAAGTTTGCAAAATAATCAGTTTCTCTTTGCTCTGAATCCAGACCCTGTTGTATAAGATGGGTTAAGATCAGTTTGCCAAAAGACTCAAGGACTTTCATTTTGCACTGACTCAGAACGTTCTACGGAGCTTAATGTTAGTGACTAAAAAGCTTAATGTTACTGAATAAACAGACACTGCTTGTCAAGTCAATCGTACTTGTTCATACGAAGATGAAACATTCAGTTTTTCATTTTTTGGGTTTTTTTTCTGAGATTTGAGAAGTAGAATGGTATTTTAAAATCTTAGAATTTGAATTAGAATTTTATGAAGCTCTGCTACTCTAGAATTGCTAAATGTGAGATTAAGCCAGTACACAGTCCCTCTACAGGGACGAGTACAATAGATCAGCAATCTCACTACACACTCCTCATGCCCCCACAGAAACACCATCTCTGCACACTGAAATGGAGTAATTGGGTGTGTAATTGGCAGTGGTTAACTGTAGCTGTTCTGATGTGCTTGTAGCAGTTTTAACAGGAGCAGATGGATGCACTCATATGTTGGAGCAGGTCAATAAAGCAAAGCATGCTAAAATGTGTGGTCAGAGCATAAAGCAGAATTTGTGCCAATATTGCTAACCCAGGGCACATAAAACCCCAAAGACTGGCTTGAAGTGACTGCATTTTTCAGACTAAAAAAAGTGTCTGTTTCTTTTGCATTAGTGATTTGATTGTCCTCTTCAGTCTGCAGGGGTATTCTTTCTTTTGCAACCACAGAGTTATTCTTTTGTTTAAAAATGTGACATCAAGAGCAGGAAATCATTTTTGACAATATCCTTTTGAACCCAAAGTTCTCAGGGACTAAGAGAGAATTTAAGACATCATCATACACAATTCTGGCCCTCAGATTTGTCACTATGGGCCACTGTCAGAGACAGGAGACAGAGTTCAGTGGGCTCTAGCTGGCACCCCTACAGCTGCTCATATGTGCACACACATTGTGTCCTTGTCATACTTCTAAGCCCAAGAAACCTCCCTTTAGTAAAGGACAAATGCTACCCTTGAAGTTGGTTCCTTCCTAGGTGTCCTTTGTAGAGCTGTCAGTGCAGGTACAGTTGGAATAAGCAAGCAGAACCTGTCCTGTGTGCAAGCCATGTGCTTCTCTTGGAGATGCCAACAGCAATGGCCAGAAAATTGCTCCTCATATTTCCAGGATTTGGTTCCAGAACCCTGAGCTGGGCACAGTCTGACAGTAAGTTTAATTCTTCACCTGGCAAAGGGAACAACCAGTTCTTTTTTCCTAAATAGTGACTTTCACAAGGAATCTTTCACTGCATCTATCACTGTCATAGGAAATGCAAACTCAGAGCAAGATGCAGGAAAATGTTACTGTATCACCACAACTCCATAGGACAGGTCACTGCAGATACAAACCAAGTGAACACTTCTGCATGCCTGGCACTGAAGAAAACCCATTTTGCTACCCACTTCATCCCACTTCTAAAAAACCCTCTCTGTGGGAGCTTCTTGTCACAGGGCTCGCACATACAGAGGAGCTGTTTCCAGGCAAACTACCATGGCTAAGAAGTGCAACAGTCAGTCAGCACCTTCTTCACCTGCCTGCCCTTCTTTAAGTACACCCAGGGGGCTTGGTTAGGGCCCTGCCAAAGCAGAAGTTAGTGCAGAGGGGCCAGGCTGAGAGATTGCTGGTGTAGACACAGCACACACAAATCCTGCTAAGTAGTGAAAGTTGCTCCCTTTTCAGACAAGCACCTAAACCAACCAGCAGGGATTGCCTTCTGAGGCCTGTTCACATTTCTGCAGCAACCTCAGGGGAAATAAGGACTAGTGGAAATCAAGGACTTAATTCTTAGAGGGGCAAAGGCAGGTGAAATTGGTTATTTCATGTTTTGGTTTCTAAATGTGTCCTGGGAAAATACACGAGGTGGAATAAATTGTGCAAAGGCTGTTCCACAGGAGTGATGGATGCAAACATGGTAGAAATATTGCCTACATTTCAGAGAAGAGGTCTGCCAGTGAAGTTACTCTAAGCATGCAGTTGACCACTGTCTGTCATCAGCTGAAACGTTTTGAAGCCTCCAGTGAAGGCGAGAGCCCCTTGCCCCCATTCCCCAGCCCTCCTGATGCAGGCTGACCTTCCCCAGCTTCATCAGTGTCCAGGAGATCCCACACAGCTGCAGGGGGCTGAAGGGCAGCTGGGCTGCAGACCTTCCCTGCTGCTCTCAGGTTTCACATCCCCTGAAGTTTTAGGATGAAGAAATAAACTTACCTGTTCAAATCCCGATGGATGATGGGCTGTGTGAGGTTGTGGAGGTACTCCATGCCTTTGGCCACATCTACAGCAATGATCAATTTAGACTGCAGATCAAGAGTTCTGTATTTTGAAAAACAGAAAATTACTCACAGTTAATAAACTGACAGAAATGTCTGTAAACTGTTCTTATCTGTAAATCATGGAGCCTTTAAAATAGTTTTAAATGCCAAACAATGTTCTATACTGTATGTAAAGGTCTAATCTAATGTAAAATAATGACTAGCAATTTTGCAATGACTTATTAATTTCCCTTCTACACCAAACAAGCTGAATCAAAGCTAAATTTTTTCTAGTGTGCTCCTTTCTTTATTGCTTTACACCAAAACAGAGTAACATTTACACTAGCATAGGTTTACTAGTCTTCCCAGTCCTGTCCCCCAGGTGCAATACCTCTTCTGCTCGTGCAGCAGGGAGAAGAGTGACCCTCCAGAAATGTACTGCGTGACAATAGCAAACTGGCTGGGGTCATCCAGGCAGGCTCCCACAAACTGGATGACACAGGGATGGTTCAGTCGGCAGAGGATGGAAACTTCCCGGCAGAACATGTCCACGTCGGATTTGGAGCAGTAGGTGTTGGCTCGATAGCTTGGGATTTACAAGAGAGGCAAAAATGTCATCAAATGGGTTGGGTTTTTTTTGGTACTTCATCTAGGTGATGAACCAAACGAGAGGGGAAGGTCTGAGAAACTCACCGTTTGATCGCCACAATTTTGTTCCTGCATCGTCCCTTATACACCTTCCCAAAAGATCCTGAAATGATTTGAAACAAGTGGGCACAAGGGTATGTGGTGTGACCACCAGACATTGAGCTGGCATGCATTCTTGCTTTTGGTACCTGAGCCAATAATCTCATGGAACTCGATTTCAGAGAGCTGCAGGTGGAAATGAGACGGCAGCCCAGCGCGGAGCAGGAGAACATCTGCCTTCTCTGCAAAGAAAGCGCTGGTTTGTCACACAGGCTGCTGGGCAGGGCAGCAGGGGAGCATTCAGCTTCACAAAGCCATGGCACTGTGCAGGTGATGTTCCTGCTGTCCACTGGGAATCCCATTCCCTTCCCTCTCAGCAGCCACAGGAACCCCACTAACAGCTCTTCAGTGACATGTGGAATCTAAATTTTGCATCTTAATTTAGTGAACAAACATCTCTACCTTGCCAATCATTTTGGTTCGTTACTGTGAAGTTGATCAGAATGGGTCTAACTGGAACATCCCAGGGCTGCTATGTAAAGGATGTAAGGACTTGATTACACCCAGAGTGAATATCTGAAGTGGAAAATTCAAAGCACCACAAAAATGGCAATATTTAAAAGTACAAATACGAACCAGAATGTTTTATCAATATGGGGTTCAGGTGACCACAAATTATTTTGGGGCAGAATTTTTCTTGCAACAATAATCCAGGCATTTCATAGTGCAATTCAATATATTTCTTTGCATTCATGGATACTTGTGTATTTGATTAGTAATAATTCACAATCACATCCTTCTCTCCAAAGAAATAAAAAGAAATATGTTTTCTGAAGGAAATGAAAATAAGATAAATACAGAAATTATTATGATGTTGAGCAACAAAGCTGAGTATATTGTTTCCTGAAATTATCCCAGGGAAATACAGCTGCTGCTTATGCATATCTTTACATTTCTGAACAGAGAAAATTCCAGGAGTAATGAATCTTGTGCAGTATGTTGAGACACACAAACATCTTGGGTAAAAAGACCATAAAAGTTCAAGCTTTCCCTTGCCACTGAGCACACCTTTGGTCATGCTTTTGATCTTTCCTAGAGGGGATGGAACTGACACATAGGAACCATCTGAAAGAAAAGAACAGAACGAGTTATATGGAATTCAAAACCAGCATAAGCATCTGCACTGGTAAAATAAGGAGGCAATGGCTGCTCAAAGAATGAAAAATAAAGGGGTGGAAATACTCATAAGCACAGAAAGACAGATGGTTGTGCTGTTACATTGCTAAGTTCTTGAAAGAAATGTGCATACAGCTTCCCCAGCCTCTGAGGAACCAAAGTGACTTTCTGTGGTGCTGAAGCAGCCAGTGCAGCCTCTGGTGTCAGCTGGGCTCTGCAAAGCAACTCGGATGAGATGTCCAGGCTGAGGACCGAGCTGTGGGCACGTGGCACTGGTTAGTTCACTGACAGTTTTCCCAAAGCCCTCAGCTTCTCCAAGGACAGAAAACATCATCTGTTGTTTTTCTGCTTGAGTGGGAGCTGAGTTCTTTTAGAAATCAGCATTTTAAAATCTGAGTGTCTTAACTGCTTGCCAAAATAGATTTCCAGTAGATGCAGAACTTAGTCCCCTAAAGATTTACACACAGTTGAGACTTACTAAGCCTGAACCTGGAGCAGGTCCAACTAGGTGGGAAGCAGAGGGATGCTGCTGCTGACTCTAGGGTTCCTCCTGCCCATCACCTGGACTAGCCACACTGTCCCACAGACCCACACTCTCCACATGCTGCAAAACATCCTGCTTCTCTAACTGCTCCTGTTAATGCCCTTCTTGGCACTTGCCATTCAGATGCCAATAAAAATGATTATTTTTGTAGCAAAAAAAGCTTAATTAACTCTTCCCAAGGGGGAATTAGATATCCAAATATATTAAAAATCATGAAGGGGACTAACTATAGAAATACACTGAGTGTCAGCAATCAAAGAAACATCAGATCTGAAAAACATGAAGGGAATGGCTAAACAAGGCATTAGGGATGTCAAAAGGTATGAGTAATGATTTCTAAGGATTGATCTTCCTCTCACAACTTTTAGCTTTTCTCTCTAGAGAGTGATGCAAAGTGACAACTATATTTTAAGATAAAGGAAGACTTTTGACATAAATAGAGGGTACCTGGAAAACAGGGATTCTCAAGACACTGATTTTCTTTGCAGCAGACAGAATTGATCCAAAGCTCCTGAAGGTCTGTGGAGCATTCCCAGAGACTTCAGCAGCCTTTGGATCAGACCCTGCAGTCAGGCAATGAAGTGATTTCTCAGACCTTACCTCCTCCAGGTTGTGAGTATTCATTACAGGGAGATTCATCTTGGGGTCTTTTGTAATGCTTCAGAAGGGTCACAATGGCATCATGGCCTAAGGAAGAAGGAGGGAATCTAAGGACTTGCAGGTAAAAACAACAGTCTTTTTCATTTAAATTGACTTAAGCAGAATCAGGGGGTTAAAAAAAAAAAAAGTATAATGTGCCTACAAAACATGTAATCAAGGATATAACAGTGCTAATGTGAAACATGCTGTGATTTCTGACCCAAACCATTCCATGATTCCTAACTACAGAAATAAAAGGAAACACCTGCCAATAAAACCAGGTATGTTACTTTCACAAATTGACCTAGTCCTAAGCTGTGATCTGTGGCAACAGAAAAACCCCTGCTCCAGAAACCCCAATGTGGAAGTTGAAAATAGCCTTCCATAGACCTCACAAGGACCACCAGTGCTTGAAAATACCTGAGTTGCAGTGTCCCAAAGTGCACAGGATTTGTGCAGCGCGTTGTGCAGGTGCCGGGCTCGTCATCCCTCAGCAGGAGCCAGAGGGGAGCAGCACCTGCACAACATGCTCACCCTCTCAGGGGTCTGGTGCACAGGGTTCTGCTCAGCAACACCCAAAACTCTTTACCAGCTTTTCAAAGACAAGTTCTCCCTCGTTTAGCCAATACCCAGGTGACAGATGCTGTTGCCCCGGGGAAGATGAAAAGGGAACGGTGAGCTATAAATATCTGTAAAAATGTGGCTAAGGAACCCATGTTCCTCAGCTGGCAACTATTTCCCCACCAGAAAGTCCCAAGGTGGATGGAGGTGCCCAAGGGCAGGGTCCTGGTGACAGCCCAGAGCACCTTGGGCAGGCAGGCTGCTCCTGCCTCGGGAGGCAGGAGGTGACCAACAGCCTGGGTACCCAGAGGAAAGCAGAGGCTGCAGGGGCAGAGCCCAGCCCAGCCAGGGAAGCCTCAGGAGGTCTCTGAGGAGCCCTTTTATACCTGCCCCAGGGGCAAGAGTGCAATGATTGGCCCTCTGGGACATGACCCTCCCCTCAGGCACAGCTGCCCCACTCACCCGGGGGGTCCCGGGGCCAGGACAGGGCGTGGGCAGGAGGGTCCTGGTCCCCAGCGCAGCAGGAGCTTCAAGGTCCGTGCAGCCCAAGCCTGTCTGGGATTCCAGGAATGGCACTGTGGTGCTTCTGGAGGGAGCAGGAATATCCCAGAGCTCATGGAGTCAGAAACCCCCCCCCACATTGTCCACGTAGGACAGTGTGACAGAGCCATGGAAAACCCTGGCTTTGATCCCTGTTTGTAAGACATTCAGATGCTGACTCTGGAGTTGCTCCTCATCGCGCCTCCTTCAGCAACACAATTAAAGCTCCTCATGCAGGCACTGGAGGCAGAAAGAGCCTTTTGTCAACAGGCTGCAGGTTTTCTGATCGGTAAATACTCATGTCCTTGAATTTGTGTTGAATTAAACTGATGTTTAACAGGGTATCTGAGAAGATACAGAAAGGGCTGGTTTTCATAGCCCTTTGTGCCAGGAGCTGGAAAGCAGCTGGTGAGAGCTGCAGGTTACACAGGCTGAGGGCTCATCCTGTGCTGTTCTTCTCCTGTGGATTTTGTAGCAGAAACCAGGAAACTGACATACCTTTCTCATAAGCCCACATCAAGCAAGTCTGCTCATCCTTTTCTCCACTGGACCTGCTGGGATCACAAGCCACCAGGTTCATGTCAGCTCCATTATCCAGTAAAAACTGCACCAGTCGGATATGGCCGTGGTAGCAAGCAGAGTGTAACCCTGGGACAGCAGAGAGGAGTGGTGAGCACAGGGGCAGGGCTGGCAGCAACAGCTCCAGGGCATGCATGGACTTCCTCGGTACAGGAATATGTTATCAGAAATACCCGAGGAAAGAGGTGAAAACAGAATAGCAGCACTGCAAGAGCCAGCCTGCTGTGCCCCAGGTCAGCGGGTTCCCTGACACCTCCAAATCACACTCAGCAACTTTGTACGTGTGAAAAAACCCAAAAGGAAGCAAAGACAAGTCTTTCCTCTGCTCGTGGCTGGATCGTGGAGGTGTGCAGCCCTCCAGACACTGTGTCCCTGGCAGAACAAGGCGTGGGCCCGATCCTGCCTAGAAGCCTGACAGTCAGTTTTACTCAGCTCATTGCTCATGTACCAGCTAAGGGGCCTCTCACGTCCTCACTGAACTCTCATCGCTTCTCTGCCTGCCTGCAAACATCCTTCAGAACAGCTGGGTTCTTTCTGAAAGGTAACTGGGTGCTGATCCTCACATTTTTATGGGAATCACCCTGGAAATCCTGAGTGTGTGTGGCTTCTGAACGTGTTTGGTGCTGGTGTATTTGCCCATACACAACAGGGGTGATGATGATGTTACCTGTGTGTCCATCTCTTCCCTGGTGGTTGATGCTGACAACATTCTGGTCAAGAAGGAATTTCACGAGTTCTATGTTCTTTCCATAAGTGCAAGCACTGCAAAAATAAAGGGAAAAGTGAATGCAATAGTCCAGGAAAGGGCAAATCCTTTGGGTAGCCAAAAATGTAAAAAGAATTACACAAAGGTAAACCAGTAGTAATAGAATAAAGAATCTTTAGCAATGTGCAAATTTGTGATTAATCCACCCAAGCATGTTCATTTCTGTTGTTTCAGAAACATTGTAACTATTCTTACAGGAATTAATTTTGCACAGCTCTGCAAAACCAATACAGTCTGGTTTGCAGAGTGCCTCTTAAATAACAATTTACCAACTTACAGCCTGGTGAGCAGAGTGCTCTGCCATCTCATTTCTGATGTGCAATATCCAGCCTGCAGCAGGTTCCTGGGCAGAACAGGCTCCACACTCAACTTCCACAGTGGACAGAGAGAACACCCATTATTCAGATGGATGCTGAGGACCCTGGTGCCTTTCCTCCCTCTCTCCTCTGCTCCCTCTCTCCCCATTCACTATCTGGTCCTACCCCTCACCTCATCTCCTCTCCTGCATCTCCCACCCCTGGCAGGGTCCCTGCTGTCTCTGTTCCTCCCCTTGGATGTCATTTCAGTGCATGCCCTAGAAGAGGAATTCTGCTGGGAAGGGTGTTGCACATCTCACCTGTGGAAAGCTGTTTCACTGAATATATTTTCTTTAGTGAGACTTTCTGTTCCTGAGAGCTGAATGATTTCCTTGACAATTTCCAACTTGCCGTTGTAGCAGGCACTGAAGATGAAGTCAGCAAAGAGTTATTAACACCACCAGCTTCCTCATCAGGCCCAAACCTTGTGCAAGAGCTTCTCCAGGACTCACAGGTGCAAAGGTGTGTCTCCATAGATGTTCACCACGTGGGGCTGGACTTCAAAGCTGCTCTGCAGTAAGAACTTGACAATTTCATGGTGTCCAAATCGACAGCAGAAGTGCAGGGGAACATGATCTTCGTTGTCCTGAGCATTCACTGCCATTGCACCCCGAGAGAGACCAAAGAAAGTGCTTTACACTTACAACTGTTTTGGTATTTAGACATGCTCTATGTGTTGTGCATATGTTATAGAATCTCCTGCTAAAACATTTATGGTTTCATTTCTATAAAACTGAAATTTCTGTGGGCACTTGGAACAGCAGCTACCAAAAACAAACAGTAGGGAGAATTGTCCTTCACTGTTGCTCTTAGGAAAGGAAAATCCAGTTGGATTTGTTTTACTTAAGGTAAAATCCAGTTGGATTTGTTTTACTTAACTTACATAGGTTTATGTTAACTTCCTGGACTAGCAGGATCAAGGACTAAAATTAGTTATGCAGTGACATAAAAGAAATTTAACCAAAGTGGAGGAGACACAATAAGGATACATTGTTCATAGTCAGTATTAAAATCTAAGTCCATAAAAGGCAAGAAAGGAAGAGGAGAATTTATTGAAAAGTCTTGATATCCAATGTTTTCCATTTGCTCTATGTCTCCTTTTCCCTGCAAGGATCTCAGGGACGTGTTTCATGTGTTTAGGATCATGAGAGTGTTCTTTGACGTAACATGGAACTATATAAAAGAATGGGCAAAACAGGAGATCTAGTGCATTCCAGCCGGGTGGGAAGGGTGTTTATCTCTGCTGGTTCAATCTCATTTCACATGGGAAACAAACACTGTGTAATACAAAGGTCTGGTTTGGTTTCAGAGGTTTGCCCTTCAAGTGCTTCATCTTAAAAAATCTTTGTGTGTGTTTTGCACACAACTTATACAAATATAACCAATAAAAGTATTTTAAAATAAATCTCTGAAGACCAGTTCTTGTGTCCTTCTACCTGCAAAACCAGTTGCTTCAATCAACACACAACAGCATAAGATTAAAACCAAAACAAACCTGAAACTAACTGATTCTAAATTTCTCTCAAATAAGCACACGTGCACCAAGGATTTGCCTTTGGGGTAATTTCTTTAGCTCCTGGCTGGTTCATATTCTCTGACATTCTGGGTGAAATAGGGGGGCAGCTGTAGGATAGAAAATATCAGCAACCAGGGGATTTAAAAAAAATGAGTGGATTCAATTGTCTTTCAGCAAGACCAAGAGTCTTTCTTGAAGATTTGGGTCCCAGTTCAGCAAAGCCCTTGGAAAGCCATCAGCAAGTGACCTGTTAGACCAAAGTGTAGCTTCAGTTGGCTGGTGGAAGCAGAGCCACATTTCTGAAACCATCTGATTTTACCTGCTGCTGTTTCAGTACAGCAAAGACTGACACACCCTTTATCATTAACTTCTGTGTTAAAATGCTTCTGTAATAGCACAATGTAGACCAAACAATTCTTAGGAATAGCTGTTACCTGGTGAATATCAGTGAAAATCCCCTGGTGCAGGGACACACAAGTTCTGCTCACTCAGTTTTCCAGGAGAGCATCTCTTTCTGTGACACTTAATGCATTTCCCTCTATGTTTACAGACAGAACAACCAGAACTGGTTGTTATCATAACTGATAGGACTGGAAAATCCAGTCTACTTTGTGCAGCTTTTAGTTTGGAATTCAGTCTGGTACCAGATCCCTGAGGCAGTTTACAAGAAAGGAAAAGCCTGCTCAGGAATAATCTGTCCAGCAGAGGTGTCCTCACTTGTGCCATGCAGGCTTTTAAGCTCCATTTTTACAAACATCTCTCAGGAACAATTCTATCCTTGGGAGAAAGGGTAATCCAGACATATTCTGTCTTCTTTTGATTGTCTGTGAGCATAAGGAAGAATTAAAATAAAAAGAAACAAAAATGAAAAGAATGAAAATGAATGGCTAAAAACCTCTCTGAAGCAATGCTGAATGCTCACAGAAACGGGCAGTCCTTTAAGTGAGCTGAACTTACAGCTTCACTGATGCCTAGTGACAGATAGTTCCAATGATGAATTATATTTCAGGCCAAGGAAAAGGAAAAAAAGGGCTTTCTGCAACTTACATTAAGCTTGTGGCCTGTGAATTTCATTAACTGCCCCCACTAACCTCCCTAGCAGTCTTGTATTAAAGAAAGTAAGGAAAATGAAACTGTTTTATTTCTCTATTCTAAAATAATTCTTCACTTTATAGATTCATTTGACATGTTAGCCTTTATTTTTTATTACGATGCTGTACCAGACACAGATTCATTCTGAGGTGCAATAAACAACTGGGAAATAAATGTCAAAGTTTTATAATAATAAATGTCAGCATTCTAGGATATGTGCCCACAGGATGGCCTGAAGGACACCAAGGCTCTCAGGCCCATGAGCTTCTGCAACACAGCAAGGGGTAAGATGGAACAAGGGAGAAATAATTTATCTTTCTTTTCTTTATGCAGTTACAAATTATGTCTGGAAGGATTTATAACTACCGCATCAGATGATGGCTTTTGTTTTAATTGATAGGTTTTTTATTTAATTGATAGGATTTTTATCAACCACAACAGGTTAAATTGTCTTAAAAAGAAGCAGTTCTGAGTCAAAACAAAACTAAAATCAGTCAAAAACACTTCAGAAGAGAGTTATGGGAAAACGTACTTAATATTGATACAGGTATTTCTAAAGAAGAGTACAAGAGAGTTCTTAAAATTAAGATTTTAAAGTATATTTATATTAAATTGAGGATAGAGAGAACAACTGTAATTGCAGTCAGAGACCGAAAATTCAGGTTGCCTTACAAGTAAACAGTGAATATAAGTAAATGCTAAGCTCTTGTCTGGCACAAAATGGAGTGTAGAAAGGCACCTGGAGAGCTGGCTGCTTGTGACATACGGGCCTTGTACACGTGGCCACTTGTGACAATGCACACACGGGCACTACCGTTCTGCTCTGTTTCTGTGGTTCCCTGTGGATGGGCTGAGGAGCTCTGGCTGTTGCCAGGCTGCAGATGTGGTGTTTTCCAGCAGTGTCCTGACCTCCTGAGCCTGGCCTGGTGGCCACTGCCCTCCTGCAGCTGCCACTGCCCCCAGCTGGGCTACGGGTCAGTCAGGTCATGGTAAGGGAAATCATACAAGTTTATGGCACCAATTACTGCCCTGCACAGGTACTGCCAACAGCTCTCCAGGTTATTTCACCAATTACTCTCATTCCTAAGCATTGAAGAGCTGCTCTTCCACTGCTCTGTTTATACCAAGTTTCAAAGTCTGCTCCTTTGAGAGCGAAAGACTTTGTGCTCCCAGGGTCCTTCCCTTTCCAGTGCTGAAGATGCTGATTTTAAAGCAAAGAATCTGAAACAGTGTCCCAGATTCTTTTCCTTTTGGAACAAGCTGTCTAAGCAATGGTGAACCTCCCACTGCCTTGTGATGGTGAGGGAAGGTCTTTTCTTTTCCCCTCTTCGTTGCAATTAGATCAGCTCAGTGCTGAAGCATCTAGAGCTCGTGGCTGAAAATAATCCGAGTCGGGCTGTTTCCCCCCCAGCTTTTTTTGGCTGCCTGGGTAGTTAAAAGTCCTAGCAAGGAGGAGATCAACTTGGGATATCCTCAGACAAAACCCTAACCCCGCTGAAATTAACACAAGTTTTGCCATAGACTTCCAGGAGACCAAGATTTCACCTTGTACATTGTGTCATTTAAGTTAAAAAGAGCAATGATGTGGTCCAAAGAGCAGCAATGTACTGTAACTTAAAAAAACAAACAAACAACTATTCAGAGGATAGGAAATTAATTTTCAAATAATTGTAATGCTGTTTAGCATTTTAAAAATTCTGCATTAATAATAATAAAAATATGCACAAAATTTGACTTCTAAATGTAAAGGTTTGTGAGGCTTTGCAGGATGGCCCCAAGGGTGTGTGCAGATGCCTGAGGTACAAGTGACAGATGTGGAAAAGCAGGGTTGGAGGGTGAAACGTTTAGTGCCTCCTCCAGGACTGCAACAGCCCAAGGAGAGGAAACACAAGAGCAAGCTTGGGAGCTCTGCAGCACCACTGCCTGCGTGGCAACATGATTTACCTTGGACTAGGGCTTAAATTGTGGCACATGCAAAATGTCCAGCACTGAGCTGTGATGTCAGAGCTTTACTGGCAGCAGTGGGAGATCACCTGGGAAAAGAATGCAGAGATTCCCAACTTCCAGAGAATGCCAAAGGCTTAATAATAATAACAACAACAACGACTTTTGTATCCATTGAACCTGTCTCTCACACACACATTCTCATGCAAAATGTCCCACAATGAAGAGTATGAATCTTGTGCATCATGCAAACGCATGGGGTAAAAAAAGTCCATTTCCTGTGGAATTGCTTGTTAACCATTTGCAATTTCTCATCTGAATTATTTTTAGTTGCTTGCTGTATAATTTTACTTAAAATCCCTCGTCTGTGTCTCACTCACTTTGCATTGAAGTGATTTTGACTGGAGATACAAAAACTCAGCACGTGGCCTTTGACTGGATGATGTCTCAGCAGTAACCTACCTCTGTGTATTACTCCTAATTTTGTTTTCTGCTGATGTTTTTCAGGTCTAACTCATGAATGGAAACAGAACTCACATGAGATGACAAACCAGGCATACTTGAGAAGAAAACTCTCCAACTGCTGGTTTTTTGTTGCAGTTGCCCAGAGCTGATACACAAACACACACAGAGTGTGTGTGAAGAAGCTAAATTCAAGATTCAAGGCCTGACTCTGTCTATAAAATACCATGTTAGTGTTGACCTTCAAAATGTCTTTTCTTACCATCAGCTTTGCTTCCCTCTTCCACCAAGAGCTTTGTAATGTTGAGGAAGCCTTTGGCAGAAGCCAGATGGAGGGGCCTGTCTCCAACTTCACCGCTTGCATTCACGTCAGCTCCAAACTTCAGTAAGAGGTGGGTCACCTAAACATTTCATCAAGGCTAATTAAAATGTCACATGAAAATACATATTTTGATAACATGCAGTATTCCATTGGGTGATACTGTAAGTGGGCATCTCATCACAGCCAAAGCAGGGGGAGGAGATCCAATAAAACTCATTTTTAAGTTACATATCTATGAAAACATTAACATTCTCAGAAGCAAGAGCTCACTCATTCTCTCAGATGTTACACCTGGTCAAAGGCAAGACATGAGACCCATGTACTTGTTTCACTGACCAGTCAGCATAATAAAGCAAATGTCCCCAAAAGCCACAAAGCCAGAGCCTCACCTCCCTCCCTGAGCAGTGTCCCCTGCCACAAGGTCACAGGACTGACTGACTGACTGACTGACTGACTGACTGTGCAGAAGGGGCTGATGGCAAAGAAGCAACCTGGTCTCTCTGCCCAACATGCAAGGAGCTTCCTCATGGTACTGGGTGAGGAGGTGCACTGTGTGAAAAGAAGGACCTCAGGAACACACCCGTGGATCACCCTTGCTGTCACTCAGCCACAGACATTGTCAATCATCTGAGCCTCTGGACTCTGCCCTTTCAAAAGCTTTTCCTGCAACAACTCTCACTGCACTGGAAGTAACATGTCACTGCAATGAAGGGGACACTGCCTGGAGGTCACCTGTTGGAACTTGAAAATGTCCCAGAATAGATGCTTTTACCTGGAAAAAGGTCTAGGGAATGTCTTGCTTAAGCCAAAATAGCCCCATCTTTACATTTCACATAAAAGGGCTCTTCACAGCAAGTGACTGGACAGCCAGATTAACCATAAGTCAATCAGACTTTACTAAGAGAAAGAGAATTGGGAGGCTCAATGCCAGCTGTGGGCAGAACTTGGGATTATTTTTTCAATAAATCCATGATCTGTTGGAATGAGGCAAGTTCAGCTGGACTTGTCACGTTCCTCATGGAAAATCCTGCTCTTTACATGGTCATTTTTTCCATTACCTTAAAAGAGGCCACAATTTCATTTGTGAATTCCAAGGACAAGCAATGGAGTTGCCATTCAGTGGTTACTGGGAAGTGCTGTGCCCTTCCCTGGGGAGGATGGCAAAGAAGCAACCTGGTCTCTCTGCCCAACATGCAAGGAGCTTCCTCATGGTACTGGGTGAGGAGGTGCACTGTGTGAAAAGAAGGACCTCAGGAACACACCCGTGGATCATCCTTGCTGTCACTCAGCCACAGACATTGTCAATCATCTGAGCCTCTGGACTCTGCCCTTTCAAAAGCTTTTCCTGCAACAACTCTCACTGCACTGGAAGTAACATGTCACTGCAATGAAGGGGACACTGCCTGGAGGTCACCTGTTGGAACTTGAAAATGTCCCAGAATAGATGCTTTTACCTGGAAAAAGGTCTAGGGAATGTCTTGCTTAAGCCAAAATAGCCCCATCTTTACATTTCACATAAAAGGGCTCTTCACAGCAAGTGACTGGACAGCCAGATTAACCATAAGTCAATCAGACTTTACTAAGAGAAAGAGAATTGGGAGGCTCAATGCCAGCTGTGGGCAGAACTTGGGATTATTTTTTCAATAAATCCATGATCTGTTGGAATGAGGCAAGTTCAGCTGGACTTGTCACGTTCCTCATGGAAAATCCTGCTCTTTACATGGTCATTTTTTCCATTACCTTAAAAGAGGCCACAATTTCATTTGTGAATTCCAAGGACAAGCAATGGAGTTGCCATTCAGTGGTTACTGGGAAGTGCTGTGCCCTTCCCTGGGGAGGCTGGAGATGGCACATTCATGTTCCTCGTGCAGCCTCTGAACCGTGGGATCAACAAACAGCAAATAAAACACACATCTGGCTCTGAGCCTGTTTACAGGTGATCAAAGCTGGGGCAACACTCATTTGCTGCAGGAGGCCTGGAGGGGAAGGCACCAGGTTTCCTGGGGTCTTGCACAAAGGACTGAAGTGTAAACATTTCTGGTCGGTGCTCAGACTGAGAGCGACTGGCGCCCGACTCAGAAGTGCAGCTTCAGTTCGTGAGGCCTATTCATGCAAGGACCCTCTGGAAGGCAAAGCAAAACCACCCAGCACCAAGCCTAGAGATGCCTGGGTGTCCCACCTGCCACCTCCCCCCTGCAGGTACCTGCTCGTGGCCATGGTAGGCAGCGACGTGCAGCGGGGTGAAGAAAACCGCGTCCTGCACGTTCACGTAGGCCCCGTGCTGCAGGAGGACATCCACGGCCTGGCAGGAAACACACACAACACGCCCGTGAGCAGCCCTGTGTACGTGTGGCCAGCTAGGGAAGCAGGATCTGGACACCTTACATCACCAGCTAAAAAGAAAAGGAAGAGCAAAAAGCCCCAAACAAGCGAGCTGTAAAGGCGACGAGCTGGGTCCCGCCTGTAACGGTGACCTACCTACAGCTGAACACTGAATGTCACTGATGCCTGATAAATGGGCCTGGAAATGCGTTTAAAGGCTGATTTATGAAGTAAGAGGCACAGAAATTACTGTCTGGAGTTTTCCAGAATAACCTTTTGTTTTCTTTTAACCATTATGAACAAAGAGCAGCGAACAGATCAGAGTTTCTAGAAGTTATAGAAAACAACCCCAAAATGAAAGATCCTTTTAAATGCAAATGCATGAAGGTAAATCCTCAAGCACAATTCCCTCAGTGTGTGAAGATTTCTTTGCATTTCAGAAGATAACAGCCCTTTGGCTTCAATAATAACAACCCTAAAGGTTTTCTTTCCAGTTTCCACCCGTTTGGTCTTCCAGGAGGCCACTGTTCTCCTGGACAGCTCTGAGTGGTGGAGCCTTGGCTTTCTGAGCAGCTGCCAGGGAATGGGAGCCTGGGAACGGAGCCCCCTGGGCTGCACCTGCAGCTGGGGGTTTCTTGAGGCCTTCAGGCACACCCAGGGGCTCAGTCCCTGGGCTACTTGAGCGATTCACACATCATTGGGATGAGTGTTCATTTTTGAGTCTAACAATGACAGAGGATGCTGGACCCAGCTCCCCCCAGTGCAGGGAGCAACTGGGAGCCACCTCTCAGGCAAGAGTCAGGAATGGCAGGGGAGGGGAAGGGGCAGCTGTGCTGCTGACAGCCCTGCCTCCCCCGGCACACCCAGGGATGGGGCAGCTCCTGCTGCTGCCTGGAGGCTCCACTGCTGCCCCTGCTCCCCAGCTCATCTCACACATGCAGCAGTGGGGTCAGCCATTCACATCCCTGGCGTTCCCAAGTGCTGGGAGAACAGAACCTGTTACCAAGCAACATCAGTGAACAGGGATTATTTCTTTACACAGTTGAAGTGGAAATGCTTTTTTTCCACAGGACAGCCAGAGCACCTTTTCTGTGCAAGGTCTCTCCCTGGCACACTCACCTGTGTCTGTTTCCCCAGCCCAGACAATTCTCAGTAGCCTGGTGGAGCAGGGGTGAGGAAATCCTGGGAGTTGATGGCTTGGAGATTTTTGAGTGATTCACCTTAGATACTTTTCAGCAAACTACTATCACAAATTGTAAACTTTCACCTCTGAAAAGGGGTGTCTGGAGTTGTAGCTTTTACAAGAATATGGTTGAAGCTTATTTGGATCAGTTTGATTCTCATTTATGCATGCACGAGGCTGTAACACACTCAGGGATATGACCACATCTGACTGTCCTTAATCTCTTTGGAAGCTGGAATTCAAAATTCAGATTCCTCTACAAGGTTCAAGGTGTATCTTCAAGATGAAAAAAACCCACATGTTGAGCAATGAGGATCCACCTCTGATGATACCACAACCCTGGATGCATTTTGACACATTTTTCCAGGCCGTGGAAATGGCAACCACTCCAGCTACTTTGTCATCTCCTGAGGAAAAGAATTTTGTAAGTCATATTAAGTTAACTCTGCTCAGCTGTGAATGATGAGAGGGGCAGAGGGACAATCTGGATAGTTTTACAGATGAGCTGTCTAAGACAGAAGAATGGGATCTTGGAAAGCACCAGAAGTTGTCATATGCATTACAAGTGGGTGGGAGTGCTGGAGTGATCTGCAGGGGTAAAAATACCCAGCAAAGTAAGGGGAAAATTTCCAATGCAAAAAGAGCTTTGAATTCTTACAGAATGACCAAAAAAAAGGCTTTCATCCCCAGGAGACAGGCCCTGGCTGGTGGTGCAGCTCCTGGCCTGAGGGAAAGGTTCCAGCTGCAGGGAAAGCAGCTCTTGCTGGGCTGCCCCGGTGTTGCAGGGGCAGCAGCACCGAGACCTGCAGGGTGGGGTCTGCAGCCCCCAGCCCAGCCCCAGGGGGGTAGGAGAGACCTTCACCCTCCCTGTGCCTGGGCCCATCAGCACAGATGTGCCATGGATGTCCTGCCTCATCCACCTGCTTCTCCTCTGGGGTAAAATGGTTGGATTTTTGGGGTGCAGGGAGAACCGTGGAGGCCACTAACTTTAACTTCAGCATGATTTTCAACAGTGCCTCCCAAATATTCCTTTAATTCAAAATGATACTTTGAACACTTTGAACAATACTCTTACTTGGTATTTTTTCTTAAAATTCTCTTCTGAAAGGTTTGTTCAGAAGCTTTTTGAACATTCAAGTCATTATGTTCACTTCAAAGACTATTAATTAAGCTACTCTGAAGGTTAGAAGGAGTCAACAAAATGAAACATAAGACAGATTACATAAGGACTTCATCTTTTGGACAAAGGCCAGGGTTAAGAAATCCCCTAAGAAAATGAAATCAATGATTATTGACTTTTCAGCAGGTAACATTTAAATGAGAAGATAACTTCACCAGTGAAGACCTTTGCACCAGTGGCAGCCTCTGGAGAGCCTTACACTGAAATATCTAAAGAATCTACCAGGATTTTCAGAGTTCCTTTATGAATTAAGCTATTAATAAAAATATATGATTAGTGGCAAGCATCTGCCTAATTCCCTCCCATTTAGCAGATGCAGATATGATCAGTCATGCCCTGCAAAGTGTCTTTGCATTAAATTATTACAGCTCCCAACTCTACGTGTATCTGTAGGAATTTCAGAACAAGCTCTGTCAGACTGCATGGAGGAGCTGCTAAAGGGGATTCTGGATGCTTTAACGTGCTGATTAATGCACAGGTAATTGTCTTTCTTAGGAAAACATCTACTGAAATATTTAATGATGCTCTTCTGTAGGACTTGAGGACAGACACCCCACCAGCAATGAGCTTTTCCATGCTCGTTCATCTTGGCTGTTCTGAGCAGATGAAACACAGGTCATGGAAAAACCATTACTGAAAGATGCAGGTCCTGGGACCTTGAAACAAACCACTCTCCCTGGGGTTGCTTTTGTTAGAGGGGAGTCAAAGAATGAGGTTTTTAAACTGTTTTGCTAATACTGGTAGATGCTTCCCACAGAACAGTTTAAATGTTTTTCTGCAATGTTACTCCAAGATAACTGTTCTGGCAAAGAGGTCTCAGTGAGTTTAACAATACCAGGGGTTTTAAATGCCACCTTTACTTTGACTTCTTCTAGCTTAAAAATGAGTCTCACACAAACCTGCTGCATAGGGAGCTCCTGGGAAGGCAGAGCTGGAGAAAAGGTTGCCAAAGCTGATCACTGCTTTCAGACTAGTTCACATCACCAGGTTGAGGTGATCTCCTTTACTGAGCCATAACTCAATGCTTCTTCAGCTGTGTTTGCAAAACACCTCATTGGTAGCTGGGAAATGTAGCTATGGAATGAAAAATCAGGAGTCCAAGTCCTCTTCATCCCTGGCTGGAGCCTCAGAAAGAGGTGAGTTCTGAGGATCTTGGAGTCCCCTTTATCTTGTGTGAACAACATTCCTGAATCCCTGGGTCTAGAATGATCCTGAAAAGGTCTGAAAAACTGGTGAAACAGAGGGCTGGGAAGCTGCAGCACTTGTGTCAAATGCAGGGAATGAAAGAATCAAATGGGGACCTTGGGAACCACCTAAAGGGGTTCACATATATTTAATTTTTCAAGGCTTCTTAAGTCATTTGAATGTGCTCCTGTTGCTGGTACAATGGCAGTGAAGACAGAGGGTGACAAACGTGCTGATCTAACGTATGACTTGTGAATGAAAAGAGATTCATTGCTGTAGCAAATCTGTAAGATGGGACTAACTCCCTTTTCCCCAACAGGTCCTTGCTACAAATACATTCACGCTTCAGATTCTCAGGATTGCAGACTGCAAAAATGAAGTAGCTCTGTTTGATCCTGCCTGCAGCCCCCAGCCCCCCTCACACAGCCCTGGAGGTTGTAATCTCAGATTGACAACCTGAATTTACAAACTGAAACAGGCAATGAGGCTGGTTTGCCAGTGCAGTAACACTGGGCAACTTATAAATGTGCATGAGACATTATTTATTTAGCAGTGAGCTTCCTGGGCTGGGAACACTTCATGTTTTCAAAACAGCAGCCTTAATGAGAGATTTATTTAACTTATTTAGTGATGTTTCTAACGTGGTCGTCAGCTTGTTTTATAATTTTTTATTAATTGTTTATTCTTCCCATTGGGAACTGCAGTTTCCATTAACAGATAGAATAAACAAACTGCACAGTTTTGGTGAAGTAAAAAATGGCACTAAATGGCAGAGGAGGGGAAATATTTATTCCCCACACTGGCTCCAAAGACCTGGAACATCCCGTGGGTGCTGAGAGCCTCAGGATCCTCATCTGAGAGATCTGATCCCTCTCCTGGCTTTTCAGGAGATGGTGGAGCAAAAGCTGACTGGCTCTCCAGGGGATGGGCAGCAAAGGGTCTTTTCCCCAGCTCTCCCTGTTTTTCTCTTGGGTACAATCAGTCCTTTTCTGTAGTAAAAGACTGTCTCAAAGATTGGTGTGTATGCCCCTGTTAGTTATTTATTTAGTGGTATATATCATTATTTATCTTCTTGGAATTAGGAAGATGACCAAAAATCTACTTTCTCTTTCTTAAATTTATTCTATTTTTTAGGTGGGTTGAAAAAATTAATCTGTCTTTCCATGAATATTAATGAAATTGTGGGCAAAATAAGCTATTTAATCTAGCAGAGGAGATTCTCAGCTGACTGAAAATTTCAAAGGTATATAAAGAAGGAAAGAAAAAGCCTGCACTGGCTCCATAAATCTTCAGTCCCCAAACCAGCAGATGAATGAAACGAGTTACAGAGAGTCCCATTGCACTTATGGAGGATGCTTCTGATAAAGATCTGATCATTCCCAGGGAAGAAATAAGGGGCTTTTCAAAACCCCTCACAATAAGTTATTTCTTATCAAGTTAATGGTTTTATCCTTGTTGGCTTCTGAGAACCCTTATTTTTCATAACCTCAGCAGGAGCTGAAGAGGTGAGACAACCAGCTGGCCTTCCTTTGGCACTTGCAGGACAAGGCCCAGACAGTTTGGAAATTGCTTGGAACTCCAGGGCAGAGAACAGGACTTTGTGTTTCCCACGGAGGAAACACTAAATATATTCTCCATAAAAGTGAAAAACATCATTAAAGTGTTAAGTCTCTTGCTAATATCTCCATTACAATTCTTTCCCAGAACAATCAGTTCCTCAATAAGGCAGTGGCTGCTGTAGCCTGGGAGTTGTTAGACGTGTCCTTCCTTGCCCCTTCATACAGAGGTTCTGCTTTTCTGCTCTGAACTGCACACGTTTGTCCTGCTCACCCAGCCAGACCCTCACACTTGCAGTCACTTTGAAGCTAGAGATGCACAACCCAATCAGCAACCTTTCGTATCACCTGTATTTCCTTCTTTACACTTAGTTATTTTTTCTTGCATTTCTTGCTGATTATGTCCCCTGAAAGAATTCTGATGTTCCTGTCCATAGACTGGTCCAGCACTGCATAACTTCTACTCAAGCAGAAGACAAAGTCTTTGCCTGCTTAATGGACCCAAAGGAGATAAAAAGTACCTGAATCCACGAGCAGGTTTGCAGACCTAAACCCTTCATTACCAGGGTAATCTTGCACACCCAGCACTTTAAGAGATTCAAAAAATAAATAAATGACACAGAGTGAGCAGTTGCCAGGGCGACAGAAACGAGATGATGTGTGGAATGACTCAACTGAGGTGGTAAATGATAAGAAAACAGACTCCTGACTGACAGAATGTCCAGAAAGAGAAGGGCCTGATCACAGGCACCCAGGGAATCTCATCCCTCCCCTCCTTCCCCTGCTCCCCACAGTGATGAGTCTCCAGCCCAAAGGAGCCGTCTCGGCGTGGGTGTTTGAGACGCGCGCCAGGCTCCCCCTGACAGCAGCTCCTCTGCACTAATCCCAGGCATAAAATAGCTCTGAACGGGGGACCTCTGTCTCTTTCTGAAGTGAGAATCACAGAGCTCTGAAGCAGAGCCTGTGACACCTGGAAGAGGGAATAAAGTCTCTGACTGTGCTTCTTCAGGCTGAGACAGTTTGGAAGCCTCGCTCCACACCCAGCAATCCTGACACGGACGAGCGGGTCTGTTTCACCACCTACCCACTGCTTAATGCTTCTGATGTTCAGAAAGCAGTGCCACTCATTGTCAAGGCTCTACAGCCTTTTAATATCAAGGTAAGAGGTGTACAAACAGATCGATGTCCTTTGGGCATGTTTGTTCCATGTAGATGGATGCACAAATGGGGATTTCCCAAAATGTACCCCAAATTACATACTATTTAGCTGTACTAAACCATCTCTGAGTTTTAGGTGGGTTTTTTAGTGGCATTAACCTACAACAAAATTGCCTGCTACTGCTAACACTCCCTTCTCTCACTTCTTGTACCAGAGAAAACTGTACCTGGTGGTGCCCAGCCATGGTGGCAAGGTGCAGGGCTGTCGGGACATACCTGGGGGTGCCCAGCCATGGTGGCAACGTGCAGGGCTGTGAGGGCTCCGTAGCCCACCTGCTGGATGTCCGCTCCCCCGTGCAGCAGCGCGGTCAGCAGCTCAGCGTTGTCCTGAAAGCCACACACAGGGCAAGCCTTATTTCTGGGACACGACTCCAACAGCTGCAGGAGGGAGCCCAAGGGAGCCCCCTGTCCAGGCCACCCCCTGTCCCACTGGTGCCTCTCCGGGAGCACAGGAGGGCACAGCACAGCGCGGCGGTGCCGGTGCCAGAGCTTAGCCGAGGAGCTGCAGAGCCAGGAACACCACCTGGGAAGTGCCAGCCTGCTTAACCTTCTATCAGGAAATCAGAACAGCATCTGCCACGAGAGCTTTGCAGAGCAAAGAGGCACCTGTGGGACATGTCAGGGTTGAACATCACAGTCTGGAATATAAACTCCTAAATTTGATCTGAGTTCCCTCTACAAAGCTAAGTGCTTTGGGTCAAGTCTACACATGGATTAAATTTCTAAGAGGCTCCATCTCAAAATAAGAATCATAATTCTTTAGGAAAAATGCTGTCTTTGTCCACTTTATTCCTTGCTACTGTTATTGTTGAGTCTTAGAAGATTAATACAATAGTGAAGAAAAATAATATTGCAGCTGAATGTGGAACTCAAACTTCTGAACAGCAAAGAAGAAGCAAAAAGAAGAGAAACTCTAAACCAAAATCCTTGGAGATTGTTTCTATTAATAACTAATATAATAAAAAGCACACTCCTGTATCTTAACTTGCGCTGCATGATTTAATCAATATTTCCAAGGCAGTATCATCCCTTCAGGGATGACACTGCAAAAGCACAAGCTGATTTTCTGGGCATAGGCTCTTTACAGGTCATTCTCCTATGCACTGTAAATGTGAAATTTATATTTTCACCAGAAGTAGCAGCTAGAAAGCTCAACCAGACCATTCAGACAAGTAAACGGATCAGTTCTGATTTTTTCCCATACTTTCTGTTTCAAATAATTTACCTGATAAGCTGCCAAGTGCAGAGCTGTAAATCCATTCCTTGTTAGTCTGGATGGGCGCAGTCCTTTCAGCATGAGGGTTCTGACATGGGATTTGTTTCCTTTGGGGTGAAAAGTGAAAAACAAAGTCATTTAAAAAAAAAAAATATATATATATATATATATATAAAAGAGTACAGATGAAGTAAGGAATTTCTGGATGAGTTTGAGAGCAAAGAGAAATCTGCTGAGTTGAGGCAAGTCCTAAATGCATTTTGTGAAGACAAGGCCCAGACAGTTTGGAAATTGCTTGGAACTCCAGGGCAGAGAACAGGACTTTGTGTTTCCCACGGAGGAAACACTAAATATATTCTCCATAAAAGTGAAAAACATCATTAAAGTGTTAAGTCTCTTGCTAATATCTCCATTACAATTCTTTCCCAGAACAATCAGTTCCTCAATAAGGCAGTGGCTGCTGTAGCCTGGGAGTTGTTAGATGTGTCCTTCCTTGCCCCTTCATACAGAGGTTCTGCTTTTCTGCTCTGAACTGCACACGTTTGTCCTGCTCACCCAGCCAGACCCTCACACTTGCAGTCACTTTGAAGCTAGAGGTGCACAACCCAATCAGCAACCTTTCGTATCACCTGTATTTCCTTCTTTACACTTAGTTATTTTTTCTTGCATTTCTTGCTGATTATGTCCCCTGAAAGAATTCTGATGTTCCTGTCCATAGACTGGTCCAGCACTCTGCATAACTTCTACTCAAGCAGAAGACAAAGTCTTTGCCTGCTTAATGGACCCAAAGGAGATAAAAAGTACCTGAATCCACGAGCAGGTTTGCAGACCTAAACCCTTCATTACCAGGGTAATCTTGCACACCCAGCACTTTAAGAGATTCAAAAAATAAATAAATGACACAGAGTGAGCAGTTGCCAGGGCGACAGAAACGAGATGATGTGTGGAATGACTCAACTGAGGTGGTAAATGATAAGAAAACAGACTCCTGACTGACAGAATGTCCAGAAAGAGAAGGGCCTGATCACAGGCACCCAGGGAATCTCATCCCTCCCCTCCTTCCCCTGCTCCCCACAGTGATGAGTCTCCAGCCCAAAGGAGCCGTCTCGGCGTGGGTGTTTGAGACGCGCGCCAGGCTCCCCCTGACAGCAGCTCCTCTGCACTAATCCCAGGCATAAAATAGCTCTGAACGGGGGACCTCTGTCTCTTTCTGAAGTGAGAATCACAGAGCTCTGAAGCAGAGCCTGTGACACCTGGAAGAGGGAATAAAGTCTCTGACTGTGCTTCTTCAGGCTGAGACAGTTTGGAAGCCTCGCTCCACACCCAGCAATCCTGACACGGACGAGCGGGTCTGTTTCACCACCTACCCACTGCTTAATGCTTCTGATGTTCAGAAAGCAGTGCCACTCATTGTCAAGGCTCTACAGCCTTTTAATATCAAGGTAAGAGGTGTACAAACAGATCGATGTCCTTTGGGCATGTTTGTTCCATGTAGATGGATGCACAAATGGGGATTTCCCAAAATGTACCCCAAATTACATACTATTTAGCTGTACTAAACCATCTCTGAGTTTTAGGTGGGTTTTTTAGTGGCATTAACCTACAACAAAATTGCCTGCTACTGCTAACACTCCCTTCTCTCACTTCTTGTACCAGAGAAAACTGTACCTGGTGGTGCCCAGCCATGGTGGCAAGGTGCAGGGCTGTCGGGACATACCTGGGGGTGCCCAGCCATGGTGGCAAGGTGCAGGGCTGTCGGGACATACCTGGGGGTGCCCAGCCATGGTGGCAACGTGCAGGGCTGTGAGGGCTCCGTAGCCCACCTGCTGGATGTCCGCTCCCCCGTGCAGCAGCGCGGTCAGCAGCTCAGCGTTGTCCTGAAAGCCACACACAGGGCAAGCCTTATTTCTGGGACACGACTCCAACAGCTGCAGGAGGGAGCCCAAGGGAGCCCCCTGTCCAGGCCACCCCCTGTCCCACTGGTGCCTCTCCGGGAGCACAGGAGGGCACAGCACAGCGCGGCGGTGCCGGTGCCAGAGCTCAGCCGAGGAGCTGCAGAGCCAGGAACACCACCTGGGAAGTGCCAGCCTGCTTAACCTTCTATCAGGAAATCAGAACAGCATCTGCCACGAGAGCTTTGCAGAGCAAAGAGGCACCTGTGGGACATGTCAGGGTTGAACATCACAGTCTGGAATATAAACTCCTAAATTTGATCTGAGTTCCCTCTACAAAGCTAAGTGCTTTGGGTCAAGTCTACACATGGATTAAATTTCTAAGAGGCTCCATCTCAAAATAAGAATCATAATTCTTTAGGAAAAATGCTGTCTTTGTCCACTTTATTCCTTGCTACTGTTATTGTTGAGTCTTAGAAGATTAATACAATAGTGAAGAAAAATAATATTGCAGCTGAATGTGGAACTCAAACTTCTGAACAGCAAAGAAGAAGCAAAAAGAAGAGAAACTCTAAACCAAAATCCTTGGAGATTGTTTCTATTAATAACTAATATAATAAAAAGCACACTCCTGTATCTTAACTTGCGCTGCATGATTTAATCAATATTTCCAAGGCAGTATCATCCCTTCAGGGATGACACTGCAAAAGCACAAGCTGATTTTCTGGGCATAGGCTCTTTACAGGTCATTCTCCTATGCACTGTAAATGTGAAATTTATATTTTCACCAGAAGTAGCAGCTAGAAAGCTCAACCAGACCATTCAGACAAGTAAACGGATCAGTTCTGATTTTTTCCCATACTTTCTGTTTCAAATAATTTACCTGATAAGCTGCCAAGTGCAGAGCTGTAAATCCATTCCTTGTTAGTCTGGATGGGCGCAGTCCTTTCAGCATGAGGGTTCTGACATGGGATTTGTTTCCTTTGGGTTAAAAGTGAAAAACAAAGTCATTTAAAAAAAATAAATATATATATATATAAAAGAGTACAGATGAAGTAAGGAATTTCTGAATGAGTTTGAGAGCAAAGAGAAATCTGCTGAGTTGAGGCAAGTCCTAAATGCATTTTGTGAAACCTGCAGGTGGGATGAGGCAGCCCCTCCTGGGGCAGCTGCAGGGCTGGCCAGGAACTGGCTTGTCACATCCCAACCAGGGGTTGCTAAGAACAGTTGATTTCTAAAGAAGCATCTCCTCCTGTAACACCCAGACTGTGCTGCTAAGCACTCAGCAAAGTAGCAGGTGCCTCTGGAACCTCTGGTTTCTGAGACACTTAACTGTTTTGTCCTCTCAGAAGGGAAGCCCTGCTGTCCCTCTCTACACAGGGACATGCTGAGGGATGCTCGTGCACGTCAGCAGGGCCAGCAGTCCTGCTCTTCCCTCTCTGGTGCTCAGTGGTGGCTGCAGGACACATATCTGCCTGCTGAGTAGTGAGGACTGATCCAGGAGCTTCTCTCTCTCCTTCAAGTCCTCACATCCTGTTAATAATTAATTAACACCTTATGCTTTCTTACCACCAGCCCCACCAATCACTCCAGTGCTCCCAGCTGATCTCCTCTGTGGGTGGGACCTTGCACCCTGATTTAAGAGCAGCAGAGGGACTGATGGCTCATCTGAGGATGACAGAGCAGCAATGGCAACAGAGTGGAAAATGTCACCATGAGCGAGTTTTTATGGGCATCCCAGAAGACATCTTGCACTCTTTCCTTGTGTACTCTTGATTTGTTGTCTGCAAAAATCCTATCAGCTGGTATTTTTCACTGAAGCATTCAAGTTATTCTTCTTTTAATCACTCAGAAATGAGAGACAGGTATTTTCATGATACTAGAAAGATAGATGCTGTGTGTGTGGCACAGTAGGGCTAAAACCAGTTCCCTAGCTAGAGTCTGTAGCATGTACAGAGCCCAGAAATGTAGGGCAGTGCTCTGTGGTGAGTCTCCATTTGTTAACTGATGAATAGAGCAAGTGATTCTGAATGAGCAGAACACCCTGAGTCACAGAGTAACACCTATAGATGCTTATCCAGCTGTCAACAGACAAGACAGAGAGAAATCTTCCTGACAATTATGAGACAGAACAAATCAGTAGCCACGTCAACAAAACATTTAAAGAACATTATATTTCAAATACCTACCCCCACAAATGCAGCACAGATGGAGGAGAGAGAGGCCGTTTTCTGTGCGGTAATTTAAGTTGACTTTGCAGAAGGCTTCATCAGAGCTGGAAACACAGGTTTTACATGTGGTTACTGGTTTCACCTTTCAGCACAGTTTCTTTCATTTAGAAAAAAAATTAAAAGAGAAATCTCAACATATTGTTTTGAGACACAGGGCTAAATTGATGCCATTTTACACTCTGTAAATCTAGAAATACTTTACTGAGACCCAGGGAGGACTCCAGATCCATTGTTTGCTGAGCAAACAACTGCTATTCAGTCACAGTATATACATCTAAATTCAACTAAATTAGAGAAAAGAGGGAAGACTCATTAGAAATATAAATAATGCACACAGTTTCTTTATTGATGCAATAATAAACATTTTAAAAATCTCTGTATGCATTCCAAAGTGATGAGCAGGGCATGCACGGAACTAGAGGCAAACAAGCTGAGGTAAAAGAGTAGCCAGAAAAAGCCCTTTAGCAGGTAAACTTGTGTTCCCCAAATGAGGTCACAGGAACACTCCAGGAATGTCCAGCCACAGAGGAAAAGGGTAGTGTGAAATACAGACATAGCAGGCACTGTGCTGGTAAGTGAATAATTTAGTGATTCCGACAAAAATTAAATTGCAATTAAATATTAAAGAGATAGAAATTAAAACTTTTCCTTGTGAGAAATTTTTACTTCTGTTTTTTCTTTTCCTCATGAAAACTAGGTTTTTGGGAAACTCTCAGAAAGGCCACTGTGCTCAGTCAAAACACCATCCCATTCTCCCAGTACGTTTGATCTGGGCACAGCTCCTCCCTGACGTGCTGTGATCAGCGACAGTGGCACGAGGCTCCTCTGCTCTGCAGGCCTCTCCTCCAGGGCAGCTGAGGGGAAAATCCGTCCAGGGCCTGGGAAACCAGGCCTTCCAGCTGCCTGGTCTTTGCTGGAGTGTGTTGGGTGCCCCTGGGGGCACAGGGGAGGGGGCTGCTTTGTGGATGGGGGGGTTCTGTAAGTCTCAAACTCACAGGATGTTATCATGCTCCCAAGTCGTGTCTCCTGCTCCAGTTCTCACCTTTAGAATCACATTAAAAACTCACACTCCTCATACTTAAGGTGTGGTGAAGGTTTGGCCATTTCAGCTATATATTTAACTTTTCCTCTTCTCCAATTTAAAAAAAAAAATTAAAAAAAATTAATAATAATAATAATAATAATAATAAAAGCTCCAGCTTGTTTACTCAACAATACCCATTCACAGGATTTGAGTTCTTGTGAACTGGCAAAATTTTAATGTCTTTGTGGGAAAATATTGCAGGGAAAGTTTTATACATCAAAAACTGTGATTAAAAGGCCAATATTGGGAATGAAAAAAAATGGCAGATTCCCAGTGGCCTGGGCAGCCCCCCTGGGTGCCAGGTGGTGATGCTGCCCCTTCTTGCCCCTGCCAGCTTTGCCACTTTTGTCCTGTTGGTGTTCCATAGCTTTCAGAGCAGGGACTGCAACTTCTACTCACTTCAGTTCATCAGGAAATCACCCTGTTTGCCTTGGCTTCCAACAACAATCTGATTTCTCAGTCTCAACCTTTTTTTAATAAATGGTTTTGTTATAACAGTGGAAGAAAAAAACCCCATAAATTCCTCTTGTGCTTCAGTGATGAGAAGGCTTCCAGAAATAGCCACTGACACAGCAGAGAAGTTTTTCATATAGCCAGGACTGATTTTTTAATGCAGGCCACATCTGCCTTTTAGATACTCCCCAAACCTGGCAGATCCCTTCACCCAGGGGTGGGGGCAGCTTTTGGGGCAGATATCACTGGCTGATTCCTCAAGCCTGACTAAACCAAAACCAAAACAATACCAAACAAAAAAACTTTTCTAATGCAATATAAGCACTGTCACTAATTCCCACTGCTTCTGGGGAGCAGGGCAGGGCTTTTTCCCTACTGAGCCTCAAGGAGCCTTCCATGGGGCAGCAGCATGGACTGATGGAGCTGCCAAAGCTCTGCTGACCTTGGTGTTCATTCTTTCTTTGTTCTTATGCCTAATGCAGGAATTAAGCAATTTCACCAGGTATTCCATTGCCTTGCTTATCTAAAATAAAAGAGTATGCTGGCTCCAATTTGTTGAGATAATTAGTTTTACTACTAAACAGGCTTAAAAAGAGGCAAGTACCAAAGTACTTTACAGGGTCACAGCTGAAGTGGGGCAGGAAACCCACTGTTGCCTTTCACATTTCAGGCTCAAAGAGTGGTAATTATGGTGCCTGAAAGTGAGCATGATTAATAATTTATATGACCAGCTGGGCTTTATGAGCTTGTGATTTATTTCTGCTTAAAATCCTCTATTTTTTTCAGCTGGTTTTGAAGTCTGAAATTAGGTAAATACCTGATCATTTTCCTAACTTATTCCAAGTCAATGAGCTGGCTGTTTTCTGCATTGGAGCTTTTCAGATAACAAACAGGTAAGTAACTTACTAATTACTTGGTCGTTAGCACATGCTGTCCTGAGAAATTGATTACAATAATGAAATTGAAATCCTCTTTCAGAAGATAATCTGCTTTTGCAGTTAAAATTTGTTACTTCAGCAATATTTCCATCTGAAGAAACAGAGTAGCAAAGCTGAAAAAGCACACAACAAAATCAGACATCCCAATAAAGCTAATTAATTTACAAAAATATATAGGTGTTTGTGTAAATCATTAACAGCCACTAATTTTGGTACTGTGCTGTGGGACCCTGGCCCAGAACTGAAATGACAGATTCCCAAAAATAGACATTACAGAACATGCATTCCATAGGTGAGAAACTCCCTCCATAAGAAACACCTGGAACTGAAAATATTGTTTTAGCAAATACTCAGTTGAAGGAAACAACAAACAGGATTCCAGAATATTTTACCTAAAAACATGCTTCAGTTCCAGCAGCTCCTTTTCTTTGATTTGCAGGTCATCTTCCAGTCGCTCTATGATTATTGCATAAGACTCACTGACCTTCTTCTTCCATTCATCTAACAACAAAACAAACCCCAATCCATAAAACATTCCAAACCATCTCAAAACCAGGAACTCAAATCAGATTGCTCTGAAGCACTTCATTTTTGCACACCCAACTGTACATTCTTTCATATATTCTTCTATGAAAGCAGGAAACTTGAAAATGTCACAGCTGTGCAACCACTCTTGCTGCAGCCCCTGCAGGCAGATACACACTGATTTCATGGACAACTAATAGATGTGATTCCTCATCAGAAATATTTGTAGCCTGGACAAGACAAAACCTAAACCTTTGGTTGCATTTGTTAGCTCTTGTCTCCTAAATCTTAGCATAGACATGCAGCATCAAACGGTTGCAAACTTAAAGGTTTTCTAATCAAGTATGAGTTAAATCAACATAATATTCTAAGTTAGTATGATCTTACACAATTATTGCCCAAAGAAATTTAGTTCACTACAGACCATCTGCCATTTGGGCCAAGCTGCTCTTGTAAGCCAAGAACAATACAATACCTTACCCTTCAGCTCGGGAGTGAATTAGCAATCAGTTATTTCCTGAAATATCATTTGCTTCTGGTAAATGGATGTATGGATTATTGCATTTAAAAAAACAACATTAATTACCAGTGCAAGTTTGGGTTGGTCTAGATTTATAATTTCCCATTTGTCCAATAGATCTTCTTTGTTTTCAGCAAAGTTCTTGCAGTAATATGATTCCTTGTTCAAAGGCAGTGACAGTCCTACTGAAAAAAAACTCCTGATAGTCTCTGGCTAAAAATAAACCCTGTGCCAAATGGAATGTCATGCAACAATGACACGGAGCAAAACGGCTTGTGCTGTTGACTGTAAAAGAATAATAAATGTATCTCATCAGCTGGCTTGGAACTCTGCTGTCTGTTTCACCAGAAATTTTGGCTTTCATCTGTTGAATACCTAACAGTGGTGGGAAGCAGGTAATTGGGCCACTTGCTGCCAGATTTGTAGACAAAAGGGAACTGAAGAAGTTGAACACCAAGGGTACTGTCAGGGTCTGCAGGGAGGGCTGGGGGAGCCAGTTTGGAGAGGCCAGCCATGACCTCCACCCATGACATCACAGCAGGGGTGGCTCAGGAGTGTCTGGGTCTCTTACTTGGGAAGCGCAAATTGCATCACACCAGAGGACACTGGCTCTGCAGCTGAGTGATGTTTGGGCACGTTGCTGTGCCAAGGCAGTGCCACTGAGCTGGCCCAGGACGTGAGCTGGCTGCCAGGAGGCCAGAGCTTTCATTCTCTGCTCTCTGGGGGCACAGACGGAGCCAGCACTGAGGAGCCAGCACTGAGGTTCCCCCTCCCCAGGCCCAGGGAGCTGAGCTGGCACCACTGGCAGGGCAGGGAGGAGGGTCCTGGGGTCCTGCTGCTCCTGCTGCCCCTCCAGAGGAACTTCTCCAGCAATGGATGGGGACACAAGCTGCCTTGTCCGTGTTCCAAGCAGACCACACACCAGACAACTACATACCAGGATCTACAGACACGTAACTGAATCCTGTGCCCAATCTGACCTATCCTGTTTGCAGGTGTGTTATCCTGGAGCCAGTGTCAGAGTGGAGCTGTGAAACCCCCCTGACCTGGCTTGCTGGAAGGGGGAAGGGAGCACACTGGGCTCTGTGTGTGCACCTACCTGCCAACAAACCACCACAAGATGAATCCAGGCTGTGTGCACGGATGTGTTCCTGGAAGAGCCTGTGCTGGGGAGCTGGGACAGGTTGGTTAACAGCAAGGTAATATTGCTTTTCACCTGCACAGGCTGAATCTCCTCAATGATCTGGTTAACACGTCTGCTCATCTATTGTCTACCCTTTTTGTATCCATCTCCCTGTTTTCAGGAATAACTTTACAGGTATTGTCCCAGACAACTTGGGATTTGTGCTGCTTTCTGAATGTGTCTCTTTTCCTCCTTTTATTGTTTGTTTTTTAAGGAAGTATTTGGTATACATACATGTGTATATATAGACACAAATAGGTATGTATACATTTGTATATATCTACTTACATATTTACAGTGTGCTGATTGGCCTTGGCAGGTGCTCTGTGTGTAACTCCTCAGTCTCCTCACAGTGAGGGATTTCAGGCAAGAAGATCTACACATGTCACACTGCACATGCACACACTCCTCCTGCATCCCCCCCCAGCCAGGCTTGCCCTCCTGGGGCAGCTCTGACACAGCCTGAGCTCACCCCTTCCTTTGCATGGACTTACCCCTAAGCCAAGGCTGTGCTTCAGAAGACCATGGACTGCTTTGACCATGCACCCCGTGATATTCAACCAAATATTTGCAAAAAAAGCCCCAGACTTTTTTGGTGACTGATCCCCCACATCTAGTTGCCAAGCAACTGGAAATCTAGGAATGCAGCAGCGAGGCAGGGATCTCCTCTCCTGCTGCTCCCTTAGCTGGGTGCTCTTGGTTTCAGAGCCTTCAGCCTCTGAGCTGCAGCCCTGGCACAAGAGCTTGGGCCACCTCTGCCAGCACTGGGGGGCTCCGAGGCAGCCAGGACACCCCCTCCCCAGCACAGCTGCCCTCAGCAGCTCAGCACTGGAGCACCTGGCCTGGCAGGGGAGCCTTCTGAGCCCTGCTGGTCCCTCAGGCAGGACAGTGCTCATCACAGCAGCGTTTTTACCTTTGACTGCCAAATACGACTGATCAGCCTTTTTCTTCTTAGCAGCTTGTAGGAGCTGCTCTGGAATGTGGGTCTGGTGAAGTGGGCAGGGGGACAGGGGGAGAAGTGCAGAGTGGGGAGGTTGGCAGGGGGACAGCAGGAGGGGTGAGGCTCCCCCACTGTGTCTGTCACAGGAGGTGGGATCCAGCAGCTCCAAGGGTGGCTCCAAGATTAGTGGAACATCACTTGAAGAAGCAGGAGCTTCCAGCAGAAGTGGGCTGAGGGGAGGTGACTCACACAGGCCACGTGAAGCAGTTGCAGAGTAATTGAAACTAGGGGAGAAAAAAAGACAACAGTTAATAATAATTGCAGAGCCTGTTTGCAGCCAGTTTGCAAAGAGAAGAAAGGGCTGGCTGCACTGGCTGCTGGGTTAGGCCAGTTCTAATCAACATCTACACAAACAGCACTAAAATGTCAAGAGCAACATTTTTCAATGGGTGCAGTCTTCAGATGTACTATTTACAGAATACTGAGCTGTACCAATTTATTTGATTAATTTTCTAGAAGTTTTACTGCAGTTTTATGTTTGGGATGTGCAGCTGTTGTCCAGTCTTACACGAGAAACGTCACAAATTATTTTCCCATTTCTTCTTTTAAGCACCCTTCATCAGGAGTCTTGACAGGATTAAGTCTTTTGAAATGATCATTATTTCAAATTAATTAGAACATAGCCATATCCATCACTTAGTTCAAGAGGCTGTAAGTTCCTCCTATGCAATTCAGTGTCATTCTGGTGACATTCAGCTATGTCACAGAACATGGAAACAGTGTTAAAATAAAATGCACCTTTATGAAAATAGAGTCCAAGGAACTCTGTAGCCCATGCCATGAAACAGGTGTTTACAATGGCAGTGGCTTAAAGAAGTGTACAGAAGAAGAGCATTGCTATTTTTGCTCTCACAATTCTACAGTGGCATTTGCACAGGGATTAGTCTCTCACGTGTGCAGAGAGGAGAAAATGAAGCTGTTGCATCAGAGATTTAGGAAGGAGAAGAGGCTGGAACTGCTGAGCTCCAGTACAGACAAACTCCCTGTCCAAGTCAAGCACATTTCTACATGGATCCAAATGATTGCTGAAGCTCACTTTCTTTCACCCATTCCCCAAATCCCTCTGGCACAGGTATCTTTCAGCTGCTCATTTTTCTTTCAGCTGCCTTCCCTGGTGTTCTTTTTTAAGTGTCCAATTTCTCAGCTTTCAATTTCCTGCCTAAAAGGTTACAGAAATAATCCTCTCCTCTCAAGTTTCCTGGTGTAATATATACAGTATGGCTACATCTCTGCTCATTATAGCATGCTCTCCAAGCATTCAGGGAAATCATTAAGATGATGTTCATTATGAGCCCTATTATTGCACTACACAGCAAAACTAATTAAATAAAGAAAGCTGACATGAATAAAATCATTAAACACTCATCTTGGCTTTATTTGAGACTGTACCAGCCTGAGCTGCATTTCAGGATGGATGGAACCAGCCAACAATCTAGAGGCTCATACAAAAACTGCACCCACCTAGGAAACTCAACAAGCCTTAACCAAATCAAACTCCAGATTTCAGTAGCTGCCTCGTGTTCTTAGGAGGTCCTACCTGACTGGCATTTCAGCATTTCATTCTTGATTACTCAGACTAGAGGAAAACACCAGGTCAAGATGTCTTGATGGTCTTGTCTTCAGAATCTGATGCTACAAACCAGCAACCCCATCATTACTACTCTCCTGCTTTTAAGCTTTACCATGTAGCCTTGCACAAGTCTCACAACTTCCTTGGGGCCAGTTTATCCCACTTGGTGGCACGAGAAACTTGTTGTCATTTACCTTAACAGCAGCCTGTGGAAAAGGAGGGCCAGTTGAAGCTTGGGAACTGCAGCTCCAGTGCTTGCTGTGCCCACAGCTCCCAGCAGAGCTCCAGAGGCCACACAGCAGGTGGGGAGGGTCCTGCAGGGGCTGTAACTGCTGGCAGGATCCACCACCAGAGCCCTGCAGCTCTTCTGCACTTCAGACACCCACGTCCCTGGGGACTCCAGAAGCCTTTACTCCATCAACATGCTTGACTTGGGCAAAACCTGCTGAAATCAAAAGCAAAACTCCTAGTGACCTCAATCAAATAGGGAATGGATTCAGATTTTATTCTGAAGCTGACAAAGGAAAAATCAACAAAACTAGCTACTTTCTATAGCTGGACAGAGAAACCCCACATTTCAGCACTTAAAGCTCAAAAAAAGCCTGCAGGAAAACATGCCTAATGTCTACCAAGTCCTTCCAACAAAATTCATCAAAGTGCAATGGATGTGTGGTTTAATTTTTAAATTCCACCAGCCCTTGCCAGATGGATGCCTGGATTGCCAAACCCATTATCAATTTTCAGGCAGTTACACCCTCTGCAGCACGGGCCATTTTCTCTGAATATTTCCATAAACTTTCTAATCTCCTACTTTACAATGATAATTTTATTGATAGTGAGAAAGACCACAAAGGATTATGGATGCATTAGCAATTTAATGGACAAACATGTGCTTCCTGTGGCTCAATGGAAATTAGTGAAAGCACATAAACATCTAAAAGTGTTTCTTTCTAAGTGTGGAGTCCAAAACAGAATTTACAGAATGTGTGAACATGAACAAACATAACCCTATATGCCATAAAAACATATGGGAAAACAATTAAGAGAGGTGTGTATTAAATGAAATGCAATTGTTAATGTTTTTCATACAATACTGCATTAAACTTGATCGTACTTTAAACATAAAATATTGCAAATCCAGATAATTTCAATGCCTGTGGTGTAAGCTCATTAAGCTTGCTGACATTACCTGTGTCTAATATCAACCAAAACCCACTTTCTAAAGTTTGAGACAAAAATATTCAGTGTGGAAGGAAAGTGTGCTGTGCTGAGGACAGTCCTGGGAGCACTTCCCAGAGACCTGCAGCTGCAGGGGGTCGGGACCTCCAGCCCCCCCACCCGGGCTGAGCTGGGCCAGAACTGCTGCCCCAGCACAGCACCTCCTGGGCTGCCCCAGCAGCCTCCAAACACCCTGCACTCAGGGTGCTCCTCCTCCTCCTTTTTCCCCATTACTGACATCTCAAAAGCCAATCCATTTCCTGTTTATACCCAGGTGGTTTCAGTAACTAAATCAATACTTGGCACTTAGGGAATGTAGAACAAATGCAACTGTAACCCTTAAAGTGAATCATCACGTCAAAGAATGCAACTTCACTTGCTCTTGCAACTTCACTTGCTTCTTCTCAACTTCACTTGCTGTTTCTGAAGTCCAGAAAGCTTGTCCAGCACTAAAACAATCATCAGGGAAGTCTTTGCAGAACAGAAGTTTGATCTCCAATGGAAGATGCAAAGTCTATGTCAAACAGTTGTTTTTCCCCAAACATTTTGCATATGCTGCCAGTAAATGAACACATTATGCAAACTGGATGGTGCACAAACCACAATTTCATGCTCCATGTTCTATGAATATTTTTACTTTGCAACTTTACACATCCCTGACCTTAATGTTCTCAAATTTATTGCTGTTTCCATTGTTAAACTATTAATTTATCATGACTTTAAAAACCTTTATTGGCTCAGAAATTCTACTTACCTCTTTGAAGTCAACCTCAGCATTTCCCAGCCTCCATGTCCAGCTCCTTTGTATTCCTTCTTACTCAGAAATGATCCTCAGGAAGAACAGTCTCTGGAAATATTTCTTTATCAGTGAGGAAGAAACTTGTTGAAGGTTAAACCAGCCCGGGTGAGATTCATGAGATACCACACTACTGTCTTGTAGGTGGTATAAAAAATATGCCATTAGGGAAACCTAGGATAAACACTGCTGTGGTGCAACATTAAACAACACATGAACACCCATAGGTAAATGCAGGAGAAGATGTGTTTGCAGTCCAGTTACATTGATGGAACACACAGCACATTCTTAAGGACAGCATGAAGTAGAAAAGATAAAAATGCAGTCGTTATAGAAGGAAAACAAATGACTTGAGGCATCAGAACGTGGCAGTGCTGCAGCACAGGGGGCGTGTGGGGCTGGGGGCAGCACAGGGGTGGCAGGAGGGGTGGGGTCCCCAGCCCTCCCTGCACAGCAGCTGGGGGGCCAGCAGGAGAGGGGCAGCACTGCCATGAGCTGGCAGGGCACCTCCCATGGTGTTAAAACAGGGGACAGAGGACACAGAGGAAAGTACACCTGAAGTTGTACACATGAGAAAGGCTTTTTGATCAGGCCAGAACAGGAAGTATAAAAAGCCAAGTATCTGCTTGGAGCTTTGGCACCTGAACTGGAAACAAAAGGGACACTTCATTAGTGAAGGGTGGAGAAGGGAAGAGAGAACAGACGTTGTGTGTTTCTCTGAAGCTGTGCACCAAAACAGTTCATCTCTGTTGTTGCTTACTCCACTGGTCTGCATGAGCATTAAGCAGCACTCCAAGGACTCTGCCAGTTCAGTTTAGAGAAATATGAAATTATTAATTAGATATTAGGACGAAGTTCTCTAGCACGAGGGTGGTGAGAGCCTGGCCCAGGTTGCCCAGGGAAGCTGTGGCTGCCCCATTCCTGGCAGTGTTGAAGGGCAGGTTGGATGGGGCTTGGAGCAGCCTGGGCTGGTGGGAGGTGTCCCTGCCCGTGCAGGGGGTTGCATCTAGGTGACCTTTAAGGTCACTTCCAACCCAAACCAGTCTGGGATTCAATGAAATCTAAGTTTTCATGTGGCACAAATCAGTAATCTATGGATAACAAGAAGTTGGCAGCTGCCCAATCAAACTACCAGCTTCCAAATGACTAACAGTAGGAAAAAAATTCACTGTCTGAATGCCACATTTTGACCCCAATATTATCAGTCACAAGGGAAAGAATTATCTCTCGTGCAAATCTTTCTCCTCTGATGAAAAACAAGAAAACGTATAAAAAAGTACAAAAAAAAAGTAGAAAGAAAATTATTCATACTTGAGACAGACAAGATCTTTTTATTTTAAAAGTACTTTTATTAAATTTATCTCAACCTATTTGAAACACCACTGTAAAAAGGCAGCATGAAAAGAAATATAAGACATTGCTGTATCATTCCATGTTGCTGGAGTTGATGTTCTACTCCGAGAAACTTTAAAAGCAGTTTTCAGTCAGATTTCTAACAACTTTTCCTGTGTTACAGTCTTAGTAAGACTACAAAACATCATAATCTGCACCCCAAGAAAAGTCTCCAATTAGTGTTGTCAGAGATCTTAAATATTTCATTACTTTTTTCATCAAAAGAATGGTTCATCTGCATTTGCTACATTATTAATGTTATGCTACAACAACTAAGTTAATGGAATTTCATTATTTCTACCTCAATTAAATCAGAGAAAGGATCTGTCTACTTTTTTTTCTTGCCATTTTTACAAGCTGGGAAGTAATTAATGATCACAAATAAAACCAGGAAATGTGTTCAGGTACTGCTCCTTCTACAAATCACACTTCTCTTTTTGTCTTTGTAGACAGATTTCGTCATAAATTTGCCTCCTAAACTTCAACATGTCTTCTACATCTTTGTAGGAGAGCACTTCCTCCACAGACAAGAGCCTGAAGCCATTCAAGTTAAAGGCTGACATGTGCTGCACAGAGCTCAGCATTTGTAAGGCCATTCTAACCGATTCACCTAAAGAAGAACAAACAGGGAAAATCCTGGCTGTCCACAGCCCCCAGCGTGAGTCCTTGCTGGAGAAGAGCTGCTCTGAGACCTTTACACCCCAGAGGTCCAAGCAGTCTAGTAAGCTGACTCCAAAAAACTGGAGTGAAGGTACCTCTGACAGCAACTTCACAGTCTTTTTCAAGTCATCTTCTACACTAAACACCATACTTACATACTCTAATTGATCGTTAATTTTTATGCTCAATGAACTGAGGAAACAGTTAGAAGGTATGTCCACTTTCAGGTCTATGTACGATCCACTGATGATGCTGTTCTTCCCCACGGAGACTTCAGGCCCAATCCTGGAGCACTCAATGACAGACCCAGGTCCCACAGAACACCCAGGCTCCAGGATGCTTTGGATGACACTGGCTGATGGATCCAGGGTCTCAGCTTTGCCAGGAGTGATGCTAAAAGCCACAGGCAGCAAGCCGAGCTCAAATTTCAGTTTGCTGTCGGCTGTAAGATGAAACAAGTACTCCTGGGTAGTTCCAAGGTGATAGAACTTGGAGTTGTTCAGGACAATGACATTCAGGGCAGTCCCTCTCAGCAGAGAGCGCAGCTTCTGCCGAACCTCTGCCAACCACGACCCCTCCTTTGTCACATCACTTGCACCTTCTGTGTCACCTGCAGTGGCTCCAGGGCCCAGGGCCTGCAGGAAGTCACCATAGGCATCTATTTCACAGCAAAGAGTGCCCACCTCCTTATAAAACGCCAGCAACTGTTTGGCAATGCTGTGGTCCATGTAGAAGATGCTGTCTGTGTACACGCACTCGGAGCCCGCCTGCGGGTCAGCTGGGCGTGCAGAGGAGCCCAGCTGAGGACAGGCCCCTCTCGAGCACACTGCCCCGTGCTGGCGCATGGTCTCCACGTCAGGCTTGTGCAGGAAGCGATGGCAGGACGTGTACTCAACCTCTCCCCTTCCTGAGAAACTGGACGGGTCTAAAACAAACACTCCGTGAGTGGTGCCGACTGCCAGATCCGACGGGTGGGCCAAGGCAGTGAACCCAGGCCTGTCAAAGGAGATGGTCTCTGCATCCCCAGTGCTGTAGAGCTCTATGTCATCCGAACAGGTCAGGAGGATCCCGGGCTTCATGTGCTTGGGGAAATCGATGTACATGGCCAGCTTCAGCTCCAGCATCTGGAAAATGGGATCACCAAAGGGCAGAGCTGTGAAGATCTTTCCCAGGGCACTTGCATTGGGTAAACGTTGACTGTGACCCCCTGGGAGGAAAAGACACTTTTAATTATACAGAGACACCACCTGTAAGTAAGCAAAACCTAACCCAATCTAGCTATTTTACACAGACAACAACTCCCCCACCCCCAGCGAGGTCACAGGCTCAGCTGTCCTCAAAAAATGACAGATGTAAAGAAACCACCAATCATTCTTCTTCAAACACCTCTCAAAGCAGATCTGACCTCACATCCAGTTTAGCACACCTTAAATAGCTTATGTTAAAACTGTGGTTCCTTTACTTTGCTTCAGAACCACTTGTCTGTAACTGAAGTGACACCTGCTTTTCACTGAAAATAAAAATGGGCACCCCCACTACTCAAATGGGTATTTCAAGGCAGAAGCTAAATTCAGAGACTCTGAATGATGATTCTTTCGTCACTGTTTGATCAAACAACTTGAGTGCCCAGAAGAAATGCTAAAGTGACAGTAAAATCTCCTAAGTATCAATCTAAATTAAAGTGGCCAGATCAGATACAGTTGGAATTACTTTTCAGAGGGAAATGTGTTTCAGAACTTGGACTCTGTCATCATATTATTTGTAGAGGGAAAAAAGTACAACTTGAGTGTGAAACGCAAGCCAGAATTTACCAGAATGAATCAGCAGCACAAGAAAAGAAGTCCACTTGTCACCATACAGCTCTTCCAAGCACTGAAGAACGTGAAGTGTTGATCCACCGTTTCCTAAAGGAAAAACACTCCAGCACCTGCAGGGACAGGAGCAGCAGCAGCTGCAGGAACAGGAG
>NW_009952712.1:318549-340889 GCF_000747805.2 Chaetura pelagica
CGGGGCGGTCCCGGCGGGATTCACAGGCTCACAGGGGCTGGAAGGGACCTGGAAAGACCCCCCAGCCCTGCCAGGCAGAGCACATCACACTGAAGGTGCCCAGGGGGGTTGGAATGTCTCCAGGGATGCAGACCCCACAGCCTCTCTGGGCAGCCTGTCCCGGGGCTCTGTCACTGCACAGGAAAGAAGTTATTTCTGATGTTTACCTGGAACCTCCTGTGCTCCAGTTTGCAGCCATTGCCCCTTGTCCTGTCACTGGACATCACTGCACAAAGCCTGGCTCTGTCCTGACACTGCCCTGAACATGTTTGTGACCATGATGAGGTTGCCCCTCAGTCTCCTCAAGCTGAACAGCCCCAGCTCCCTCAGCCTTTCCTTCCCGAATTCAGGATCTGCTGGGACTGCAGGCAAGCAAAGCAAGCAGATTACAAACGAGAGGAAGGTTTGTTCTGGTAAGATCTCGTTGTGCATGGATCTCACAACAGGAAGCAGCTGTAAAAGCTCTATAGGAGTTACTGAAGGGAAAAAACCCGTATTTAGGAATTCTAACAGAGTTGCTAAAAATCCATAGTTTTCCATGACTGTAAACTGCTGACAGAGAAGATTAAAGGAAAAAAGAAAGATGAGTATTTGCTGTTGGTTTCTCAGTCCGAGGCTCTCCCGTGACGCCCGCGACAGGAGCCTCGCCCAGGGCTGTGTACGTGGGGCCCTGCTTGATGCTGCCCTTGCTCTCAGCTTGTCCCAGCAACAACAGGCCCTTGTGCTGGACATCCATCTGCTCTTTCTTCTGGCAGGGCTCTCCTTGCTGACAGCAGCTCTGCTGACCTCGATGGGCAAACGCTCCCGGGCCCTGAGCCCAGCTTGACAGGCACGGAGTTACATCAGGGAGGATTCCTGCCTTTCTGAATTGGAATAAAGGGGCTGAAGTTGGGAAATCTGCTCATCGTGCTATGGGAGGTTCCCCCTCAATAACTGTGCTCTTGATCTATCCCTGACTCCTGTGTCTTCAGGCATTGCATGCAATAAATACAGTTTGGGAGATGTATGTTTTATAACTCACATAGATTTTGCTCAACAGTGCCACGGTTTTCACAGAATGATTAAAAATACATGCTAATTTACAAGTAATTTAGGAAGCTACTAGAGATACACAGTAATTAATGGTTTACTGACAATAATACTGATTTCTTTTTAACTCCAGCAAACCTTGGAAGCTGCAATTGGAACCCTAATGCTTGCAATGAAATACTGCTGCAGTTTAACAGAATTTTAGTTTTGGATCTTTCACCATTCATCAGACCTCCTAATGCAAATGTTTCTGTTTGCACTCTCAGACAATCCAAGTTTAGGATAATTACTGGATCCAGCTCTTCATGGTAATAATGAATTTTATAATTACTTCAGTTGGATGGTTATTCATCGTTTCAACAGCAATATTTTATAATTGCTTACCCTGGTAGCTGGTTCCAGGAAAGAAGAATTTCCATCAATACTGCATTGCTCTGCCCCCCAAAATTTAAAACAGTACATGAAGTAATTAATATTGGTCTTTAATTAGACTTGGTGGCAGAGCCAGGAAACTGCTCCAGGAAACACATTTTGTCTGAGCGATGGAAGCCAAGGTGGTCCCTGCTTGTGCTCCTTGAGGAGCCCCAGGAGAGCTTTTGTAGGAGCAAAACTACTTACACTGGCATTTAGCTGAAGTCTAAGTCCCCAGATTGCATTTTTCTGTGGAGATTGTGGTTAGAAGCCTGGAGGAAACACCCGTGGTGTCCTGCTGCAAGCTGCCTCTGCTCCCATCTGCTCCTGCCTCCCTCCTCCTGCAGTGCTGGTGGGAAGAGCCTGAGTGCAGCCCAGTCCTTGTGTCAGCTGGAGAAGATGGCTTCATGCACCACTCACTGTGTCTGCGTGTGAACGTTTGGTTGAGTAAATAACACCCTGAGTGCTGTGGGATGATGCCGGTAGTTAGAGAAGACCTTTTGGTGACCCTTTGGGATGCAGGCTGTTGTTAGCACAACAGTCCTTCTTACTTAAGCAATTGCTGCCTCTGAGGGGTGTTCTTCTCGGTGGGTGTGTGGTGTTTCATAAGTAGTATTATAACAAATACCTGGGTATTTTCTGTAGTTATCTGAAATTATCCTTTTAAAGCTGAGCAGATACACTCTCTGCTCTTCTCCTGCATCTCCGAGGGATGAATCAAAGAAGCCAACGTAACACAAAGAGGTGAGCTGGATACCGTAACACTTGTTCCTGCTTCAAAACATCTGACACTCAGTGTTGCCCAGCTGTTGATCAAAGCCTGCATCTAAAGAGTGTGGGGTGTTTGCAGTGTTGTTTTTGCACTTGCAATGGGCATCATCTCAAATGTCCTCAGCACTGATTCACTTGCTGTGCGGGAGCTCCGTGCACGTCAGGTAAATAATGACACTTTGTGGAGGTGCAAAACCAAAGCTGATTTGTCTTGTGTAATTGTATTCCTTAGCAGCAGCACAGATTTTGAATAAAGTATGATTTCTTCACAGAAGAGACTTCTGCCCGTCTATTAATTTTCTTTCCAGGTACAGGGTGTCTTGGGCTCACAGAATTTTTGCCATTTGTGATAAAAAAGGCAAGTGTTTTTCCCGTGCCTCACCTGCAGCTTGGTGAGAAGACCTGATACCACAAGTTGCAGTGATTGAGCTCTCCCCTCCTTTGTAAAAGAGCAGAAAGGATGAGGAGTGTGAATTCAAGGTTTTCCAGTTTGGAAATGGATTTGGCTTAAAGGCTGGAAAAAAGATAATCCCTGGTATGTGGGTAAAATGCTACAGCTTCCTGTGAGTGTTTTGTACGTGTTCTATATGACGTAAGTAAAGGAGAAGAAAAGTCTGTGTGAGAGGTCACATCCTGTGAGCCCTCAGGATTCAGTGTTCCAGCTGGACACTGGGGGGCTGCTCCTGCTGGCATTTTCTCCCTGAAAGCACTGGGTTACTGGGTAATTTCTGATGAGGAAATTATTGGGAGTTTCCTGAAGAACAGACATGTTTTTGTCATTGTCTTCTCCTGGGTGTCTTTCCTGTTGCTGGGAAGGGACACCAGTTCCTAGCACTCCGAAAGGCTCCGTTGTGAGAATGCTTTTCTATTTGCATGGCTCTTGTTTGATTACAGAGTCCTTAACACATTTTTTTTTATTGAACTGTGCTCAATCTAAGGATCTGCTGCTGAAAATGTTTATTTAAAGTGTCTGCACAATGTGATGTGGTGGGGCTGTAGGGTATCATGCTCAGCACAGAACATCTCAGCATGCCTTCCCTCCTCCTGGCTAGATTTACAGCTAAATGGAGAATTTCTTGCTTACTTACGAAGTCATACTCACTTCTTTTCCTCTACGTTCAAGGATTTCCATTGGGCTTTTAAAAACTTCCCTGTTTATTCTTTGTGTGAGTCCTTTCTAAACATTTTCATTATCATTTCTGTTACTTTGTCTTTGGGGAACCCAAGTCCTTTGCCTGAAAGCAGATATGGAAAAACTCATTCTCCTGCCCCTAACCATTCCCTAAGCCTCGTAGTTAATGTAAAATATTTTCCATTTTCTAGGCCAGTGGGCATATGATAAGTCTTTCATCAAAACTGGCTACCTGGAGACATCTCATGATAGAGCTATTTTTTTTATTACAAATGTTCATCAAAATCCATGGTTCTTTTTTCCTGTGCTGTTTGTAAATTGATCGTTGCCTTGGCAACTAAGGATAGTAAAGGCACCACCAAAAACATTTAAACTGCCTCCTAAAATTACTGACCGTATGTTTGTAAATGATCACTCAGTTCTGCTCAGGTCCCTTTTGATGTAATGAAACTGTTGCTTATGGAAATAATTTCAAGGGCTTGTTAACAATCAATCATTATTTAATGTATACAGTGTTAAACATGCTAGTGATTTAAAAAGTGCTACTTCCAGAAGTGAAAAAGAAAGTATGAGAAATTCTGTGTATAGATCAGGCCATGCTTTTACTTAACGTGGCATAGTTTGATTTTATGGGCTGTAAACCCACTGATGTTATGAGATATGAACATTTCTGTCTTCCTTGCTTTTCCCCCAAGGTATGGTAATGGGAGATACTGCCTCAGAACAAAAACCACACAATGCCTGTGCTGGGAGCCAGAGCCTGGGATCTGCACAGCTCTGAGCTTGGTATCTTTTGTACCATGTGCTTCCCAGGATGTTTTGTTAGAGCTGTATCTGTTAGAATCAAGGGCACACTGCATGCAACAAGGTATTTCTTTTGTCATCAAGGATAAACCTTTGGAGTCTCAGCATTTGTTTACTAGTGTGTTTAGTTTAATTTGTGGAAGTCAGGTGAGTGGATGACTTGATCCAAAAGTTTGGGTATCAGGATTGGAGCCTTTTGTCAGATCCCAGCCCTTGACCCTGCTGTGGTGACAGCTGAGGCCTGTGGATCTTACCCTGCCCAGGTGGCTGTTCCTGTCCTTGGGAGATGCTGTGTTTGCTTTATAGCTGCTTAAAAGCTATTGGGGTCATTTTTTTCCAGAGGAAGACTTGCCTTTTGGGTGATCTTGTGAAAGATTCCCAGTGCACAGTTGGTCCTGTAATTGGATCTTTTTGGTATTTCTATGTTTCCTCAACTCACCTTCCTTTCCTGAGGGTTGCTTTTTATTTGTATTGTGTCCATCAGAGTTTTGCTAACAACAGACAAAGGATCATGGCATTATCTTTCTGCCTATTGATCCTACTTATTTCAGTTTGTTTCAGCAACATTTCAGTCTGCTTTAACTGAGTGGATAAATAAAAAAGATTAAGTTCTGTGCCCCAGTGATAGTTTTCCTGAACGACGGAGCTTGTGAAGAGTGACAGCGTCTGTATTATTTTGAAAGATCAAGTTTTTCCTCTGGGAGAGTGACATTTTCTCACTGCAGCTCCATAATTAAGAGCAGTCCCTGCCCACGGCTGCTGTGAGCACGCGGAGCAGCGCGCGCCTCGGGAGCGCTGCTGGGGAGGTCATTAACCACCCTGCTGCGGCTGGGACGTCAGCGTGGGCACCTGGGGAGCCTTGCAAGGTTCCTTTGGTGTCTGACAAGCTGTGTTTGAAATGGTGGGAAGGGTTTTTGCCCATGCTGTTTGATGCACAGCATCTGAAGAGCCTCGGTCTTCGTTAGCAGGGGCAGGACACCTCGCTGGCTCACTCGCCACCTGCGGCTCTGCCAGATGTTCCCTGGGTGTCTGAGGGGGAAAAGCCTTGACAATGGAGAAACAGTATCCCCAGACTTCTCTGTCTGCAGTGAGCTCCCTGGGTTTCTCGCCATTTTGTTTAGTTCTCCAGCTGTGGGTAGCTCTGTATCCAAGTGAGCCGGAAAAAAGGTCTGTGGCTTTTCTTGGCTCCCGGTTAGTAACGTGGAGGACAAATCATCAGCACCATGTGGCTGGAGGACAAGCACTGAGCAGGGTCCGTGGTGGCTTCCAAAGGCACTGCATCGCCAGCCTGGAATGGGTTGGGCACCCTGGAGGATGTAGCAGCAAGGCAGGAGGGTGAGCAGGACACCCAGGGAGAGGGGGGAGGAGGGAGAGTGGGGACTGAGGAGGGGCAGGAGGAGACAGCAGAGAGGGAGGGCAGGGACAGCAGTAGCAGGGACAGCAGCAGCAGGGACAGCAGCAGCAGGGACAGCAGCAGCAGGGACAGCAGCAGCAGGGACAGCAGCAGCAGGGACAGCAGCAGCAGGGACAGCAGCAGCAGGGACAGCAGCAGCAGGGACAGCAGCAGCAGGGACAGCAGCAGCAGGGACAGCAGCAGCAGGGACAGCAGCAGCAGGGACAGCAGCAGCAGGGACAGCAGCAGCAGGGACAGCAGCAGCAGGGACAGCAGCAGCAGGGACAGCAGCAGCAGGGACAGCAGCAGCAGGGACAGCAGCAGCAGGGACAGCAGGAGAGCAAGGAATGGTGGTTTCCAGACAAGGAGCTGCCATTCCCACACAGCTGTGCTCCCACCTGGGTAGGTGTCCAGCACAGGGACCTGTAACATTTTTGTTCTTCATGCTTATGCATTTTACAGGTTTTATTGCCCGATTTCACATTACTATAAAAACCTTGGATGTCTCCATAATGGCTCGAAAATGGTTTCATTATTATGTTAATATGAAGTCCTTTGCAGCCAAAGTTTTGTCAATCTTTTTGAAATACTGCACATTTCACTCTAAAAATTATATACTTACTGAAATTAATTGTGACTGGCCTTGACATTCAAAGATCTCTTACAGACAATGTTTCATTCGGTTAAAATTTTATTTTCATAACACACCAGAGTCAAAGGTTTCAGGACAAAACATCTTTATATAAGAACCTCCTTTTTTTTTTTAAAAAAATTTCTTGTACATTAATATCAATCTCTACATTTAAGCAAGGAATAGCTGTGTAAAATCAATTTAGAATGACAGATTCTTCTTCAGTAACAAACCAACTCTAAATTAAACCAAAGATGAACCTGGTGCTGTCTCTTTCTGAGGGCCAGCTGCATGAGAAGAAGAATAAGACAGTTCATGAAAATCAGAATTCTAGAGTTTAACCTATTTTCATATGCTGAAGATATGGAAAGACATGACCATGACATAGATGGGAATCCCCATTGAACATTCCACATGTTCAGATCCCATGCCAAGGTGGCTACTCCCCCTGGCACAGGAAGAACCATGCATTCCCTAAAGACTCTTCTTCTGACTGCTTTTGGGTTTGGCATTTTTAAATGGATTTATGTTTGCATGTTTTGTTCTATGGGAAGCAGTGGGAATTGTCAGTATCCCTTCTGATCCTTACAGGATCTCTTTTAGCACTTGTTCCAATGTGCATTTGTGTTAATTTTATTCTTTATCAATATTTGTGATCTTCATTTCAATGCTTATCTAAGCCTTATATAATTTCCTTTTTCCTTAAGTGAACTTTTCCTCCACCACATCTTTTCTAGTTGCTGTAACCAGACCTGAGCAGTGTTCTTGGTGAGATTGTACAGCTGGCCTGAAAGTGCTGCTGGAGCTGCTGGGATTTCTTTGGCACCCATTCACTGCATATTGCCAGTACATTTGTCCAGAGGAGGTGCACTGCTTCACTAGTTTGTGGGTGTTTTAGGATTAATTGAAGTTTATCAAGAGCAGATCAGAGTATCAGAACATACCACTTTTATCAGAGTGTTCCTTTGAATGTGCAATACTTTACATTTTTCCACACAGAGTTTCACCAGCTGCAGTTTGTTCATGGAACAACTTACCTTGGTACTGTCTGTAGGCATATCAAGGGCAAGAGGGTCATTAGGAGCACTCAGCTTGGTTTCACCAAGGGCAAGTCATGTTTAAACAACCTGGTAGCCTTTTATGAGGACATAACCAAGTGGAGAGATGATGGTAGAGCAGTGGATGGGGTTTATCTTGACTTCAGTAGAGCATTTGACATGGTCTCTCACAGCATCCTGGCAGCTGTTACCATCCAGAAAAAGAAAGCAACCTCTATGGCAAGCCAAGCAGTAACCCCGTTGTTGGAGAGGTCAGTCAGTCCACCCCAGCCTGGCAGACTTTGGACCCAAAGGACCTGAGGAGATGCTCGTGTTTGTATCAGCTCTGCATATATCACTGCCTATTGTATATGAAATATTCCTTCATTATTCATCCACCTTGCTGAGACATCTTAAATAAGCTTTGAGAAGTTTAAATATGGATTTTCTTAAATGTTTGAAACTTTCAGACTAGGTATTTCATGAACATTGAGTAAACCTCTCCATATGTTCACTTAATTTCAGCTGCAGTAAAAGAATTAATGCTGCCTTATTCCAACGTTGAGTGCTACCTGCTTCCTTAGACACTGTGAAATAGTCACCCAGGTTGTTGTTACAGTAGATTTCCTTTGCCTGAACTTCCACTTCCATCCCGTCAGAGATGAAGGTGCAGGAATTGCCAGTCAGAGCACACCCTCAGTGTGTGGCAGGAAAACCTCTCTGTATCACATCATTAAACCAGAGCAGACACTGGGGCGAGAGGCGTTCGGCTGGGAAACGGGGAACTGCACTACTCCAAAACATTTTTCTCTATGAAAAATGAACTCTGCAAGCAGAGGAAATAACCATTTAAGAGTACTGGGGAAGTCTGCTAAAAACAGAGACTACATGTAGGGAGTTGTTGCAGACTCACAGGCTGGCTGAGGTTGGCAGGAGCTTCTGGAGACCATCTGGTCCAACCCTCTGCTCAAGCAGGGACACCCAGGGCTTTGGAACATCTCCAAGGATGGAGACTCCAGCCCCTTCCTTGTGGGGTTTGGTCACTCTCCCAATGGAAAAGTGTTTCCTGATGCCCAGAAAGACCCTCCTGTGTGTTGGTGTGTGCCTGTGGCCTCTGTCCCTGGGCACCACTGATCCCTCTTGGCACCCTCTCACCCCCCTGTTTATACCCCTGGCTGAGACCCCCTGAGCCTGCTCTGCTCCTGCTGGACACAGCTCAGCCATCCCAGCTCTCCCAGCCTCTCCTACTGGAGAGGTGCTCCAGTCCCTTCAGCAGGTTGATGGCCCCATGCTGGGCTCTCTCCAGTATGTCCATGTCTCTCTGTACTGGGGACCTGGAACCTGAAGCCTTGGTGAGTCAAGTGGTTCCTGGTAAGGAACCTCCAGGTTGGGTCTGTGCATGCAGAGCCCTGTGCTGGGTGGGGGGACTGGGGGAGCTCCTGCCCCCAGCACTGGGTGTGTGCACCTCTTGGGAGGCTGAAACGAGAACTGCTCAACTATCTTGGTGGTCTCAACTATAAAGAGCACCAGAAACCTCATTTTTATGCAGAGAAGAAAAAGTTTGCTTCCTTTCTAGGTGTAGCTTTTCTGCTTTTCCAACACCTTTTTGCCCTCTACAGTTCCAAGGTAAGGTGGCACTGGCCTGCCCTTCTTGGTTAATGGTAATTTGCACCTCAGAGAACTGAACTAGGATTTGTTTCTTTTTAAGTTTAAAAATATCAAAATTATATCATGTAGGTCAGGTGCAGAAAAAGGGAGGTAAGAAAGGTGAAGGGAAGTTCAGAACAAGAGGGTCAGTAGAATTGTTGAATTTTGTCCTTTCTCTTTTCTGTGTGTGATTTATCTACAACATCACCCTGTTCCATCCTTAGATGGGCTGACATTCTACAGTTTTAATTACTTTCATCTAGAAAATTCCTGTTGGAATGGGGAGTGAGGTTATGATTGACTTTGAACTAACAATGCTGATTATTTGACCCTGAAAAGCAAGCTTTGCTGAGGAGGAGGATTCAGCCATCATTGCTGGGAAAGGAGTGTTCAGTGCTAGAGCCACTGAAGTGACTGGTTGTGTGGTCACTAGAGCCTGGGGCTGGTCCTGTCCTGTGTCTTGGCCCTGCTGCAGCAGGAGCAGAGAAGTCCACAGAGCAGCTATTTTGAATATTTGATAATTCATGCAATATCTGGCCTTAATATAAGGAAGTTCTTTATTAAGACTTTGCTCTTTTCCTAGATTCCTTTAATGTATTTTAACAAGCGTGTGATGAAGTTGGAGGGGCAGAGGGTGGTGTGGGGGTGTCCCAGTGTCCTCCAGCAGCAACGCCAGCCTGGCTCTGGCTCCAGTTCCAGCACAGCCTTGTGCTCCTGGGGTGGATCAGGTTGTGCCTTGGGGAGGTTTTATAGTGTGGGCTGGAAAGGAAGTTTGTTTTGGAGCTGGTTGTCCTGATTGTTTCTGAACATTACAGCCTTCAGTGTTCTTTTATGTTCTGTTAATGAAAAGGAAAACATTTGGGTACAGATACTGCAATTGTGCTGATGCTTATAAAACGTGCAGCCCCAGTTACACAAATGCTGAAAAGATGATAATCATTATCCTTTCAGTTGCAAAAAAAAAAAAAAAAAAAAAGACTTTCTAATTGTGTTTAGTTCTTAATACCCATCCCCATATTCATCCTTGATGTGTGTCATATCATGCATCATCTCCCAGGATAATACAAACTGTCATTAGATATGGGGGAGGTGCTGCAAGGAGCAGTTAGGGCTGTGCTGCAGGGCTGTGGAGCAGCTGGGAGCTCATCCATTCTGGAGCTGGACTAGTCCTGCACTGGGGGATCTTCAGCCCCTCTGCAGTGCTGTCCTGTCACCAGACACAGCCTGACCTGGCCACAGGTCTTCCACTCATCCCATCTCCATCCCTGAAGTTCACACCAAGCCTGCAGGTCGGGGCTCTCTTCCCTGGCCATTCCCTCTGGTGGGAGCAGCCCAAGCTCAGGAAGAGCCATCAGGATTCCAGCTCCCCTGGGCAGGGCAGCATCCCAGTGGGGACCCTCGTGCAGAGGGTGGGAAGGCTGGTCCTTTTCATCTGGCCTTGAGCAACTATTCCCACTACCCATCAGTGGGAAGTGCAGCAACTGGGGCAGAAGGAGGATGTGCTGCAGCTCCTGGGGCCCTGCCCCTGTCTGTGTCACTCACTATTTCAGCACACAAGGAGCAGATCCAAGGCTTTGTGGCAGTCTTGGAAAGCTTGTTTTGCAAACAACAGCCCCTGCAAAAATAATTCACAGCCTCCTATATGGTCATGCTGTGAAAATTTTCCTCTCAGATAAAGTAAAATAGACACCATTTTAATCTAGTTTATATTGGGATTATAAAAACAGGAAAATGGGATTTTAAGTATGAATATAGTAGATGGAATGAATATATATTTTTACATAAAGCTGGTGCATAATTTCAAGGGAAATACTGGAAGATCTATTGAACCAGTAGAGAAGGAATAGATTTCAAATACAGACCAGAAACTGTTTGCATTATTATCTTCCACTTGTATATAACTTTATGCACTGAATTTTGCACTGTCAGAAGATTAAAAAAAAATCTATTTTAAAAAGCAGCTACTGTACAAAGTTGTGAAACTTTCAGGGAATTACTAATTTTTCTTACTTTGTTTATAGAGCTTAGGTCCAGAAGTGTGGTGCAATGTTGTGTCCCCTGCCCATGCAGGAGGGTTGGAACTAGATCATCTTTAAGGTCCCCTCCAAACCTAGCCAGTCAGTGATTCTATGATTCCATGATGCTAATTAAACCAAACCCAAGCATTTATTTCCAAGCATGATTGTTCCCCATGGTCAGGCTAGACCCAAGCCCTGTCATCTGGTGTTTCCCTCGGGAGCAGATTCCTGGCTGTGCAGGGTGAGCAGCAGGGACTGGTGCTCAGGGAAGATGCAGCCAGGCTGGGGCCTCGGGTGAGACACGTTCAGGCTCTGCATGGCTGTGGGAATGCTGAGATTTGCTGGCACTGAGCTCGTGTGGGGACCCACTGAAAACACTCGCTCTTAGGGGCTAGAGAAGTGTCAGCTCCAACAAACAATCAAAAGAACTCCCACTGTATTCTCTGATTTAGCTCTGGTTTTCCTGTATCCCCACCCAGAACAGCAAGTATCTGCTATTTCAGATGGAATGGTGTGGCATTAAGTATTTATGCTGGTGAAATAAGTACTGCAAATCACAGAATTGTGGAATCATTTTGGTTGGAAAAGGCCTTTCAGAATACCCAGTCCAACCCCTAACCCAGCACTGCCAAGGCCACCACTAACCCATGTGCTTGAAACTTCTTTGCTGTGCTTGGTTACCAGTTGAAAGTAATATCTGCAATTTATTGGAGAAAAAGCAATTGAAATACTCAGCATAAGATAAACGATCTTTTTAGCTGCAGTATGGAGTCCATAATTGCAGTCTGAATGGATTAGGAACAACAACATTCCATCATATCTCCTGTTCAGCCTTTACAGAAATTCTGGGTATTTATTTCATATTTAAATAGCCCATCTCTGCCAGTGTTTTCACTGTCTGATGTGTTGAAGCAGTTCTCAGCACCATCGTTCATCCAGATTATTTTTGTAGCCATGTGATATTTTAAGATTATTTTTTAATGTTTGCTGAGGATTTTTAGCCAGACATTTTGTTAAACTGCTAATGAGCCCCGCGGGGCAATAGGTTTAAATTAAACATGCATTGGTACCTGTTACAAATAAAAACAACAACCCCCCTCTCACGATGTGGAGCTATAAGCAAACCTGGAGCTCAGCAGGGCTGATAAATGATGGGTTAGGAGCAGGGCTGCCTTCCTGAGCCATCACCTGCTGAGGTGGGACCCTCTGCTGGGGGAGGAGTTAGCAGGGTCTAAGGAGTGTGGCCAGACACTGACCCACCAATCCCACCCAGCTCCTTACTTAATTAAAAGCTCTGATATATATTCCAGGAAAAAAAAAACCCAACAAACCCAACCTAACTTGGCTATTTGTCCTCAAAGGCAGGAAGTGAAAACTTACAGGGGGTGCAGAAAGGGCCTCTGCAGTGAGTTCTGCTCCCAGTGTGGGGCAAACAACCCACTGATGCATATTAGATAATCTTTTTGTTATCCATTTTAGCTTATTTATCACTGTTTTAAATCTAGTCTTTCTATGTATGCTTAATCTGAAGCAACAGAGTTAACCCTTTTGAATTAGGCAGAGCAACTGTAGTGAAATAAAGTTGATCCCCTCTCAAGGGTTTTGGGGAAAAACCCTTAAATTTTGCTCGATCAAGTTGTACCTCCCAGTAGATGGCAGCATGTAGTCAGTCTTGATTAAAAAAACAACACAAAAATGTTTGTGAAGTGCGAAGGATGCTTACAGAAGGCCAAAATACACTCTCCACAATGTTGTTTACAAGTATCTATTTTTGATATAATCACTGAATATTTGATAACTATCAGTCCCAGTGTTAATAAATCCCTTTAGAAATTGCAGTGGAGAAGCAGGCTGGGGGAGCTCAGCAGAGCAATCCCAGTGGAGGGCACAGAAAGGGGAAGAAAGTCTCTGTTTCAGACTGAGAGGTATTTTTCAGGCTTGAAACATAAATGAGAAGACAGGGTGTGGGGTTGTTCTTCCCTGCAAGAACATGAGGGGCTGTGATCTGTTCCTTAATCTGAAGAGCAGTGGTGTGGTAAGGATCTGACCCAGGATCCCCAAGATCATGTGCACCTGGAGAGATGGTGGTTTGGGGGCTGGTCTTTCCCTGTTTCCCACGGCCCGTGTTGCTGCAGGGAGAAGCACCTCGGGAGCTGCTGGGCTTTGCTTTCTCTAGGTGTGCTCTGAAGAGTGATGCTAATGCAGGAAGACATGAACTGTTACTTTGTGCTGCTCTTGGCAGCAGTTTCAATATTCCTATTTTTCTGTTTATTGCCAGAACTTTCCTTTTCCCTTTTCAATACTGTGCTTTTCCCCCTTTAGTACAAGGCTTTTGTTTCTGTTACAGTTATTTATTATAAATAACATCATTCTGCTGCTGGTTGCACTGATGTCTTTTGCGGACGTTTTCCATCAAAGATAGGGAAGGGAAGAGGGGGAAGAAAGAGTTTTTGTTCTGCCTTTGGGGCTGGCCAGTGCTGCCCACAGAATGGGCTGGTGGGCATCTTCTTTTAGGAGAGGCTCCTTCAAACTTCAAACACTTCATACAGGTCCAGCAGTAACTCTGCCCTTGGAGGCCAGAGGAAAGCTCCCCAGCCAAAAGCTGTAAAACAAAAACACCAACATGTGTCCCAGCCTGAGCTGGTCTTGCCAGGGTGATGGAAGATGCAGCACCCCCGCTGTCAAGCTGTGCTCTGCCACAGAGTCACCTGGGACCTGCTCAGCTTGTCCTCCTGTGCCTTGGTGCCCTGCCTGCACCGCTGGCCCCAGAGGGCTTGGCCTTCCTGCAGATGTGCTTTCAGGGCAGGTGAGACTGCTCAGATTTTGAGAGGATGGAGAAACAAGGCAGGGACAAATGCTGGTCTTGGCAGGGTGCAATGCTTGGGCTTGATATACTGTGACTGGTTAATACCTGGCCTGGGGAGCTGGAAGCAGCTTGTGTCTATTGTTTGGTTTTGGTTTATGGCTTTTGGCAGAAGCCCAGGGAGTGAGATGAGTCCCTTATTTTGTTTTCTCCTGTTACAACCCTCCTCAACAGCCCTGTGCTGTGCACCACTGAGTGTATCAGCACAAACCCAGCCTCTGACACAGACCAGTGCTCTGCTTCTGCAGAAATGCCATGTCCCTCCCCTGGGAATTGGGAACATCTTGTCATTTCCTGCCCACGAGTGGGGAGAGAAACCCCAGGACATCCCGGCTCTTCTGCAGGCAATAAACTGTTTCCTCTTGGAGACACAGGGCTGTGCCTGCAGAGCAGGAGTGGGAGTGACTTCCCAAGTCTCCAGCAGAACCAGGGGGCTGATGTCCTGCGTTTGGGTTTGGTTTGTTGTCCACAATTTCCTCTGTGCATTTGTTATGGAGTTGGAGCACATCTGGCAGAGACAGAGCTCTGCACAGGGGTGAGTGATTCTAGGTGATGCAACTGTCATGTCTGCACTCAGCTTCCAGGAACTCACATTCCTCCCTAAAATATTGGACACAAATATTCCCATGGCATTTCTCAGAGTGACAGGTTCCCACTGGCAGTTAGACCAGTCCGTGTCTACACTGTTGGGTTCTGGGGTTTTTTACCAAAGAGCCAAGGTGTTTACCCCAGCTGTGGTTCTAGAGGCTTTTGACTCTTTTGTGTACTATGCAGAGAATTCTGGTTTTCTTTTTTTCCTTTTGCTTACCCACTGATGGAATTCAAGACTACTAAAGCTGGACCTTCAGACTGAGGGTCTTGCTGGGGGTGGCAGAGAACTGTGCTGTGGAGCTGCCTGTTCCTTCCAGCACACGAGGCGTGTGGGGACCACAGATGTGAGATGGTGAAGTTCCCCTTCTCATCTTCATCCATCCTTGGGCAGGGCTCGGGGCAGGACTCCCTGGGGACTGGAGGGGCTTGGAGAAACCTGGCGTGGTCTGGCTCTGGGTGAGCTCCTGTGCCTGCTCACCGCGGGGAGCAGCACCCAGCCCTGCTCCCCAGGCCGCTGCAGTGCTGGACCACGCTCTTCCTCTTCTCCATCTCTGTTTTTCCCAGGAGTCTGATGGAGCTAAAGCTGTGAGGTGAGCTTTACATACCTGTCTGGGGGCTGGCAGCTCTCCTGCTGCTGCTCCTGCCCCTCAGGCTCTCCAGCCCCTGGAGCCAGCAGCACACAGAGCTCTGAGCATGGCAGATAAGCCAGGGTCTCATCGAACTCTTCTTGGGCAATTTCTCTAATGTCTGAGGTGTAAACAAGCTTTCTTTCAGAGTCAGGCATGCATGTCTCATTCTAATTATTTTTTTCCCCTCTAACCTGTTTTTGTTCAAGTTGTTGCCACAAGCAGTGGTGATAATTTTCTCTTGCCATCATTAGTATAGAGAGGGGACCTGCTATCATTGTTGCTTAAACTGAGTTTTTCTTCATTTAAAATGTTAAAAGATCTGTGAATGCATGATAACGGATTCATGCAACTACCAAAAGTGCCATTTTCAGGCCAGGCAGAGCAGTGTCAGTAAGAGCAGGGGGAGCAGCTGGGAGGGGGTGGCAGCTGCAGAGGGGAGAAGCTCCTGCTGGTAAGTCCCTCCAATGGCTGCTTTGGTGAGGCTGCAGGAAGAAAACTTGAGCAGAAAGAGGCACAAAAGCCATGGGCCAAACTGTCCTTTGATGACATTCATTTGTCCCAGGGTTCTTGTGAGGACCTTGAAAATCCATCTTCCTTCCTTCAGAGGCACTTTGGCTCAACCAAAGTAACCTTGAAGGAAGGATGGGAATCTGTCAGATAATTCAGTGCCAGATTCCAGAAGCAGGTAGGAAGCTGGGTGGGTGGGAAGTGACCTCAGCTCAGCCAAATGCTGACATCTCTCTCTTCTGAGGAAATGATGTGACCCTGCGTGTGACCTAAATCCACGCACAGTCTCAGCCAAGCCCATTTCAGACTTTTTGCTGAATCTCCTATTTATTTGAAAAAAAAAGATAATGAGTCTGTGTCTTGTGTGATTGAGAGAGGAGATCTGTCTGACAGGAGATCTCTCTGTGCCTGTGACCACCGGGAAGACGGATGGAAACACTTTCACGGCAGCTGCTTTTCCCTTCAGAAAAAGAAAAAAGTAAAAAGAATGACAAATAATTCTCTCTTTTTCTAGCCTTGTCTATGATAAAAGCCTAATGAAACTATGTCAAAATGGGTGACTAACTGTTAGAGGCATAATTAAACCTTCCTGTGTGCTATGCAGCACTGCAAGATCAAATGAATTATGAGATTTCCCTTCTGGATATATTACCTTGCTGAAAGCTGTCAATATTTTTGAACAAGAAAGACTGAAAGGCTGTGGGTTTTTCAAAGAATGGGAAAGTTATAAGCTACTTAGCTCTCTAATATGAGCTGTAAAAGAAAGAAAGTGAAGTCACTGAAGGCACTACTGGTTGTGCTACACCTGAGCACAGGTGATGTCTTTAGCCGAGCGGGTACGATGTTTCTGTCACGTTTTGTTGTTGTTCAGGGCCCTTTGTTTACAAGTTCATGGCCAAGATTTAGCCCTGTGATGGTTTCTGGTTAATAAAAAGATGAAGAGTGTGATCAGCAGTATTTTAGATGCAAACAATAGATGCTTGATTTTGCCCTCTTTCTGACATCCTCGAGGAAAGAAGAAATAAGTGTGAGGAGCCCTCCAGAGCCAGGGAAGGAAGGGAGGCTCAGGGTGGCTTTTGACTGTGGCTCCAAACAGACACTGCAAAAGAGCAAAACAGCTTCTGGAGTGCAGGGGGAAAAAATATTTTTAAAGGATTTCAACATATTTAACATAAACCATGTTGATTTATGAGAGTCTAATTATTACAATCATTAAAAGGCTGTGATTATCATTAAAAGGTTATTATCACAAATGAAATGCTAAAAACAAATGGTATATATTAAATAGGATCATACATATTTCATAAAACATATTATACTGCGAAATAAGTTGTCACGTAGCCATGGCAATGACTTTTAAGTTCCCCTTTTTGATGCCTTAATGCTCTGCTCTGCATGTTTTAGTGTCAAGCCTCTGAACATGCCCAGCACTCAGAAGCTCCAGCTGAGAATGAACACAGAGGGGAAATTCCACACCCAGATGGTCCCTGGCCTCCTGAAACACTGTTGGCTGGCGCAGGGGACATCCCACAGAGGTGAGTGTGTCTGGAGAAGCTGGTGGATGTGGAGGATCTGGCTGGTTTTGGTCTCCCAGGTCCTCAGTGGCAGCAGCTGGAGCTCGGCCCTGTGCTGCAGGGGGCTTGGCCCTGGGATGGTCCAGGTCCCCTCACCTGGCTGGGGGACACTGCTGGGGACACCACTGGGGACACTGCCCTGCCCTGGGCAGGCTGGCCCTGGCTGCCCCTGGCCAGGCTCTGTAAAGCCCAGGGTGACCTGGCTACAGCTCAGCTGCAAAAAAGAGAAAAAATAAGACAAGAAGAGTTACTTCTCTTGCTCTTCAGTGGGTCGGTGCCTGGGAAGCTGAACCTCAGCGTTGGGTTTTCCACAGCATCCCCAGTACGAGGCACTTGAGCTTCAGATGCGTGTGCCTGGACCTCACAAAGCACAGGCAATGTGTTCATTAGGACATAGCTTGTCTGTGCTTCCAAAAGCACCCCAAGAAAGATTTCAGTGTATAACAAAAATGCAATATTGACTTCCTGGTGGAATTCAAGGCCAGGATTGCAGGAATGGCTTTACTGTAGGCAATGGGGCTGCTTCTGATAGTCCTTGCTCTGAATTGGACATCTGGCTGTGACAACTCCTTTTTCAAAAATTGGAGGTTATGAAATGCGTTTGTGCATTTAAAGCTCATGGTATTTTTTATAGCTATCCTCTTCCTTTCTCAATTTACCTCCATCTCCTTTTATTCAGAGCATCTTCTTGGAGTTCCGTGTCACAGACCCGAGGGGCGCAGCACGTCTGACAAGATCCAGCTGAGATTAAAACAGATTCTGTTTGCAGCACAGGCAAGGAGACTTCTTGCATCTCAGATCTCATGAATGCAGAGCGATGTGTGCCTGGTGGGTGCTGAGCCCCGAGTTACCCTCCCACCCCTGTCACCCCGGGGGTCCTGCAGCCCGGGCTGGGGTGGGTGGTCGGGTCCTTGGTGTGGGGTTGTGAGGGGCCGTGGGGGCAGAGCCGCGGCATCGAGCAGGGACGTTCCTGAGTTCTTTGCTGATATTTCCACAGGAAGCATCTTCATCTTTTTTAATGGGTCTGGCGTGCTCTGCTTCTGTGCTTGGTTGGCTTTTCAATGGGCATCGTGGGAAAAGATCCCCGATTGTGCCCTCATTCTTCACTTAGAGAGTAATTAGTATGTTTGAGGCTGGGCTTTGTGTTGGCACCTGTCTGGGGAGGCAAATGTGCCCACCCAGGGATGCTCCTGCAGGGCTGGGGCTGCACAGGGGGGTGGGCCCCATGTCTGGAAGGAGCAAAAGAGAAGCAAGTGGGAGTGAATCATGGGAGAGCTTTGAATACTTCAGGTGCACAAGTCATGTTTGGGAGGTGCACTTCAGGAACGCCTTTCTTTTGCGGATCAGTGTAAATACTGCAGCTTCATGATGAGAAGAACTGGGAATCCTGCACATTTTAAAGGGCTAGAGTTTCTTGTTCCATGTATAACATCATCATATAATTGATTACTGTGGGCTGCATTCGCATGTCCTTGCTGGCATAGGACAGTGTGCTCCTCCAGGGCTGAGGAGAGAAGGAAGAAGACAAAAGCCACCGGAATCTGTGCAGCCTTCACCCAGCTTGTGTATCACATGGGCTGTGGTCATCCAGGCCTTGGAGCCTGTGGAAAACAGTCTCTCCAAGCGTGTGAGAGCACGTGAGGGAGGAGTTCAGGTGGGAGTGGAGCTGGGAGTGCAGCAAGGGCTTTAGGTTTGGTTTTGTTGCTGGCTGTGCTGTGGTTGCAGGTGCCCCTGCCGCGACGGTGGTGCCAGGTACACCCTGTGCACAAGGTGATGTTGCCATCGTGTCAGTGTTACCACCACCAGAGTGCCTGGAACAAGCTGCGAGGTGACACCGTCGCCACTCAGAAATGACACAGGTGTGCTAGATAGTGACATTCATGTCATCCTGACACAACGGTGACATTAGCATCTAACTGTCTCGACATCAGTCGCATCACGTGTTGTGGCACCAGGGCAGGCTGGCTCTCCTGGGACGTCCCAGCTCAGGTCAGGAGGAGCAGAGGTGCTGGGGTGCCCTGGCGGGGCTGAGCGCTGGGTGAAAACCAGGGCGTTGTGCTGGGGGGGCCTGGCTGGAGAGGGACACCCAGCAGGGGGGCACTGGATGGAGGGACCAGGCTGGAGCAGCCTGAGGGCTCCCTGGCTCCCAGAGGCAGCAGCAGGCTGGGGCTGCAGCCCCAGCATCCCTGGGGATGGGCATGGGCCGGTGGGAAGCACCACGGAAGCGTTGCTAGGAGGAGGATCCTGGTGAGCAGCCCGGGGCAGTGCCAGCTGACCTGACTTCAGTCTGCTCGCCTTCCCCCTGGGAATGGGGCACCATTAATTTCTCATTAGCACCGGCTGCAGCCAGGGGTGTCACAGCACAGTTGTGTGAGGTGGTGAAAGGCAGTTTGTGCGAGCAGAGATAGGGTGCTCATTACTGTCATTACCGGAGACTGATCGTTTCATCCAGACATCTGAGACTTCACTGAGCTTGGTCAATAGCAGAGAGCAGTGGGTAATGCATTCCACAGGAATTCCAACAGCCGGCGTGAAATGATCAGGCCAGTTATGCAGCCCTGAAGTCTTCAAATCCTGCTCTCCAGTGAGATGCTCCTTGTGTCCTAAAGGGGAATTTTATTGAGTAGTGCTGAGCTCTCCTGCCAGAGCAGGCCTGCGATGCTGACCCAGTGCTGCTGCACTGGCTAATGAGCACTGCTGAGGAACAACCGTGTTGTTGGGGTTCTGGGAGCTGAGCTGCCAGAATGTTTTCCTCTATTTAATTAGATAACAGTCAACTTATTTCAGATGTAATGTCTCTTCCTCAAGAACCATTTGTTTTAAGTGTCAAGTTTTCTGTTTCTCAATTACTCTTTTTTCAGAAAGCGTTTCTGATTTTGATTGATCTTCAGTGGTTATTAATGCCTTCCTGGCTGTTTTATCCAGAAATCAGAACTATCAATTTATCTCTGTGAATGTAACAATACCTGTATCACAGGCCCACCCCAGAAACAGAACAGAAGAAATGAATACATCTTTACATCTCAGTGTTATTTGAATGAGTTCTTAGTTTTCAGGCAGCAGCAGGCTGGGGCTGCAGCCCCAGTGTCCCTGGGGATGGGCATGGGCCGGTGGGAAGCACCACGGAAGCCAGCGTTGCTGGGAGGAGGATCCTGGTGAGCAGCCCGGGGCAGTGCCAGCTGACCTGACTTCAGTCTGCTCGCCTTCCCCCTGGGAATGGGGCACCATTAATTTCTCATTAGCACCGGCTGCAGCCAGGGGTGTCACAGCACAGTTGTGTGAGGTGGTGAAAGGCAGTTTGTGCGAGCAGAGATAGGGTGCTCATTACTGTCATTACCGGAGACTGATCGTTTCATCCAGACATCTGAGACTTCACTGAGCTTGGTCAATAGCAGAGAGCAGTGGGTAATGCATTCCACAGGAATTCCAACAGCCGGCGTGAAATGATCAGGCCAGTTATGCAGCCCTGAAGTCTTCAAATCCTGCTCTCCAGTGAGATGCTCCTTGTGTCCTAAAGGGGAATTTTATTGAGTAGTGCTGAGCTCTCCTGCCAGAGCAGGCCTGCGATGCTGACCCAGTGCTGCTGCACTGGCTAATGAGCACTGCTGAGGAACAACCGTGTTGTTGGGGTTCTGGGAGCTGAGCTGCCAGAATGTTTTCCTCTATTTAATTAGATAACAGTCAACTTATTTCAGATGTAATGTCTCTTCCTCAAGAACCATTTGTTTTAAGTGTCAAGTTTTCTGTTTCTCAATTACTCTTTTTTCAGAAAGCGTTTCTGATTTTGATTGATCTTCAGTGGTTATTAATGCCTTCCTGGCTGTTTTATCCAGAAATCAGAACTATCAATTTATCTCTGTGAATGTAACAATACCTGTATCACAGGCCCACCCCAGAAACAGAACAGAAGAAATGAATACATCTTTACATCTCAGTGTTATTTGAATGAGTTCTTAGTTTTCTTATTTTATGGGTCACCTGGTTTGGGGAATAGGTTTATCCAAGTTTATAGTGTAGATAATCACACCCAAACATTACCTTCCTGCTTAGCACTTAAGGCCACTTAAGGTAATTGCAAAACTTAGTTTTAATGATGTGGTTAGTAATGAATTGCATTGGCTATCCAGAGCAGTTGTCCTCATGTTATCAGTCAGCTGCTTAGATATCCACAAGGGAAATCTTATCGTTATTCACAGAGACAGAGGAAAAAAAATGCATTTAATTGCACTATTGAGCACCAGAGTCATAATCTTTATATGACAGTTAATGATTTCATTGCTGATCAATTCACTTATTATGTTACTCTTTCAAAAAGCCAAGCATCTAAGAAATAGTCAATCTTTCTCTCCTACATATGTAAAGACAGATGAATGATGAAGAATATGATTGAATAAGTATACGGAATAACTTTATTTTACAGGAACAGTTTTGCTAACTCTTGATGGCATCTTTATACATCATCTTCAACACATTTGGCATTCAAATGTATAAAAAAAGTTTCCATGCTTTTTGTGTAGGCACATCCATCAGCAGGGCCAGTGCATGCCAGCTTTCTTCTGATTCAGTAATTCTTGCTCTGCACCTCTACTTAAGCTCTAAACCCAAAACTCTTCAGCAGTCTAAGGCTGCTGAAAGCTCATTTTGAAATGATTACAGTGCTGGTAATAAAGCTTTCATGTGGAGTAAGAAGGAGATGAACATTAAAATAGTCAGGTTAAGTGGCACAATAATTGAACTTGCTAACAAATGGGGGGAGCCCTTTTTGTAATAATTTCTTTGCTTAGCATAACATTTGAGTCTGAAGCAAGGGTTTGTTTGGTTTCTGCAGTGTGCTGCTGGTGTGTGTGTACTTGATGTGCCACGTTAATAAAGCACATGAAAATTGAATAATCGGCAGGTTGTCCTCTCCACACACACACTGACTTGCCATTACCCAGAGTGTGCACAGCAAATGAAGAGTTCAATAATTCATGAACAGTGCTCTGTTCTTGGCCGAGCTGAGGAAGTGAGGGCAATCTGGTCTTATGATGCAAGATCACCCCGAAGTAAGGCCCTTTAGGAAGCACAGACCTTAATAAACCAAAAGCGTCTGGAGATCTTTGTGCTTCAGGCTGACGGCTCCTCTCTCCCTGCCTTCCACACTGGTTGGATGGCTGTGGCTTGCCCTGCTCTCCTCAGGCCCAGCACCCCCCAGCCTTTCTTCCTCCATTCGCTTTTGCTGGGCTCCTGCTGCCACTTTGCAGGCACTGGCTGGGGGCCCCGGG
>NW_009952712.1:341066-381930 GCF_000747805.2 Chaetura pelagica
GTGCAGGCACTGGCTGGTGCCCCTGGCACGATGGCCCGTGCCGATGGTGGCTCCCATGGTGCTCGCTCCTGTGGCCCTCGGTGCCAGCTGGGACCCTGCTCCCAAATGCACTGGGACTGGGGAACCATTTCCCAGCTGATTTTGGTTTCTTGCCTTATCTTGCATTATCTCAGGCTTTCTGCATTACCTGGCTGTGCAGATCCCTCCCATGGCTCCATGCTGTGGTTTCCCTCCTCCCTGTTGCTGTCTGCATGCTGGAGTGCACAGACAGATCAGAAAGACCACTTTCTTCATGTGGGACCCAATGTGTTTCTGTCATTTTTAATGCAGCACCCAATTTACAGTCCTCAGAGCACTTAGGAGGCAGTAAAATGGTAACAAATCACCAACCCCACCTGTTTGGTGGTCTGGTTTGCTTGGTGATTAGGCAGGTGCTGAGCAGTGGGGCTGGCTCCTGGCTCCTCTGGGCATGTGCCAGGCTCTGGAGAGGTGCCTCCTTCCAAGGAGAGGTGGGGTGTCCTGGTGAGGGCAGGGCTGAGCTCCTGCCTGCCCAGACAGCCTTTCTGCAGCACCTGGCAGCTCCAGGGTGGGTGCTTCATATCCCTTGGGCTCTGCAGGACACCCTGTGTCCATCACTGCCGGGCCCACAGCTTCTGACCCACCTCCCGGTGCTCTGATTTGTCTCCAAGGACTTCAACAGGTTTCCAATCACCAACGCAGCTGGGACAATCCCAGCAGGGCTGATGCCCTGTGTTTTTTCCTACCCAAATGGCCCCGGGTGCTTCCGAGGCAGCAGGGCCTGTCAGTGCCACCCTTTGTGCACCCACTCCTCCTGTGCAGGACTGAAATGTGCCTCTTAATCCTGCCTGAGACTTGTGACTGCAGGGTTCAATTGCAGGGCTGGGAGGGTTTTTAAAAACAAATTGCAAAGCTTTTCTGAAGTTTACAAAGTACTTACCTGTAGGTCTACCAGTTTCTGAAGGAGAGCAAGCCAGCCAGCCCTGTGGTGCTAATTGCCCATCTGGGTGGGGCACTGGGGGAAAATGGTCTCAATTAACAGTTAATGTAGATTACTTAGTGCATAAACTTTCTTAAGCAGAACTAACGTGGCTTTTCTTTGGCTTAGTCAGCTGTTTTCCAGTCTCTGCTTCAGAGAGCCCTGGGGCTTGCTTGGAAGCCAAGGGCAGGCAGCTGCTGTGGGCAGCAGCATCTCCCTCCTGTGGCTCTGGAGTCCCAGGGAGCCTGGGAGCTGCCAGCTTAATGGAACTTGTAAGAGAATTAAGTCCTGAGCAATCAGGGGAATTTTATTTCTGAATAAGGGTGTCCACGTGAAGATACACTGAGGTTTAAGTAATCTGCTCTAGATTCATAACTCTTGTTAATTTAGTTCAGTACTTGATAATCTAATGAACCTTCTTGAGGATGAGCACCTTGGCACAGGGAGGTGTTGAGTTTGCTGGTGCTTTGTTCGCAGGGCATTTGCTGCTGGGAGCAAATTTCTACCACTCAATGAGGCTATGGGAAATATTTCTGCATGTTTGAAGGTCATGCCTCCCTCTCTCAGTGGCTCCTGGAGGAGGGTGTCCCCAGGACAGTGGCACTGATCTATCCAATGGGGGTGGGTTAAACCAACACCCAGCACAGGGACCTGGAGTCCTCATGGCTGCATCCCAGGCACTGCCAATGGTGACTGAGCCTGTAACACAAACCACAAGTGATGCCTGCAGTGATCAGCAAATGTGTTTGCTCTGCCTGTGCTAATATTGACTTTTTCTTCATCTTTTCAAATTCTGGCTAATGAATTTCCTGGCAAGAGTGCTTGCCAAGAAAGAAAATTTTGGTCAATTGTTGTAGAATTTTGATGGCATTTGAAATGGGGGTTTAGATCCCAGAGTATATTTGCTAGAACCTGATTTGAAAGTTCATCTTGCCAAGGAAAATATGAAGTGTTATCTGACTTGCTTGCAAACAGGCAGCAGACAAAATTACTTCCAGGATGTGTTCAGTGAATGGCTTAAAACTCCACAGAACAGAACTGCAGGCTCAGGGGCTCAGGCTGTACAGTAGTTAGGACAATTCCTTGCTATATTTTATTTGCAGAACTCCCAATGCACATTGTGACCTGCTAGAATTTTGCAGCTGGACGTAGCTCAGGAACTTCTGCTGTAATACTCACTGCTTAAAATCAAGATAAATAAAATCTTGTTTAATTACAGGAGCATTAAGGGCCACCTCCTCCGTTGCTTGGTGGCCAGAAGAAAATGTGGCCCGTGCATGTCCAGTGGGGATGGATCAGCTAGTTGGTTACCCACACATCCCCTTCCTCCCTAAAAGGTCCTTGCAATCATCCCTGCAGCTCTTGTCTCTCCACTGACAGTGAGCAGCATTCTGCCAGGGTGTCCCTGCTCAAGGACTCCACGGACGGTTTCTGGCATTAGCTGCGTCGCTGCCTGGTGGGACAGCGGAAGCAACAGAGCTTGTGGCTAGAGACAGACATGGCTGGGGATGAATGAGGCTCTGTTGCATTTGGTGTCACCCGAGTTATTTTAATTTAAAGCTAATTTTTTCTGTTGTCAGACTCGATATCATCAGTGTCAGTCCCACACCCGGCTGCAGCGAGGCCAGGGCTGTGCCTGACACGCTGCTCAGGGTGTCGCTGCTCATCATCCCCGGCTGACGTCGGAAAGATTAATTCACTATGAAAATGACCCTCAGGAGACCACTTCAGACACAGGATGAATCATACTTGAAAAATTGGATGTTGCATTGTTTCAGAAGTTCTAATTAACTTTTTTTAACCATTAGAAGCAGTGGATGCAGGCACATCCTGGCTGCCCCTTCAAACCCCCTTGCCCTGTTCTATGGCAGGCAGGAGGACTTCTCTGTTTGCTGGGGCTCCATCACCCTGGGGCCATCTCATGTGCTCTGGCTGTGATGGCTGAAAAATTAAGTCTTGGGTTTGGAGCCAAGTGGTTTTCCATCTTTTATTTATATATTTATTTATTTTTTTCCCTGGATAAGCTGACAACCAAATGTTTGTGCAAATCTTCTCCTGCTCTGTGAGCTCAGGTCAGGTACTTGGGTCTGATCAGGTGCTCAGAGCAGAATATAGCAGGTGGTGATATGGACAATCAAGAGCAGAATGCTTACAATGCTTGTGTAGAAGTGCTCTGTGATGAGAATTGCAGCTCTGCACAGCCCACCAAAGGTGAACAGTCATAGGCTGATTGCCAGAGGCTCTGTTTGGTACCTGTGGGTCTGGAGAGCAGGAAAACTTAAACCAAACCTATTTTTTTAATCTCTAACTTGCTGACTTTTCTGGTAACTTATCTGCTTTTTTTTTTTTTTTTTTCCTGACATGATTCTCATTTTTCTCACTGTTCCTGTGATGACACCCTTCTTCCAAGACTTTGTAAAACATGACAATACAAAGCCCTCCAGACATGGAGGCTGTAATAAGACCCAGTGGTGACCCTAACTAAGGAATTTCTGCTAGTTTAGTGTTTTGTCTCACTGTTTTGACCTGTTTTATATGTTTTATTTTTCTGCAGCTTCATTTTTTCCAGCTTCACTTTGTCTGTATAAATGATGTTGTGAGCAGAAAAGTTTCAACTCAAAATTTCCAAACAGTGCAGAACACGGGGACAAAGCACTAATATTTTGTTATCTTGCAGTGCTGTTCTCCAGTTATTGTTTTCAGGAGCTGACCATATGCCAAACAACATGCAGAATGGTGGATAGAAAATAATCCAAGTAATCTGGGCTGTGGCTGTGTCAATATTTGTGCCAAAATTATTACTGAAAGGAAGGAGAACCCTGACTGGGTTTGTCTCCTCACTGTGCCCCAGCTTGGCTTCAGTTTCTCTGTCTGCAGAAGGGATGCATTGCTGTTATTTTCTTCTTTTCACAGGGGTGATTCATGGCTCTTGCTCAGCCTGGGATAAATCTGGTGGTAAAAACCTCGAATAATTGCTGGGAGGGAGGATAACACAGTCTGTGCACCAGAAATGTGAGGGCACTGTCATGCAAAGATGTGCTGGTAAGCCTCAATTATCAGCTTTCTTCTGGGGAATTTTACTGCCTTGTCCTTCTTCTTGATGCATTTCTATGAGCTTACCTCTGTGCTTCTCTGCACAAGCCCTGGCAAGTGCCATGAAAGCTTTTGCACCTTGCAGTGAAATGATGGAAGTTTTTTCCATCGTGTTATTTTATGAGAGCATAAAATTTGATGGCATTTATGGAAGTTTGTGCCATGAAGCAGGTGGCTTGTTAGCCTTTGGTTTATTTTAGTAGACTCATTTGTACACGTATCATATAAAATCCTTGCCATAAGTTTGGGAATGGTGCTAAGCTAGGTCTGATATTGCTGTCTGAGGGACCTGAGGAAGCGTGTGGGTGGTGGCTGAACAAGCAGGTGCACTCAGCTCATCTGGAGTTTGGTGAAGGGTTTAAAGGCTCCAGATAGGAGCGATGGGGCATGAGAAAGGAGAGCACCATGAGCCCAAGGAGTGGCAGTCTGCCCTGCTGGCTTGCATACCAACTCTCCAGATAGCTGAGCCTCTCTCTGCGAGCTCTTCTTGCCCTGCCTGAGGACAGATGTGCCCCAAGCCCGAGTCACAGAACCGCTGTCCCTGGAACCTGCGAAGCGCCGGGGTCGCTGCCCCAGCATCAGCCCCTGGGGATCCCTGGGAATGCTGCAGGGATCGTGGCACGTTCCCCCAGCAGCAGCCCCTGGGGATCCCTGGGAATGCTGCAGGGATCGCGGCACGTTCCCCCAGCAGCAGCCCCTGCCCACGGGCAGGCACTGCACAGCACCCTGGCACCTGCTGCCCAGCCATTGGCTCTGCCTTGCAAACAGAGTCCTTGTGTTTGACCTTTTAAATGCTCTGTTGCAAAACACAGAGGCAGTGCAGTGACAGCACGTCTGTGGAAATTGCTTTCCTGCTGCTTTTTGGTGTGCTTTGGGCCATGGCAGTGGTTACTGAGGTCTCTTTTAATTAATTTATTTTTCTTCCTTTTCTTTTCTGTAGGAAATGGTTCCCTACAGCGTCCATTATTAATGTGCTGAAGCCTAATCTGTTAATGGCACCCCTGGCGGCATTCCCAGCAGACACAGCTCTCTGGCTGGAAGGAGTGACAGGCTTGTCACCTCACAGATGCATATTCCAGCCCTGCCGTGAGCATCCCCTGCTTGGCTGCAAGGCCAGCACGTGTGCCAGGTGGATCTTTTCTGCTGTTACCTAGAATGATTAACTTTTTCCTTAGTGGCACCCATCTCGCCCCGTGCTGCTCGTGGGCTGGGTGCTGTGTCCTGTCCTCATTCCCAAACCCAGATGGAGCACCTGTTTTATGGGCACATGGAGCCACAGGGCGATCAGGACGGGAAGGGCTGATCTGGCAGAATGCTGAGGTGCACAACTAATGGAGAGTTCATTATAACACTAAACATCTTTGGTGCCTAACAAGAGGTAAGGTGGAACACTGACCAGCACCTTGTTTTTCCCAGCTGACAAGCTGCTGGGGAAGGGTTGTGGTGCATTCAGATGCAGGAGCTCAGGTTGTCCTGGCCTTGCCTGTAGTCTCTGGTCAGAGCTTTTCCCCCGGATCCCCAGCCCAGGCTGTGGGGCAGTTGCCTGCTCCTGCTGTCCCTGGGACACCAGCACTGCCCAGGGGGTGCTCAGGCACAGCAATGTGCTCCATCACCAGCTGCATGCCAGGCTGGCAAATTGAAGCCAGGGCTTCAAAGGAAAAATCAATAATAGAGCCAGAATTTTCACATCGCTTGGGACTGCGAGATTAATTTCTGCTCAGCCCTGGGGTAGTGAGACCTTGGAAATCTTACAGAGGGGAAGGAGGAGGGAATGAAACAGGAGCAGGCTTTGAGGTTGAAGGAAGACTAGGCTCAGTTCTGGATTTTGAAACTGTTCTATATCTTGATTCTGAACTGTATTCCAGACCAAGACTCTAGCTGGATGTTCACAGCTGCACCAGTCCCGTTGTCTCGAACACTGGGTTGTCACTGGGTGCCGAGGGACACGGGCTGTCACCTCCCCACACAACAACCCCAGCTGAGGCACCTCCCTTGGGCAGCGCCCGTGGGCACTGATGGGATCCTGCCGGGCTCCCTCCACTCTGCCCTCTCACCTCTGTCTCCCAGCAGCCCTTCTGAAAAGCCCCAGTTTCCCAGGAGGGCTGATGTACCTGCCCAGGAGGTGCCTCAGCAGCGCCCGGGCAGCCCTGGGCAGCAGCACCCGCTGGGGCCTCCGCCAGGCTCTGCTGCCTCTCGCTCATCAAGGGCTGCTTAACGAGTGTCAGGCAGGTGGGAGGTTTCCCTGTGCTGCAGCAGAGACACAATAGCTGCCAGGAACCTCACTTTGGAGGATTTTCAAAGAAATATAAACTAAGTTTGAAGGGGAAGACGCTGCTTAACGCGACATGACAGATGTGTTTACACTGGCAGAATTGCATTGTGTTTTGTGCTTATTTCCACCAGACATGAAAGGAAATTGGAGATCTTGGCCAAGAGATTAGAAGTGTGGCCACGTGTCTGAGGAGTTATTTTCCCCTCACCAGCCTAATCCAAGTTCTCTGGCCAGACTGTAACCTTAAATATTTAAGTGAGTATGATCCAGGAACAAATCCTCAGCATGAAGTTAAGTTGGTATTGATACACTCAGGCCTGGATACTGTCATTTAGCATGGTGGGTGTGTGGTTGGGAGCACTGGCTTTGCATGGCCAAGGCAGGGGCAAGCCCACCCAGCTGGGGTCTTACCCCACAGACAGGGGCAGCGCGGTGCTCATTGTCACCCCGGGCTTCCCGGTACATTCTGCCTGGTTTTCTCAGTTTGCTGGTAAAACTTGAGGCAGTGAAATGCCTGGTGTTTGGATATCAACTTGGAATTGAATGTTTCAGCGGGGTGCTGTCAAAACACTTAAAGAGCAATAAAGTAACCTGAGGTATCCTGTTGCTTACAGATATGAATGGCAGAGTGAGGCCAACTTCATGTCTTAAACTTCCACTTTCCCCTGGAATCGTGACACAGAACAGCATTTCCAGCTTCTGTTTCAGTTCTCAGGTAGGAATTGTGTGTGTGTGTTTTCCAACTAAACCAGAAACCAGTTATTCTCTAAAACAGGGGCTTCCTGCACCTTGTGCCTGCTCTCGCAGCCTGTCTGCAGCACGAGGCCACAGCAGCACTGCCGGGGGGTCTGCAGGGCTGTGCAGGGCCCTGGGCTTCTCCTGTGCCCTGTCACCTGTCACCTGGCTGCTGCAGGACCTGCTGGTCCTCACGGTCTCCCTCCCCCAGGATTGCCACTTGGGGTATGTTAAGGCTGGTGGTAACACTTGCTGGTGTGTGGCGTTCCCTGCTGAGTGGGAACACTGCTTGCACAGAGTGCAGCCAGAGCTTTTTGAAAAGGAGAGTTATTTCGAGGGCCCCCTTTAAAAAAAACCCAAAACCCAAAACAAACAAAAGAGACCTGAGCTGTGACATGCTGAAAAGGGGCAAGCTGGCCACACAAAGCAGCCATTCATTTCTTGAATCATTGACCAGTGAGATTTTGGCTTGTCAGGCTCATCTCAGTTGACAGGTCTGTGCCCAGACACCAGGATCTGCTTTGATCACTGGGAAGTAAGTCAATACATGAGTGTGTAGAAAACTCAGCCAACAGGAAAAAATCAGTCCTTGCAGCAACTGTAAGAAGGTGTTGACTTATTTATTTGTATTGTCACTCAAAGGACATTGCCACAATCACATTTAAAGTATTAAATAGTTTGTGTCTGAAAACTACCTCTTAGGCAGCTGAGGAAAGTGTTTCTGATAAAGAAAAATAAAGGAAATGCAGGGGAAAAAGCTCTGGGAAGAGGACCCACAGGGAAGCAGTAAATTTGCAAAACAGAGGGCAAAGCACACTGCCCAAGGTGTCTCCACTGAGATTTATGGTGAACAACAGCTAAGTACTAATGAAACAAGGCACTTGCTCTTTAGCTGGCTTCCCTGTGTTTAATGGTTCTCATTGGACTGCAAGATGAGGCCATAATGATCTTAGAGCGTAGCTAAGAACTCACCTCAGCCATCTGCTCTGGAGGCTCCTTTTCCCTGGGGAGCTGAGAGGGGAGCTGTGCCCTGGGGAGGGGAGGGTCCGGTGGCAAAGCCCCTGATGGCCCCGCTGGGAGGTGCTGGAGCCCAGCAGGCAGCAGAGCTCCTGCCATGGGGGTCCTGGGGGAGGCAGAGGAGGGGCTGCAGGGATCCCACTGCCAGGTATTGCCTGGGCAGCTGCCCTCAGAACAGCCAGGGGCCAGGCAAGGCTGGATCCAGGCACTGGCTATGAGACAGCAAGAGGCTGCTTCAGGCAGTTTGCAGCCCGTGAGGCACTTCCCTGCTCTTCTGACAAGTGCAGCTCCTTGACTTTTCACAGATGTGCAACGTGCATCTAATGTTACCTGGAAATGTGTGCTGAGTGAAGGGTTATTGGCAAGGGTAGGAGGAAGAAACCAAACCTGCTGTTGTGGCTGGGGTTTTGGTTTCAGCTCTCAAAGCTTCTCTTCCTTTAAAGCATCAAAACCAGTCTTTTCAGCTGCAGAAGGGCCTGTCAGGAGACATTGACAAGGGTGTGTAGCAGCAAGGGGGGTGGCACACACCGGGTGTCTCCCAGGCTGTTGGAGCTGGAAGGTGCTGTGACACCCCTTCACGAGAGGGGCTTTTGGTGATTGTTCCATCAACACCTGCGGTTGCTGTGGCAGAAGAGAGACCCAGAAGGATCGATTTCTTCTGCAGGTTTTGAGCCTCCTTATTCTGAGCACTTAACAGTGTGAATTTTCTGTCTCTCTCTTTCTCAGTGAGGCCCTTGCTTTCCCTTACCTGTGCTGGGTCCCCCCCTGAGTGCAGTGACAGCCCTGACAAGAGCCCAGGGCCAGAGCACTGCTGGGCTGGAGCCAGAGGTAGGAACCCCACAGTCTCTGAGCCTGATGTCACAAGGAAGATGAAAGTTGTCTTTTTTCAGTAGGGAAATGGGACGACAAGGCAACAAAAGTGGTGAGGAGAGCTGTCATGAATCATGGCATAATGTGTGCATGGAATAACCTTGTGTAAACACATCAAAGTTGGTGGTTAGGTGGAGGGTAAAGGTCAGGAACATGCTCCAAATCATTCAGCTCTCCAGGTGTAAAGATCTGAGTCCTGGCCAGCCCTTCAGACCCTGGTGGAAGCACCTTCCTGGGGCGATGCTGGTGTGGGCTTTGGTGAAGCCCCACCTCTGGAGTGGGGCTGGACCTAGGGAAGAGCTGCCAGGCACAGATGGTCCAAGGAGTCAGGGCAAGGGTAAAACAGAACAGGTGCCATCAGGAAGCAGGAGAAGACAAAGGTGTGCCTGGTGATTAGCTTCAAAATTGGTCTAAACCCCATTTTTTTTTATTTGGGCAACATTACAGGGACTATTTGTACTAACTGAGTGGCAGCCTGATAATTCAATTTTGATTTGCTCTGGCAAGAGCATCAGTATGGACACGTTGGCAATGGGGAGCTCTCAAAACACCTGTGTAGGTTTGTGTAGAAGAGTGGCAGAGGGGCTGGGGATGTGCCCTTGTCCATGGCAGCAGATCCTGCCACATTCCTGGGAACCCACAGCACTGTCTGTCCCACTGCGTGGGTCCATGGGCAGCAGCTGTGGGAACCTCAGTGGTGGTGCCTGGGCCCCAGGAGGGAGGCCTGAGTCTGGGGCAGGGTGCTGGGAAAGTCCTGCAGTTCCATGCTGGTTTTGCTTGTTTATCTGGTCAGCGCCAGCCTATTTTGTGGGCAGCTTGTGCTTGTCTCAAGGTATTTGGGTTTGATAATCTGATCAGTGCCAGTCCATTCTTGGCTGCTCTGTCTGCCTGCTGACTCCCTTGTGTTACCCTTCTGGTGCTCCATCCATCTGTTAAGAATTTACTTACAGCATGCATTAAAATAAACCACTATGATTTTATGTGCATAGGGATCCTGTATTCAGCACTTCAAAAACCCTAATAAATAACTGTGTCTGTTAGTAACAGTATCATAAAGTCTTGTATTCTATCATTAGTGATTTACAGGGAGTGCCGTGATGCTTTGAAAACAGCCTTTTAACATTCAAATGTGGTGGTTTTCAGAATGAATTTTATGCTTTGTTTTTGGGTAATACAAGTTTTCAGACCAGGTGTATGTGCTGAACGTTATCATCAAAGAAATATACTCAGATAGAGAGTACAACCAGAGCTCCCACCCCATTATTGCTTGAGTGTAAAGGAGATCACAGCTGAGAGCTGGGCAGAGCAAACTCTGCAATCCAGACATTTTTCAGTTTCTGGGCTGTTGGTTTTTCCATGGGGGAGGTCAGGGTTACCCTGCAAGGGGAGAAGGCTGCTTTCCATCCTCTGCAGAAGCTATCTGAGCTCTGTGCCAGCTCTGTGCCCAGGCAGGAGCCTGTGGAACTTGTCAGGCTGGTGCCAGCAGCCAGCACTGGGCAGGCAGGGCCAAGGGACTGGGGACCAGTGAGTCCCTTCTGAGAACAGGGCTGGTGGTCGTGGGGAAGCAGGTGGTGGTCAGACATTCCTAGCCTGCCCTGGAGCTCCCCGAGCTTCAGGAGCCATGCCTGGTGGGATGGCCACTGGAGGGGTAGCTCCATAACTGTGGAAGATGCAGGAGAGGAGGCAGAGCTGCTGGAGGCAAAGTGGAGACCAGTCACTGGCTTGCTGGCGTTTGGCAGCTGCTGGAAGGCCACGGGGAGGTTTGGTGGCTGGGTGGCTCTGGTCCCCCCTGCCCCTTTCTGGGTTCCTGCTGCCCATCAGCAGCAGGCTGTTCTCAGGGGCCAGGCCCTGGCAGGCACTGCTGGCTGCTGCAGCCTCTTGTTGAGTGTCTGTGAGCTGTAGTTTATGCAAACGAAGCCTTTATCTGTAACGTATCAGCTAAAGCCATAATGCCATAGGAGAAGGGCAGCTTGGCTGATAACAGGGATTAAAATCTTTTAATGCTGTGTCCCAGATAGTGAGTAATGTGATATAAAAAGATTCTAATGCATTCAGCAAAGCCAAACACAGCAAGACCGGAACAAACCCCAGAGGACACCAAGGCAACTAACCTAAAATATAGGTCAATGTTTTCAAATTTGCTGTAAGTTCTTTTTCTCTAATTAATCTATATCTACCAATATGTTAATGAGTAGCAGACACAGAAAGCTGACTGCCACTGAAAGGTCCCCAAGGCTGGAAGAAAACAGTCCCAGCTTGTGGCTAATTATTTTTTTCCTTAAAATTTATACCCTGAAAGATAAGCAAACATGGTGTTTATTTGACCTGTGCACCTTGTACCAGACTCTTTTTCCAAATGCTGTTCTTTAAAGCAGCAATTAAAATCGTAGAGAAAGAGAAGAACATGCTGCTGAAAACAAAACAGCACATCAGTGAGGGAAGGGGCTGAGCACAGCCTGAGCCTACAGCAGTCACTTATGGAGGTGTTCACCACCCTTGCCCACTGCCAGCCCTGCTGATTCTCCTTGTGGGTCTCGTGACATCTGCTGGTTTCTTCTGGGGAGCCTAAGCCTGGGAGGGTGTTGCTGAGGGATCACCTCAGCTTTCTTTTTCAAGGGAGTAAGGCATGGCCAGGGACCCCAAGGTTACCTGCCATCTACCCCAATCCTGCATCTGCTGGGCCTGGCTGGGAGCAGCATTGGCCACAGCACCCGGGGCCGGGCCCGGGCAGGCACTGCTGGCTGCTGCAGCCTCTTGTTGAGTGTCTGTGAGCTGTAGTTTATGCAAACGAAGCCTTTATCTGTAACGTATCAGCTAAAGCCATAATGCCATAGGAGAAGGGCAGCTTGGCTGATAACAGGGATTAAAATCTTTTAATGCTGTGTCCCAGATAGTGAGTAATGTGATATAAAAAGATTCTAATGCATTCAGCAAAGCCAAACACAGCAAGACCGGAACAAACCCCAGAGGACACCAAGGCAACTAACCTAAAATATAGGTCAATGTTTTCAAATTTGCTGTAAGTTCTTTTTCTCTAATTAATCTATATCTACCAATATGTTAATGAGTAGCAGACACAGAAAGCTGACTGCCACTGAAAGGTCCCCAAGGCTGGAAGAAAACAGTCCCAGCTTGTGGCTAATTATTTTTTTCCTTAAAATTTATACCCTGAAAGATAAGCAAACATGGTGTTTATTTGACCTGTGCACCTTGTACCAGACTCTTTTTCCAAATGCTGTTCTTTAAAGCAGCAATTAAAATCGTAGAGAAAGAGAAGAACATGCTGCTGAAAACAAAACAGCACATCAGTGAGGGAAGGGGCTGAGCACAGCCTGAGCCTACAGCAGTCACTTATGGAGGTGTTCACCACCCTTGCCCACTGCCAGCCCTGCTGATTCTCCTTGTGGGTCTCGTGACATCTGCTGGTTTCTTCTGGGGAGCCTAAGCCTGGGAGGGTGTTGCTGAGGGATCACCTCAGCTTTCTTTTTCAAGGGAGTAAGGCATGGCCAGGGACCCCAAGGTTACCTGCCATCTACCCCAATCCTGCATCTGCTGGGCCTGGCTGGGAGCAGCATTGGCCACAGCACCCGGCTCCTTGGCCCTGGAGTGTCCTGGCCACCCTTGCCCCTGCACAGCTCTCCTCCCCTTGGCCCTGGGGTGTCCTGGCCACCCCCTGCTCCCCTCCAGGGGGCTGCTCCCCAGGAGCTATGGGCAGGTCTCAGTTATGCCCCAGCCTGTAATAAACTCACGGCAGTTATTTCTGCAGCTAATGGGAATGTAAAGGTTCAGTGAATGTATCTGAATACTGATCAGCCAGACCTCTGGTAAGGACACCCTCCAGCTCTCTCTGCCCTGCCAGAGGGGTGGGATAGAAGCACAGGACCGAGGCTCAGAGTGTCCATCCCTGTGTCATGGCCCCAGCTCTTCTGGCTGTGCCCGTGTCTGGCGACTCTGCTTCTGCCAGGGGAGGCAGGGATGGGTTCCTCTCCCACTCCATCGTGTCCATCCTTGGGAAGCAAAGCTGGGAGCTGGGCTGCCCAGTGCCTGGCACTGCTGGCTGCTGCAGGCTGCAGCTCCCCATGGCTGGAGGGGCTCGGGTCCTGCTGGCTGCTCCTGAAACCCTCAGCTTTGCTCCTGCCCTCCTCGTGGCTCTGCAGCTGGTTCATAATCTCCCTCTGCTGAACGAGGGTAAGGCAGGGCTGAACAAGCTACCGAGCAAACGGCTGCCTTTGTGGTGCTGCCATTAGGCTTGAAAGAAAGTATCACTGGCTTGCCTAAGAAGAGGTTTATATTTCATATAATAGAGGATATACATCCCGGTGCTCGTGCTGTTGATAATGCCTCGGTAGCATTTATCACAGGAACATCCAGACCTCTTAAACACGCACTGCATTTAACTTTAAAGCAATGCTAATTCAGGGGGGGAAGCAGCCTGCATCATCTGTCGTCAATTTGATAGTCTGTGATATGTGTAACCAATTGTTCTTATTTACATTAATTTGCATTGTGAAAAGCAATTTTACAGTTTCAGTCAGACTTAATAGGCAATTTGCAGCTCACTGCCTAATGGTGCAGTTACTTAAGCCTGCCCCCAGGGTGCTTTCTAGACCTGATCTGAGACCAAACCTTTTAAATGTTCAATTGAACATCTTAAAAAGCCAAAAAGTCTTCAGCTATTAGACCTGGTTCGTACTTGCCTTGTCATATTTTATATTATTGCTACAGATGCCCTTTGATTCAGATGTATTTTGCCCTGCAGAAATGGTGATTTGATTCTACAAAATGCTGTGGCATGTGTGGCTCCCCCTGCCCCCAGAGACCCACTGCAGAGGGAGGAAGGTGAAGGTGAGAGTGTCCTGGCAAGTCTTGCACCAGGGCATTTGGGGTTCAGGAGACCTGCGCCTGGTTCCTGCTAAACACCAAGCACGGCCATTAGGGCGTGGAGAAGGACTCAGCAGAGAGGTTAGTCCATTAGTCACTTGTACAAATAATGACCTTCATGCCTGTGGCTCAGGATGGCCCCCCATGCCAGCCCAGGTAGCAACACCAGAAGGAGAAGCAGGAGAGCATCATGTTGCCCCGGGTGGCCCAGGGGAACAGCGGGTACCCCGAGGAGCAGGGAGAGCACGTGAAGCAGGGACCCCAACCCCTCTGTGCTGCTGCCAAGGGCAAAAAGCTGAGGGGGCACGGCTGGTGCCAGATGCTCAGCACACCCTGCTGGGGCAGTGCCAGGGCAGCCCCTGCTGTCACCTCTGCCTCTGTCACCCCCACACTGGACCGGCTTTGCTGCAGGACCGGGGGTACCTGTGAGGGATGCAGAAGGTGGTGATGTTCCTTAAAATCACAGCATCCCAGACCAGTTTGGGTTGGAAGGGTACTTAAAGCTCACCCAGTCCCACCCCCTGCATGGACAGGGACACTTCCCACCAGCCCAGGCTGCTCCAAGCCCCATCCAAGCTGCCCTTCAACACTGCCAGGGATGGGGCAGCCACCTTCCCCGAGAGAGGAGTCAATATTTTGACAGGCTGGCATTAACTCCTGTGCAGATTGCTCACAGCTTATTTGCACAGACTGTTCCACGTCCGGAGTCCTTCTCAGTGGCTAAGAATGATCATTAAGGGAACTTGGAAATCAAAGGGACAGACATGTTTTGCTTCACATGATTATGCCAGCATTTTAGAACCGTGATTGCAGCATGGAACAGGCAGAGCATATTCCTTTAAAGGGAATTGAGTATGAAAGCATGAAACCTTTTCTGCAGCTGCTGTGATAACAGAGCGCAAAGACAGGACAAACATCCAGGAGAAGATGTTCAGCCTGAGTGAACTTTCTGTTTGTGCTGCTGCCTTGTCCTTCACTGTGATGGCAGCGGCTGCTTCCAAAGCGGTGGGACCTTGTGGAGAAGAGACTGTGGCCCCTTGAGCTGCCAAACCCAGCACCCCTACAACTTGAGGGGCTTGGTTCTTGATGTTCCCAAGCCATTTGATCCCCTGCATCAGAGCTTCCCTGCAGCAGTGTCTGGCTGCTGGTTCTGCTGTGTAAGTGTCACAAAAACACTTATGGTTTATGATTTATCCCAAAATGGTTCAGATACACTGGAAATCCAGCTCACACTGACTGCTTTTGATTTCCTTTTGCTTCTCATCCATAGTGCTGTGTACTTTTCAGATAACTCCAGTGTCTAATTTGCCAGTTCTTTGTTCTCCTCTACCAAATCTCTGCTAGACTTTGAAAAACAGAGGTGACTCCATCAGCTGTACTGGTGAGGTTCTGCTGACACTCCTCCCAACACCCGCACTCGAGCAGCTTGTCTGTGGATTTTTTGTTTGACTGCTGGGAAAGCTGCTTTGTGACAAAAGTATGATTAATGATTGCTTTTGCATGTTTCTTATAAATGAGCTGCTCTGTCACTGAGTAAATACACAAATAAATGGGCTGGGTGTAAAAGAACATGTTTTTCACCAAAAATGACATCCTTAGTTGTAAATTTTAACAGATGTCATGAAACCAAAGATATTATAATCTATTACAAAAAGCCTTTGAAGCTCTATTTTAATTAACTTGCAAAGCCATCAGGACTCTTGGAGAGAAAATGATATGTGTAATGTATCTGAAGAACTGCTGGAATGGGAAGTGTTGGGCATGGCTGGAGGATAAAAGTGCAGAAGAACAGGGGCTCAGAGCAGTCACTGCTGTAGGAACGTGCGGTTGATATTTAGCAAAGCATCCCTGGAGTGGAAGCAACTGAGGAAAAAATTGCTGCTACTCTTTTAAACAGCCCTTCTTATTCCAGCAGCAAAAGGAGGAAGGGCTTTCTCCCAGAACCTTCTGACTGAAAGAAGGGAGACTGGGGCCGTAGTGGGTTTGACCCTGAATACATCATACTGGCTATGGAGGGATCTCCTGCTCACTTTACAGCGTGGCTGGTGGTGACTGAAAGGAGACATGCTGCTGCCTTTCCATAGCATGTGCTTTGGGGAGCTCCCCATGCCAGAGCAGATGGGTGTGCTCCAGCAGGGCAGAGCTGTGTCCCCAGCACAGCCATGAACCCCTTGTGGAGCCACGGAGAACCGAGCACCTCCCGCTGGTGCAGGTGAGCGGGTTGGGAGTGGGTTTGTGACTCCCCAAACTGACACTGAGTCCAGCTACTGGCTCTTCTGAAACCCCAGGGGCAGGCCTATCCCTCTCGGGCTTCCAGCTGGGTCCTGTCACCCTTTCTGCCCCCCGATGCCATTGTTGGATGTCACTGTGTCCCCTCCAGCCCAGAGCAGTGTCCTCACACCCATCCTGTGCCCGGTCCCAGCCTTCGTCTGCCCCTGCCCAGCCTCTGGCTCTGCTGCCTGCAAAACAAAACCAAACAGCTCAGGAGGCTTTTGTGGGACCCTGCCTTGCTGAGATGAACCTGGTGCTGCAACCTGGGGGGGTCTTTGAGAGCCATCTTGAACAGGAGGGACTGACTTCCCATCACTGCCCTTGAAGGCTGCGCAAACCCTCCTGTCCCGGCGTGTCACTGGAAGGCTCAGGAGCAGATGCACTCGTTTAGAAAATATAATTGTCTGGTTGTGCTCCTCAAGTTTTAATTGCTGTCTCCCAAGAAGCCAGCAAAGAGTACATTTATCTGAATATGTAATTTATTGGGGTAATGACCAGGAATTAAAGGCTGAGGATAACCAGCAACACTAAGCCTTTTTTGATCTTCAGAATATCTCCCATTTGTTAAGGTTACTTTCTATGAGCTTTGCTGTGTCCAACAGACATAATTTGGGTCAGTTAAGCTCCCCCTGCTCTCCCATCCCCTGTCTCAGCCCCTGGCTTTGCTGCTCCATTCCCTGGCTGGTGTTTCCATCACTGTCTACATCCAGGTAAGTGCAGACCATTTTCATTCACCCACTCATTTCCCAGTTTATTTGATTCTGAAGCAATTGTGCTTAAGCATGAAAACAGGGTGATTCAAATTATTTTTAAAGAGCTACATGACTGCTTAGGGGCTTACATGGAAGAAAGAATGGAATAAATAAATGGGTGACTGGTGGATTTGAGTTTTAACTGCAAAAAACAAAACAAAACAAAAAACCACACAAACAAAGTTCCCTCTGTCATAGGTGTGGGATTTATAAAGTATGAGCTGAAGATTTACTTAAAGGATGTATGTTTGGTTCTATCTGCAGTTTACAGATTGATCCCCTGTGTGAAGTTCTGCAGAGGAAAAGCTGTTATCTTGGGGTCTGGGCTGGATGCCCCAGAACTGGGTGGGGTTTTAGGGTGAAGGAAGCCTGGCAGTGCTGGCCCTTGGCCGTGGGAGCTGGGCTGGAGCAGGAGCCCTTGGGGGGCTGGCAGGGACCATCTCCTCAGCCCTGCAGAAGTTTGGGTGTCCCTGCCAGAGCAGCTCCTGCCTCTGGTTTCCCACCAACTCAGCCAAGAGAAACCCAGGACCCAGAGCTCCCAGCCTCTGAAGGCAGCCTGATGAAATTAGCAGGAGTAATTTTCTGTTAAAACATCTTTTGATAGCTTAGCAAAAGCCAGAAGATTAACTACAAGGAGGACTTCAAGCCATGTTTTCTCTGCAGGTGTAAACGGGCACGGTTACAGTGAAGCAACTGGAAGGGCTCTTAATTTACACCACCTGAAGGGCTGACAAACTCCCATTTCTGTGACACTGTAATGAATAGACACTGCACGGGCATGTGATCAGTTCTGGTGCAGGCCTTAGTTTTCAATTTCCTGCCTGTCTCCCTCTGATCTGTATGGCAACCAGCTTTATTTCACTGGAGTTGGTTTGAAAATTAACTTTTGATACAGTCTAGTCAACCCTTCCTACCAAACAATAACTTTTTAATTTCAATTTGTGAGGGTTGTTTTTTTTTTTTTAGGTTTGCCTCATCACTGTAATGCATCTTCATGCTGATTTTTCCACTGGATGCTCCGTGATGTGACTATGCAGAATTTACACTGGGCAGACATCTAATACCAGTGTGCAACCACCAGTCATGAGACTCATCACAGGGAGCGCAGGAGCCTCTGGAGTCCCTGGAGGTGGGGAATGAAGCAAAGCCTTGTGTTCCCAGGGAAGCTAAGGGAGCTGTCCCACAGGTTGCTCTGTGTTATTGCCAAAGTTTGATTATTTCTGACCTTTCTGTCCACATCACAGCACAGCTGTTGCCATTTGGGACAATTTAAAGTTCAAACTGTTCTTTAAGAGTCAGTAAACTGTTCTAGTGTCATTGTCAGCTGCTTCCTGGCTGGCATGGGGTAAGGGCAAATTACTTGGGGTAATTCTGAGCAAAAGTTCCTTCATCATCCTTTTCCAGGAGTTTGATGCTGAATATGCATTTCCATACATTATTGTACTGAGCAGGTTAATACATTTCTCAGGTTTTGGTTGCTGTCTTTCAAGAAGCCAGCAAAGAGTATGTTTATCTGAACCTGTAATTTATTGGAGTAATGACCAAGAATTAGAGACTGAGGATAACTAGCAACACTAAGCCTTTTTGGTCTTAAAAACATCCCCCATTTGTTAAGGTTGCTCACTATGTGCTTTGCTGTGTCCAACAGACATAATTTGGATCTCGATGAACCTGCAGTTTAGGTCAAAAGGAACAACAGGAAAATTAAGAGAGTTTGAGCAGCAAGAAATAATTGTGAGTTTCTTACAGAGTGGATGAAAGAGAGCAAGAACTGCAATGGGGACTCAGACTGGGGAGGCTTTAAGGGGCTTGTGAAGGTGTGAACTGATGGGTCACCAGGGGAGACCCCACACATCCTGCAGCTCTTGTGGGCTTGCCATGCGTGAGCAGCTGCAGAGCCCACACATCTGCCTTTAGGGCAGCCCAGCTCTCCATCCTGCTCAAACCTTTCCTGGCAAACCCAGTCCTGTTTGGAGCTCCCCTGCCCGAGTGTGCATAGCCCAGTGCTGCTGTGTTTGGGGTGGCCCTGAGGCAATGGGGCAGCGGGGCTGGCGCTGCTCTTGGTGAGGCTGGGAGGACAGAGACCTCCCCTCATGGCCAGGTGCCCCCCAGCTCTGAGTCAGCACGAGGCTGAAGTGTTGGCATCTGAACATTTGAAACGTTATAAATGATCTGTACAATGAATTTCACTTCCAATGTTCTCTGCCTGCTGTGGGGAAATGTGCCTTTTACAGTTACAGGTGCTAATTACAGGCTGTGCTTGCTTGGAAGCCTCTCCGTGATGTGCCTGGACAAGTGTGTTTCTGTGGCCTTCAAGGGCAGTCATGGGGAGCTGCTCCCTCCTGGCTCTTGGAAAACCACCCAGGTTCCAGCACTCTCAGCAAGGCAGGGTCATGTAAAAGCCTCCTGAGCTGTTTCTACTTACCAGGAACATTTCTAATGCAGCTCTGAGCACACAAAGTAAACACGTCTGGCTTGGCAGGCAGCTCGAGGAAAACCTACTTAGTTCAATCATTGGGTCAAGCCAAATAAATTTCTACCTTCTTTAAAGAAAATTACTAGTGAATGCCAGCTGGGGAGATTTTAACTTCCTTGACATAGAATATTTAGTTACATCAAACAATAATGAACAGCTGAAAATGTAATTTTGCTTATAAGAAGAGTGCAGGAACTGCACAAAGACAAAATAATTCTTGCTATTCACTGCACCAGAACATTTAAATACTTATGACATTAAATACTACTAAGACTTCTCTGTGGAGGCAGCTGATGGCTCTGAAGCTCCGTCCCCACTCTGTCAGATCCTGGAGTTTCAGAGGAGAATCTATGCAGGAAATCTTGCTCTTTGGTCCTGCCTTTCATTGTGTTGCAGATCAGTCAATGGCAGTAAATGCAGCTCTGGCCACGGGAAGGTCACTGCTGGGCACGTGGAAATGAAAGGACTATTTCGTGTCTCCTTTAGAGACTTCTCTTTATTTATTTATTGGTGTGTGTTATCCAGTGGCTGGGGTAATGGGCCTCAGAGGAAAGTGTTGTTTAAGTAAAATAGCTGTAGTTTAGGGGGGGATGACAAATCAGAAGTTCTGAGGAGCAACGGCCGCCTTCTCAGGCATCTGAAATGTATCTGCTACTAAGGGCAAAGCAATCTTTTCTAATTCCAAAATCCCAGTTTGTGAGGATGCTAAATCATCCTCGGGCTTAACACAATAGTCTCTTGGCAACTGCAGGTGCTTATCTTGAAAGATTCATTTTTACAGCAGATTGAATTCTCAGAAAAGAGGCCAAACACAAAGAAGTTAGAAATCAAAGTGAAAATCCAAAAAGGTTTTGCTGCTTGACTTGGTGAAGCATCCAAATGTTTGGAAATTTATTTGAAACTTATTCAAGCTGCTTACATCTAGAAAACTGGTAATAGGCTCCATCCTCCTGTGCTGTGGTGGGAAGTCTTGGCACACACAGTTCCAAATTGCATTGACCTTTTTTGCTGCCAAGTTCTATTGCATTTTCATTTCTAATTTACTATCCAATCCAGCCCCAAGGTCTCTAGCTTTTAGTACCTTTCTAGGTTTACATTTCCTGATCAAGATGTGCTTTCCCCCCTTGCTTAATAGTTCTTTTTCCCATTTAAGCCTCATCTTATTACACAAGAATGTAGGGACTGATACATGAGATCAGACTGATCATCCATCCATGTTGTTATTGTTTCTTCTATGATTTACCAGGCTCAGACGCTTCAGAAGGCACAGAAAAAACACAGAAACGGATCATTTGGAAACCTTTGTCTGTAGAAAAATCCATATTGTGTTTCTCTGCTGATGTAGAAGAGTGTTTATCCTCTTCCATAATTCCCAGCTCACAGAAGTGTTTCACCTCAGCACCTACATATGTATCTATATTTTTCTGAATTCTGTGAAATGTTCACTCTCAGTATTGGCAAAGAGGTTTATTCTGGAGGTTTATTGGTTGTTTCTGCCTACATTTGTATTTTGCTTGGTGATACTGGTATGATTTATCTTCATTGCTGGTTTGCTTATTTCCAGATAGTGCCACTTGTGGCTGTCATTACTAAGCTAAATGTCCCTTCCTTTTGAGTGGCTGGGAAGATGCTGTGTGAAATGAATTGCAATCCTCCTGATTTTTAAAGTTTACTTTTATAAGGTATATTTTAAAGTGTATTGCAAAGGCTACAGCCTGTGGTTGGAATTACTGACCTCTTTTTCTGGTGGCTCTTTTGCATTGCCACCTTTTGGTAAGTGCCTGCCTTGCAAAGAGGAAAGATCCACTGGAAAAATCTCTCCCTCTCTCCGCATGTTTGTCTTTTATTTTTCCCATTACCTCTGAATATTCCTGATGGCATTTCTTTAATTCACTCTCCCTGAGGCCTGGCCCATTTTCCTGCAGGCCCTTCCTTTGGTCCATCCCTTCCTGGTGGTGCTCAGGGCTCTCCAGTCAGCAGGACCTTTGCTCGTCTTGGCAGCGCTTCCCATCCCTCCCTCAGCTTCCTTGCCCTGGGTTGGATGCCTTTGATCCCTGCTTGGGATTGATCAGGTTAATTAATCTGATCTCTGCAGCATCAGCCGTGTTAACTGAAACAGTTCCTGACAATGTTGTGTTGATCCCTGCGACTGCTGAAGGAGACTGAAGCTCTGTGGCAGCAGCCAGCAGGATTTCTTATCTGGGGTGGCTTTGTTTAGCTCCTTAGAGGGGTTTTTCTTAGTCCTTTTTCTTATAATCAGTTGTCTGTTTGCTTAGAGATCAGGACATTTTAGTGCATTTCCTTGTTGATAACTGTGCTTTTAATGCTCTGTAAAATCCCATTGTGTTCCCACAGACTTCTGCAGGAGCAACCTTCACACACAAACCCCCAGGGCATTCTACAGTGAAATACACACGAGTGGTGCACAGGCTTTCTTTGAAGCATTAACATTCGTTGTTTATTTTTAAATGTTTGCAGAAAGAACCATGTTTGTAAAGAACTTCATGGCTCGATTAATCTTAGACTACCCCCTGTAATAGCAGTGGTATCATTTCAGGTCCTCGGAGGTGATACCAGCAGTCATTTTATACCAGTGATGTTTTTTTCTTACAAGATGCCTGTGGGCTGGGAGCTGCAGTGATGATCCTGCTTCCAAGGATGCACTGAAGCATCCTGGATCTCAGTGCCTGGTATTTATGGCAGGTTTGTATAGTACAGACTCAGCAGTTTGCACACTTTGGTGAATTTATTTAGAGTAATTAGTGTAACAACAGGCTGGATTTGCAAGTCTGTTTAATCCATTCTACTTCAAGTATATCAAACTTCAAAAACATTTATGCACAAACATTGTGTTGGGATTATTTTGTGTGCTCTTCCAGCTCTGCTGAAACACCAGTGAGTGACTCAGGGTCTGGTTGACACAGGTTGTGGTCGTTCCTTGGGCTTGTGGACCAAGGGCCTGGCTGCTTCCCACACAGAGCCCTGGATGGAGCCCTGTGCCTCTGGGCTGGTACTGGTGGCACCGGGGACCACAGCAGTTGTCCCCTGACCCCAGCAGCTGAGAGTGCCACGTGCTGTACCTCTCAGCCTACATCTGTATCATTACCTTGCAACCTGTCCTGCTATGAGAACCAGGGGCTTTGCCTTCCCCTTGCCCTGATCCTGGAGCAGTTGTTTATGTCAGTGAAAAAACCTATAAAAAATTTTCTCCCATTTGATTTATTTTTCGCTTGCAAAACAGAAAATCAGTCTGCATGGTCTTACTACCTTTTTTTTTGTTTGTTTCTTTTTCCCTCAGGGATGGCCCAGCTTTGTTCCCCATCCCCTCCATGGGCTGTGCAGGAAGCCCTGCAGTGCTGTTTTCTTCCACACTTTCTCCCAAGCTGCTCACCCGCTGCCCAGCACTCCTGCACCAGCTCCTGAGAGAAGCTTGTGCTCGGTGGTGTCCTGTGAATGCCACTGGGGCCAGAGCTGGAGGACCCACCAGCACGGGGAGGTAGCACGTGGCTGATCCCAGGCACAACAGCAGAAGGGCTGGTATGAGACTTCGTTAACGAGTAATGCATTAGAATGTATCCTAATTAGTGTCAATCAACTGGCGGGTATGGAAAGGGGGCCAGCAGGCAAGATTGATTTTGTTGGGTTTTTTTAATGAGATGACAAATGTGGCAGATGAGGGGAGTCTTGATACCCCAGCCATCTGTATGGCACCTGGGGAGGCACGGGGATGCTGTGGGACCAGCCTGCAGAGAGATGGCAGGGGGGGTCTGGCTGCTGTGGAACCCTCTGCTGGGCTGCACTGCTGGGAATGGGGGGACAGGGACCCCTGGGGACAGGGACCACACAGAGGGCCATGCAGGGCCATGGGCGGCAGAGGGTGAGGGCCAGGAGAAGGCTCTGGCACCAGGAGGCTCACAGGAGGGATTCTGCTGAAGAAGAGTGTGGGGGGCAAGGCGAGGTTTGAGCCCAGCCTGGGGACTCAGGGCTTTGCAAGGAGGGACATGAGGGGATCTTAAAGTTGGAAGCTGAGATCAGTGCAGGTTTTATGTAGGGTGTGGGGGTGATTCGGTAGCTGGAGCATCCTGCCAGAGCTGATGGCCAACTCCTCACTGCCAAAACCTCTTAGTGGAGATTGGTTTGGGGTTTTCTGGAAGGATGCTCTACTTGGAAAAGAATTGATCCTGGGAAGTTTGATGCCCAAGCCACAATGGACACTCACAACTGCCTTTCCAGGCTGCAGACCCTCAATGGCTGTCTCCAGTTTGTTTCCCGGGAAGCAGGATCAGTCTCTCAGGCTGTGCTGGAGCCCAGTGATGCCCAGCCCAGGCTGTGGCAGCCTGGCCAGCAGCCCCAGTGCAGCCCTGATCCACAGCTCAGCTCAAGTGGATTTGATTTGGAGAAGTCTTATGGACCCCAATAAAGATCAGTAATCATTAAAATTAACCACATGCTGATTTAATCAACATATAGCTTTGTTAATTGCTAGCTCTTCCTTCGTGTCCATCTGTTTTAAAGATTTTAGTGAACGTGCAGCAGATGTTCATGTAAATATAAGAAGCCGGTTGCCATGTAAATACAAAATTTTCAGGAATGTTTGTGTAACAGACTTCTGATTTATTTGTGCTGTTGTCTTTAGTGGCTTAAACACAAACCTGACGTCTTTGTTAAATCCCCATTAGAGACAGTCCCTGCTGTCCTTCTGCCTGCTCCCCGTGTCCTGCCTGGTGACCAGCCCTGGGGATGTGCCCCAGAATTCCAGTGCTGTCCTGGGAACCCCCATGGCACAACGCAGTCAGACCTGTGGAGTCACACTCCCTTCTCGGGGGTAGGGGATGATTTCTCTACTCCCATGATGATCCAGCATTCCCAGTTTGATCCAGCACTGAGTGTGGCATTGCTGGGAGGCGGTGGGTGAGCGGAATGGGGGTTCCTGGGGCTGTGGGGTGGGAACTGGCAGTGTGGTGGGGCAGGGAGCAGCCCTGGAGGTGCTGGGCATCTGAAATGGCTTCTGAGAAATCCACACTTGGGGCAGAAAATGAACAACCTCCTGGATTTTCCTTTGCCAAAGGTGACTAAGCAGGGTGCATTCAGCTGGATTCATTGTCCCCAGCAGAATGGGGAAAATACATGAAAAAAGCCTTCCATTTGCAGAAGAGCTTTATTTTGCTAAAAATACCTGAAGAGTTTAAGCCTTAGCTTTTGAGTCCACAAGCCTAACACCACTTGGCAGCATGTGGGGCTGTTGCTGCTGTGTGAAGGCTGCAGGTCTGGGTCCATGGAGATCTCTGTCTATGGGAACGTGGCTCTGGGTGAGTTTCTGCACCTGTGGAGTGCAGCAATATGGATGTAGTGTGGGTGTGGTATGGATTGGGTATGGATTGGGCATGGCTCTCACAGGAATTAATAGGCTCAGGTTGTGAATCCAGGGAGGAATCTCTTTTCTTGTTAAGTTTGTGCAAAGAAGGTCCTGATCCTCCTGGGCTGAGACAAGGGGGAGGCTCCTCCATGCTGATTTCTTCTCTATTACATTTTTTTTTTTAAACTTCTGAGGATTTTAGTTTCATTTAGCTCTGCATTGGCAATGACTTTGGAGCCTGGGGAGAAGGATGAGAGGGTGAAGGCAGGTAATTACAGTGCTCCCCTGAGGAACCTTTCCATCCGTGCAGCCCTTGCTCTCAGGCTGGCCAGCCAGGTGCCTGCTGGCATGAAATTCCCCACATCTGTGATTTTTCAGAGAAGGGAACACAAAGAAACAGAGGCCAGCAAGTGACAGGAGAGTCTTGAGAGCAGAGGCAGGAGCCCCTCCATGGGGTCCCCACTGTGGGCAGGAGCAGGGGGAGACGGGCAGCACGGAGGGGCTGGGTGGGAATCCACGTCCCAGCCACGGGCAAGTCAGAGGCAGCAAGGAGAAGGGAATGGAAAGGTGAGAGGGAATAGTCAGCAATGGGAGTGGAAGTGCATCTAAACCAAACTCATTATTTGTATAAAGCAGCATTTTAACTATTTCCAGTAACCTTTGCATAATACCTGCTAGTTTTTTCTGTTGGTTGAACACTGAAATCCTGCCCTTCCTGCCTGTACTCAGCAAATGGTAGAGAAGGTTCCATTTCCCACCACAATTGATTCTTACTACATCAAATCCTTAGATTTCAGATGACAGTGGAAATTAATAGCAAGTATAAAATCCTATAATTGAAACTGAAATGAAAGTAAATCTTACAGATGGGATACTAGCTTGAACTTCAGTCTGAGTGTCTAAGTAATCACTGTGCATTTTTTAATTCCTTGACTCTTCTCCATAAATGTTTTGACGTGCTCAGAAATTTATCTTCATTATTAAGGCTGCTGGATCATCACATACTGATGAGTTCAAAGACAAAATTTTTACTTACCATTTACTCAGAAATAAATTTCCAACTGGAAAGCTGCAGGATGGGCTTATTTCTGTTATTCATCACTGGAGGCAAGGCCTTATTCTGTGCTGTGGAGCAGCCAGGGCTGCCTCCTGTCCACTGGGGCCAGGAGTGACCCAGCTCCTGTGGGAGCTCAAGAAACAGTCCTGGTTCCTACCTGGGTCACTGCCTTTCATATTTTTCTATTGATAAGAGCAAGCTATTTGGTAGGAATATGGCACTCCTATACTGCATGTTCTCTGACTATTGTGTCTAATAGGCCTATTATGCCTGGTAACTGTTCTTTTAAAAAGGTATTTATAGTTTTAGATCATATCGATAGTTAATAGATTTGAGACCTTCCCTTCTGCATCTGTTTCTCTTCAAACCCATCCTTTTAGATGTTGCATTTCTGTTATGCACATAACAAGGAGGTGGCCTTAAATATGCCAGAAGTGAGAGGCTCTGAGATGCAGGAGGACACCCCTGATGCTGTCCCTGTGTCCCACGGTGCTGTTATGTAGCTTGAGAAGAGGTCTTGTCATGGCTGTGAGTGGGTGTTTCTGGTGTGGTCCATCCCTGACAGCACAGCCACCAGTCCCAGGGCACTGGGGTGGGTCTTGGTTTCAGAGGGCTGGATCCAGGCCCCCTCTGGTGCCCACAGCCCTACAAACTGCTTGGTGATTTCCTGGGATCACACTAAGCCTCTTGCCTTTAAAGAGGAATTATAGTAATTGTGGGACATAATGGAGGAAAACTCCTTTAGTATTTCCTTCTTTAGAATTCATATTTCTATAATATCCTTTAATTTCTTCTAAGCTCCTTAAGTGCCTGTGAAAGTGGAGAGCTCAGATCCTTTCCACACTGTTTTCTTATTGAGGTGTGAAATTCCTGGTGCTCCTGTTCGCAGTTCCCGTGAGCCCCAGAGCTCCCCTGCCCAGCTGCTGTGCTGCTGGCAGGGCTGGGCCTGGGTCTGGCAAGGATGGTGACTGAAATGAGCTGCTGACTGTCAGGAAAGGCATCAGGTACCTTTAGTTACCAGTTTTCCTCTCTCCCGTGATGCCCATCCAGCCTCCCCCCCCCCAAGGCTGGTCCCAGTGCTCCCGTGCCCAGCGGGACTCGCCGCAAGCACCAGCTCTGGGTGCTCACAGCCTCCCTGGTGCCAGGGACAGGCCATGGAAACTGGCACAGATAGGTGAGTTTGCCCAAAGCTGGTGAAGTGGGTGGGATTTGCACAGTGCAGTTCAGATGGCAGCCTTTTCTGATGGGTTCCTGGAAGGCTGTTCAGTTTCAGCGCCGGCTGCTGCAGTGCAGGGCTCTGGTTTGGCACTGGGCGAGGACCAGGGGGGTCTTTGCTGGGCACACCAGGGCTGGCCCACACCCCAGCCACATGTGGGAACAGCCACTAAATATTCTCCTTCTTGAGCCTGAATGGTTATTGCAGTCCTTCCTGATGTTTATTGCCAGTTTTGAATTTAATATCACCTGAAACTTGGTCCAGTTAAACCACTGACTTTAATAATATATAATGCCTTTAAACCTGAATGGCAGGAAACAGGTTAAAGGTCTCTCTGTTGACAGAGGTGTGGATTCTGTGGCCAGAATGTCTGTTATGATGACCAAGTTTGACCTTTTTGCATAAGAGATGCTTTAAAATCAAACCTGTGAATTCTTCCTGGAGCCTTTTCTTTGTTTAGGAAAAAAGAAGTCTGTTTTGATTAATTCACAATTGTTTCATTTCTGCACAATGTGAGGCTGGTTTTGTGTACTAAGATGGAGTCCTTTGCTATTAGTTACTGTCACCTTCTGAGCATTTCGGAACAAAACAAATTGCTGATCTTCTAAAATCTTTACTGCAAGGAGGCTTCCAGAGGCAAAGTGTTCTTGTGGGTCAGCACAATTTTGAGGCACAGATGACAGCACCATGTTCAGTGTTTCACTGCAAATCTCATGGTGGAGGTGGATAGAGTTTTTCAACCTGTATTTTTCCTGCTTTAACAAGATAAAGCATTAAAACCAAACTAGCGTGTGCTTTGTTGAATTGTCTGTCAAGTGTGCTGTTCACAAACCAGGACGATCTCAGAACTTCTCTTCAGATGATTCTTTCTTTTCCCAAACATTTTCTTCAGACATTTCCCACATTTTTGTTATAGGAAGTGCATCCCCTCTTATTTTTTAATATGGAGGCAATAGTCAATACTTTGTTCCAAGCCAACCTTCAACATTTAAAAAGTTTGTTTTCAATTCACCCAGACAGTCCGATCTTCTCAAAATCACTTTATTTTTTATCTTTATTTCCCTTGATTTGGAAGATGATGACAAGCCTTTATGTCTAAAACATCTATGTGTTTATAAAATGGGTATCAGGAAGAGATAAGTTAAAAAATGACTTACCATGAAATTGCAGGTTAGGTTCTTGAAGCCTGTCAAGCCAACAAGCAGTGAAGAATGGGACACAGGAGTTTCAGATTGCACTTGAGCAGCTACTTGGTATTTGTATTTATTAGTGCTCCAAATTGGCACAAATTTTCCGAAGAAGCAAATTTCCTAGCTTTATTTCTTCATTTGAATAATTACTGCCAATAAATATCCCAGTGAGCTGCCACTTAGCAAGTAATTGTTGTAAAAAGCCACAGCCAGACCCTCTGCAGCTGCCAGCTCGTAGGACGGGCTGTTCCCAGAGCCAGGGCCCCCTGGCTGCTGCTCTCGTCCCCTCCCTCTCCCCAGGAAGGTCCAAAACACCTGGATGGTTTGGGAATGGCCCAAAATAGGGTGGTTTGGGGAAGGCCCCTCCTCATGGGATCATGGCTTGGTGTGTGGGAGCCAACTCAGCTGGGGACACAGCGGGACCAAGGTGGCCACCGCTGTCACCCTGGGCAGCTGCTGGGCTGGGGGGTCAGAACCCAACCCCATGGGCTGAGGGAGAAAACAAACCCTAAAGGAGTACACAGTGCTGTGGAAACGAGGGGCATTTTGGTGCCCCTTGCTCTTTCTGCTAAAGGAGTTGGACAGTCTGCTTTGTGGAGCGTTTGGACTGCAAAAAACATGCACCAGATTTCTCTTTGTCTGTTTAAAAAATAAATAAGAGCAGAACATTCTCTTTCTTTCTGACTAATTGCACCAAATCGCTTTGTGATTGCACCAGAGAAAGCCCATTCTGGTTGTTGGGTGGTTGTTTTTTTTTTCCCTGGGTGAAAGATCTTCATCTCTAGATGCTTCTCAGGAAGGCATTTTCATAAGAAGAGTCTATTAAGAGATGCTCACAGACTTCCAGGCCATCTGAGAGGTTACAGGGGAAAAAAAAAAAAAAGGCAGAAACTGGTGTGACATGGTGCACATTCCAGCTGAAGTGTCTGTTGCTATAGCAAATGAAGGAGCACAACTAACCTCTAACACTGCCTGCTTTGAAAATGTGTGCCTTGTTACAGCTCCTTTGTTCCCAGGCATTCATTTTCTCCATTTCTGCTGCATTTGCTAAACTGCTCCCAAATTATCAGAATTTATAGTATAGGAATGGTGGTAGGTGTTTGGTATGATCTATAAATCCTGAAAGCAATGTTGAATAAATCTTTGTTGTCATCCTCACTAGCACATTAGTACATTATGGCAATTGTGGAGCAATTTCAATGTTTAACTTTATTTTATTTTTATATTAAAGATGGATCAAAGCCAGAGGAGAGGAAGCATGAATTATCCAAGCTGGAAGCTGTTGCACTCCTGTTTTAGGGTAACATCTCTTGAGGTTTCTGCTTCCTCCAAGCTGACATTGGTTGGAGTGTCCCTCAGTGCCATCAGGAGCTGTCAGCCCCTTCCCAAGTGCAGCGTTTTTGGGTGCTCTGCAGCTCCAGCTGTGCTGGGAAGCAGGATGGGCTGCCTGGAGCAGGAGCTCAGCCTTTGCAGGAGCACTGCCCTTTGAGAGAACTGCCGGAGGAAATAGCCCTAGGTTTCAAATACTAATATAAATACAAGCAAACATGTGATTTTCAAAAGTAACTGCTGTTTACCTTAGCTAAGGCAGGAAATTAAGCTGGGGAAAACATTAAAGAGCACATTTTGTTGTTTGCCCTGGAGAACAGCAGCCTGCATGGAGTGAGGACCAGCTGGGGTTAATGGTCACTGCTTGCATCAAAATTGCAAACACCAGTGGACAGAGATAAAAACCCCAAGCTCGCTGTCTGGGAGATCCAGCCAATTCCCCCCATGAGGCACAGGGAACTGCTGCAACCCCAACTGCTGTCCTGCTGTAGAAAGAAATAAGCTGGTGAATGTATTCAGAAGTGTCTGCTCAGGTTCAGTCAAGATAACAAGCTATAAACTGATGTTAAATTAAAAGGAAGGGAGTTTTGTTAGGAATGAGGCTGATGTCGAGGTCCTGGCCAGCCCACCCAGCAGCTCGTGCAGCCCCAGGTGGTGAAGGCAGGATGCTGCAGGATGCTGCCTTTGGAAGTCCAGAAACCCAGTAGGAATTGTTTTCCCAGGGAGGATGTTGACCAGGAGGGATCTCTGTCCTGTCTGGGGGCCTCCAAATCCCTCAGCATAACCTGCTGTGGCCACAGCCCCAGCACCCAGCCCCTTTGTCACTCAACACCTGTGTGGGTGCCCTGGGTTGGATTTAAGCTGGAGCTGTCAGGAAGTCTGGCTTCAGCAAGCAGCTATGGGGCTCTTGCACTGAAGCAGCTGAGCTAAGGCTGAAGCAGTGTTAAACACTGACATTTGAAGAGAGTCGAATAAATCAAAGATTACTGTTTCACTGCAGCCTGAGCAGAACACTCTCTGCTCCTGAAGCCCAGGAACAGCAGTTGCCGTACACAGGGAAAGCTCTTACGAGTTAGGCAACTGGGAAATCAATCTAAGAGTCAAACTAGCCAGCAAAATGTGGCATTTGTTTGCAGAGGAGCAGGCTGCAGCCATGTGTCTCTCCACAAGGAGGGTGATCACAGGTGACTTGGTGGGGCTGTGCAGCCCCAGGGCAGGGTCTGTCACCCTGGCAGCCCCCGTGCCCCCAGTGCCAGGAGTGCACTGGGAGGGGCTCCTACCCTGGCCTCTGCTCCCCCCTCGCCTGCTCCTGCACCTCAGGATTTCCCTTCAGCTCTTCGGAAGGAGCAGCTCTTACTCGAGTGTGTCTTGGTCCGTTACAGAGCTGCACGGAAGAAGTACCGCGCTTTGGCATCCCAGCACATTGAGTGTTGAAGTCTGTTTGTCTTAGATCTTTCGTTCTCTCTCTCTCCTGTAGGTTGTGACAGATGTGTATCCCAAAGAAAACAGAGAAGCATGGGTGGCATCTCTCAGTGTGCACATACTTTAATAAGGGTTTGAATACCATTAAATCCAAATCCCCCCAGATCTTGAGCTCCGGCGGAGGCTGCGATCAGCTGCTTTTGGAATTATAAATCTAAAAAGTACAGCTGGAGAACAAGCATTTGAAATCTGAAAATATTTTGCCTGTAGGACTAATTATGCTTTTGCAAACTGTCCCAAAACATGGCTGTTTATTTAAAGTCAGCAGCAGCAGAACGCAGTGTAATGAATGGCAACTGTCCTGACTCACACAGACAAACATCCGTCTTCTGGAGAAAGTGGCAATTAAGGGCTTGTAAGGGATTTTGGTTGTTTTAATCTCTCTGCCAGGGCAATGCAGCTTTCAGAGGCACTGTAAGCAGAAAGGGTGCTGAAAACCTGCTCCCTGATTCCACAGGACAGCCCTGGGTTTCCTAGGAGGGATGGAGTCAGTGCAGCGTTCACTGTGAGCCTGGAAATGGGACACTAGGGGTGCAAACCTACCAAAGTGATGGGAATGCAAAGCACTACCTTGAAAGGTCCCTCCCTTTTAGCCCTGACAGGGAAAGCCCCTGGGGGGTTGGAGACATGCTGGTTCCTCTCCCAGCAAACACACACCTGATGGTAAAATACTTGAATTATTCAGAGAGTGGCCCACCAATATGAGGAGAGTTCCATGGCCCAGCACAGCAGTCCCTTGGAAGGGAACCTTAATTGGGAGCTGATTTTCTATCCTAATAAAGATAAAATGTGAAAAGCCTTCTTCTGTCTACTTGTCAGTGCATCTAACCTCAGCCAGTGGAATTACTCTGCAGTGAGGTGTCTAGCTCCTATTTAAATATGAATAATCTGGGGTTTATTGTCTCTCTTGTCATTTACTTCCCCTTTATGGGATGAGATTTCTCTTCTTCCCTTCTTGCTCCCGCCTAGTTATTTTCCATGATCAGGGCTTTTTCCATGTTCCTGTGCAGCCCTGGGACACCTTGCCCTGGGATCCAGCCCTCCTGGGTTGTTCCTGCTCCCAGCTCCTGCTGGCCCGGGGCTGCTCCGGGATCCTCCTCGCAGGGAGCAGGGGCAGCCCCTGTGTCTGGGCACGTGCCCCCCGAGCTGCTGCTCCTGGAGATGGGAATCAGCTGGGAAGGGTTGGGGTGGCTGCAGCTGCAGGCTCTGGAGCAGCAGGTGCTCCCACCAGCCTGGGGCCCACGCCAAGGCTGCATTTGCCTTGGTTTACAGGGTTTTATTTGCGCAGTCCAGAGTGTGTCCCATCATGATGGGCATTGCTCAGGAGGTGACAGGCTGTGCCCAGCTGAAGTGAGAAAACTGCTGGTGAAGTCTTAAAAAAAAGCTAAAAAGTACTAAATTAGACACAGAACATCCTCGGGAGGAGATGTTGATATCATTTCCCCACTTCAATTTTTGTCACCTGTTGAGCAGCCGTGGTTACAAATTAAAACTGTACAGGCTGGTACATCCTGTGCTGTGGAAGTTTTTTGGCTCAGGAGAATCTTCCCATGTGACTGTTCAGGTATCAGATTCCTTCAGGTAGTGGTGTGTGTGAGAACAACCAGCAGCTCCTCCATGGGAGGAAGGAGGGCCCCTGGGATGCAGGGATGCAGCCTGGTGAGCCCATGGGTACCTGTTCCATCCCACCCGAGAGGGCTCCAGCTGTGGCTGCTGGAGCAGGACACCCAGGAGAGGGACTGCAGGTTTTTACACCCTGTAAAAAGTGTATAAAACTGCAGAAATTATGCACAGTGCAAGCTCTTCTGTCCTCTGGGTGGGAACAGGCAAGGAATGGAGAAAGCAGCAGGAAAACTTCCACCAGTGGCTTCTGAGGAAGAGGAGGGGACAAACAAGGAAAAAAAAGACAAACAGAAGTGAAGCCCAAAGGACAAACTGGCCAGTCATGGGGGCTACCAGGAGAGGTGGCCTTCAGCCTGCTGCTGAAGCCTCTCACGCTGGAACCTGGTGCTCCCAGCCCATTTTGGGCACTCTGGGAAGTACACGGTGGAGCCCCTTTCCTGGGAACTGCATGTGTGGGATTGCAGCTGGCAAAAGCTGCAGAGACTTGGCTGAAATACCGACTTCCCTGGAGGTGAGGTAGGTGTTCAGGCTCTGGGGAGTAAATCCAGGTCTTTGACAGCTGTGCTGTGGATTTCAATGATTCCCACAGGATTTGTCAGTCTTTGACTTTCCTCTCCTCCTTGGCATTTCTCCCAGCTGTGAGTCAGCCACACTCCTCAGACAGGGGAAAATTCCCCAAACCTGGACCTGCTAAATTTGTGTGTTTCCTGCCAAGGAACCAATTTCCTGACACAGACGTTTCACAGGTATGAAAAAATCACCCAAGACACCCCAGGAAATGAGATTTGATCCTGTGTGTGCCTAAGTTTAGAATTCAGGCTGCCGTGCAGCCTGGTTCTGTGGGAGGGGAGGAATGGGAGGAAGAGGAGGTGGGACTGCAGCCTGGGAAGCTGATGAGACAGCCCAGGCCTGCTGGTCTGTCCCATGGGCAGACAGGAGCCCTGCTGGCTTTTCATCTGCACAATTAATTTTTGCTACTGAAAGCCCCTAACGTCTGCAGGAAGAGTGAGAGATTTGTTAGCGTTTGGGGCAGGGCTTTAAGCTGCCCAAGCTGGGCATGGCAATTACTGCTCTGATGCTCTGCAGTCACAGTCATTTAAAGTGGAAGTCAGAGACATCTCCAGGTTCAAAGCGGGTCTCCTGTGAGGAGGATGTGACAAAGTTTAAGTAGAAAGCTGATCCCCTCGGCAGGAATTCAGAGATGCATCTTGATAGCTGCAAGGCCTTTCAGGATGCAGGTTTTGGCCTCGTGCTTTCAAATTGATATTCTGGTGCTGAATCTAGGCCAGCTGCACTTAAAGTTCTTTTTTGTGTGTGTGTGTGTTCTGTCTTCCTTGTTTAATTATAGAGCTCAGCTCTGCAGTGGATTTGATGTGCAGCCTCTGGCCGTGGGCTCCGCGGGCAGGACGGCGTTTGGGAACCAGGCTATGGAAAGGGCTGGTGGGAAAGGGATGGAACATCAGTTCAGATTCCCTGTGGCCAAGAGGAGAGCTGCTGTGTGTGCAGTGTGGCCCTGCTGCCACACTGCCTGTGCTGCACAGCGGGCTGGAGCCACCCTGGGGATCACAGCCCTGGAGTGCTGGGAACAGCCTCAGCCCTTGGGAAGTCCTGGTCACGGAGCAGCCCTGTGGGAACCCCCATGTGAGCCCTTCCAGATCTGTGTCACACTTGTGTCACAGCTCTGTGTGTGTGTCCCAGCCTGTGGGGACAGCAGGCTGGCACAAGCTGATGCTCAGCAAAGAGGACACAAGGGACACCTGGCCTTTCAGATGCAGGGGAAGAAGGATGTATTTCCCTGCTTATAGATACTGGCATTTATGATAGAAGTGGTACGAACCAAATTCCTTCCCTGCATTGTGCTTGGAGGGCTCAGCCTGATAATACAAATGCACCAGTTCATGAAAACATGACCTGATTCCACTTGGGTGCTGGCTCTCAGCAGCAGTCCCTGCAAGAGGCTCCAGCCACTGATGGAAAAACTGGCTTTGGATCTGGTCCCCGGAAAGGAATTTGGGTAGCGAGGTGAGAAATTTGGGATGGCCAGTGTATCAGTAACACCAGCATTGGGCTCCACTCTTTCCACTTCAGTTCACAGGAAAAAATTCCAATCCAAATGCTAAGCAGCTGATCTTCTGTACGTTGCCAAGGCAGATGCAGATACTAAAGGTGCATTTGCAAATGGGGCTTTCAAATGCAGATCTCTAGGGTGTTATTTTTGTACATTTATTCTTCACTTTAACACAGATTCTGGTTTTACCTACTGTCCTAAGGTGATGCACTGGCTGTACCAACGCCTGTTAGACCCAAATTTTAATGTGATTTAGATGGGAGGAGGGCAGGCTCTTTTTTCTCCACTGGCCCAGCCTTGTGTTTGCTGGAGAAGCCAGAGGAGCAGCACTGGCCTGTCTCTGGACTGGTCAGCAGGAGCACAGAGACCTCAGGAACTTTCCCATTGTAAAGTTCCAGGTAATACACATTCTGTGTTGTCCTCCTGAAATACATGCAAATATTCTGAAATTGGAGTTTTTTGATGGCTGTTGTGTCAAGATCACTTCTTCACCTCTCCCCTCCAGCGAAACAGAGACCCTGTTCCTGTGTCAGCAGTGGAACTTGTTCCCCAGAGCTGCCAGGCTCTGCCAGTCCCTGCCGGGCTCCCACCCCCTGCACCCGGCCCTGGGGGCTTGTCCTTCTCTGCAGCCCTTTGGGCCACCTCTCTGCTCTCTCTTCCTGCCCTTCTCTGCAGCCCTTTGGGCCACCTCTCTTGGGTTCCCTCCTCTGCCTGTGGTTGGCAAATCCCTCCAAGGCAACTCTGGTACTACAGCTGAGCTGGGGAACAAAGGAAGCCTGTGGAAGCTGTTATCTACCAGCCAAATGGCCCAGGTGAAGGCAGGCAAAGGAAATGCTACTTCTTTATTTTTTTCCTGGATTAAATAAAACACCAACACTCTCTGAGCCCAACAGCAGAGCTTTCCCATCTACCAGTGCTCCTAACAGTATGTTTTATTTTTATTCAGCATTGGCAAGTCTATCTTGCAAGAGACCCTTTACCCTTTTTTTCCCAATGTTTTCCCTCTTACCCATTCCCAAGAAACACCCACTAAAGCAGCCAGACCTAATCTAAATGGCTTCATTCAGACTTCAATCTCCAGGCGTCTGGCCTCGCCGTGTGCTGCTGGTCTCTTGCTTTCCCTTTACACAAATTATAAAATACATCAAAAACATGTTCTTGTTGTAAGTCTGAAGACATAACCATTATTTCTGACTGGTGTTTAGAGCAAGAAATTCTTTATTACAACTTATCAAGCCATGCCACTTGTCAATTTTATGGGTTTTAAAATAACATGTAATGTTAACTTGGCAATGAATCTGTCTTAGGACACACTACCCATTCACATTTTATTTCCTCTATTAGAGGAAATTATGTATAAACACTATAGGAGAGCATGAATCAAACTTTTTTTGTACCACATTTAATACAAAGGAACCCAAGCACAAGTAACTGAAGGGAAGGGAAGTGCCATGCACATGGTCCTTGGGGCTACAGCAACCAACAATTATTGTATCTTGATCCAGCTGCACAAGAAATGGGAACAAATACCCCCTTGTGAAGGGACTTTATTTTTGGATTCACTGTATTTCTGGATAGTGGTCATTGCTTGCTATAAAGAGGATGTTTAGGTCAGATGGTTATGCTGTAACATTTATTTTCTTTTTGAAGCTGTATGGTTATGCTGCTAGACCCTGATTCATGGGTGACCTTCATGCATGAACCCAGCTTAAGGCATATTAATAGTCCTATTGATTTCAATGTTAACATTGATTATAGCAGGGTGAGAGGGGAGTCAATGTGAATAAAAGTAATGCACAAAGTGGCACCATTGTCTTCAGCACCACAACCCTGGGCTTACAAAGGCCTCCTGCTGGAACAAACAGCAGAGACTGCTCCTGGTGAGACAGGGATTTTAATCACTCTTGAATAGACTGAAGTTCAGTCCATTCTTTTTTGTCCTTCCTTACTAATCCACAGCAAAGTTACATTTTTTTGCCTTTCTGGAGCTGATCATGTGGGTGGTTCAGTGTAATTCTCTCCCATAAAAAAAGATTTCTGGAGTGGGTATAACACCCACTTCAGGCAATATTGCTCTCAGTGGCAGCAGATCTCGTCACTCACAAGAGATGTGTTTAACCTCTTGCTTCAGAGGAGATGCTGTGCTAACAGGAAGCCTGATTAGTTGTGACACCAACGGTGTTATCTGGGTAATTAAGTGCCCTGGCAGGCGATGTCTGGGGAGGAGCTGGGGCCCTGCCTGCTGAGCAGGGCTGCCCACAGGCACCAGCCACCCAGAGGAGGGTCCCAAAGTGCTGCACCCTGGGCAGGAGGGACCCTGCCCACCCAGCTGGGCACAAGGCAGGTTTGGGCACAGCAGCCTTCAGGTGCTGCTGCTTGGAGAAGGCTGGAGCAGGGCAGGGCAGACACAGCTGGACCAAACTCATCCAACGTCACAGCAAACGTTTGCAGAGCTTTGGGTCTGCAGCCTCTACATGGCTCTGGAATTATAGCAACAGAAGGTGGGCACACGTCCAGCTGGCAACAGCAAGAGGAGGCAGATGAGGACAGGGGAGGGTGTCAGGTGGCTCCTCAGGCCACCACAGACATGTCGTGCTGTCCCTGGGGAGCAGCCCCCAGCAGGGTCCCACTGCTCCTTACCCTCGGCTTCTCGCTCCCTCCAAACAGGAGATTGTCCTGTGGCTGGAGCAGAGCTGGAGCAGCTTTCCACTTAGATGTTCAGGTATCAAAACGTGGGAAAATCAACCATCCTGTGGCAGGAGGGATGAAGCAGGGCTCTGGTGGCAAGGCAAGGTGGTCCTGGACCCCTCCTCTCTGGGGAAGGGAAGGAGGTGCTGGGGAGAGGGGAATGGCAAAGGCAAAGGAGAGAAGAGAAAATATGGACACAGACTGAGCTCTGCTGAAAAGTACACAGAGAAGTACGGATTTAATTGCTTAATATCTAAGTTATTTTTGCTGGCCTTCCACATATGCAAAAGCAGAAACCCTTGACAACCAGGACTTCTACATTAGAGAGGCTTCAAGTGTTGACAGAACAAAGTGTCCGTCCTTCTCCAGCCTAGGTAATCTCCTAAGAATAAAGAAAAATGAAATTATAGAGTAACAGTAATCTTATTTCAGTTAATGATCTCATATAACAGCCTGTTTGAGACACAGCCCCTCTCTTCCTCCTGAACACTGTTCAGCCACTGAACGGTGGAATCAGGATCAGTTTCTGGAAGAGGAAAGAATTTGTTCTTGTTTGTTTCATTTGAATGTCTCTTTTAATGTGTTGGTAATGTCTGCAATGCCCACTGTTGGCGCAATATAGATCTAATTCTCAGCTCATTTAGTTGCTGCCTCAACAGGAAAACAAAGCCTAGTGGGAGCCATGATCAGAAGGCAGCAGCAGAGATACAAAGCATGGGTAAACGAAATAAACGAAATAAATTGCAGAAAAGTTACTAATGACATGATCTCTGGCCACATCAGTCAGCTGGTTCTGTGATGCACTTGCTATCTTTCTTCTTTTTTTTTTTTAGTGTTATTCATACTATAAAGCTGCACAGAGGAGGAAAACAAGAGAGAATGCATAATACACCCTCTCCTCTCAACCCCAGTGTCATGGGAGCATCAAGTGTGGAGGAGACAGAGTCATAAAAATGAATTGCATGGAGCGTGCCTCTCAAGCTGTTATCTGTTATTTATAAAGAATTAAAATGAGCTATTTCATATGTGCCAGAAAAATGAGTTCATTGGTATTGTGCTGAAAAGCACTAGACTTCCTGATTCCTGATTTCATGGCTGTTGTACTTGTTTGAAAAACATATTTATATGCTTTGTATCAACTGCTAACCATTGAATTTTTATTGTACATTATGGAGAAAAATCTAATGTTTCAATTTGCATCTGACTGGATTCATGGCCATAACAGTACATGGTTCTGGTCTCATGTCAGTCACCTGGGACCTGTCTGACCAGGAGCCTGGGAAAGTCCCTCCCCAGCAGGGCAGGTACCTGCTGGTGGCTGCAGAGGTGACTGGAGGGTCTTTCCCTGCCCACAGCCACACCCAGCGTGGCAGAAATGACTTTATTCACAGCCTGGCCAAGGGCACATTGAACAAAAAGCCACCAAGTATACCCAGGCTGCAAGAGGGGCACTGGGGGCTGGAGGGCAGGGATGGGGGACGTGCTGGGGGGCTGGGGTCCCACGCTGGGGCAGCCCCAGGATCTTACTTTACATCAGGAGTAAGAGGACAACTGCTCCTACTTCACATCAAGAATCAGTATCTGTTGAATTGACTGCTGAAAGCTGTCACCTGAGGCATTAGCAGCAAAGCAATCTTTATAATAAATACTATGAACTTCCACACGCTGTAACTACTGAAAATATAGACAGGATTTAATAATATTCAATACTATTAGCTTGAAGCTTCAAATCATGAATTACCATTGCATGGCAGCTGCATTGTTGTGGGTCTTGCATTTGTTAACAATCAGCTGAGGGGGTTTATTGCCTGTAAAAGCTCCAGCACCTGAGGGAGTGGGGGCTGCAGCAGGTGTGTCGGATTTGCCTATAGCACATGGAAATTCTGATGGTCCTGGAGAGATAAACTAATGAAAAATGAAGTGATTGGGTTACACAGGAAATAAAGATTCCCCACTTGCTTCCTCAGTCTGACATAAATGCCTGCAAAATTCATTTTAGGGTGAGTTAAGAACAGGAAAAAGCACTTTATAGATTCACATTATTTAAATGTGATTCTCCAACTTCATATATAGCAGCCTTAAGGTAAAATATCTCACATTGAGAAGTGTGAAAACAAATCAGCATAAAAATACCTCAAAAGGGAGAGTTTGCTTTCAAAGTCTCTTCCTTCCCCTGTGTCAGTATGGGTTTGTCCACTGGGGCTCTCCTCTGTAGGAGCTGGTGTCTCCTGTGCCCCCTGGCTCTGGCAGGGTCTCCATGGAGGGTGGGATCTCCGGGTCAGACGCAGCGGAGATGGGTCTCAAGTCCAGCACCAAGAAGTAATTAGAAATTAGGTGAGATATCAGGAAGAAATGCTTCACTCTAAGGGGGGTGAGGAGCTGGAATGGGTTGCCCAGGGAGGTTGTTGATGCCCCATCCCTGGAGGTGTTTAAGGCCAGGCTGGAGGGGGGTTTGTGCAGCCTGGGCTGGTGGTTCCCTGCTCATGGCAGGGGGGTTGGAACCTGATGAACTTTAGGGTCCCTTCCAACCTTAATGATTCTGTCATTCTATGACTCTACGAACTAGTGGGTTGTGCCAGTAACAAGGGCTGCAGGCAGGAGAGGTTCCATCTGCTGGCTTTCCCCCTGCTGGAGGCACTCAAGACTTCCAGCAGAACACACACAATGCTCTCTCTGGGCCCTGAATCCCAACTTTTGGACCACAACAAAACCAGCACTTCGTTTTCAGTCCCTTTGGCGGCTCGGGAATCCCGAGAGCAGCAGAACATCTTGACAAGCCTCAGTGGCCTCCTGCAGAGAGGCTGTACATTTACAAAATCATTTTTGGTGTGAATTCAGTAATGGCACACAATAAATCTGACCTGAATGCGACAGGAAGTGAGACAAATCTATATTAATGCTTTATAATGGATTTATAGTTAAATAAATGTTGAGGAAGCAGAGGGGTCTCATTGTTACCAGGCCAGCCTTCCCCATAGCAGTATTTTCACATGATTAAGTTAGAGATCAGATAACCACCTTATGCTGTATATACCCAATAGCAATTTAAAAAATTCAATATCAGCTGTATTATTCTAAAGACTCATTCCATTTTCAATGCAAAATGGGTGCAAAATAAAGAGATAAACTACATATAAAATGTAAAACATGGAAAAATTTATCACTTGTGAGCATAAAAGCAAAAAAGGATTAAAAAAAAAAAGAAAAAGAACAAAAGCAAATGGAGGCTATAAAAGAATACAGAAAAAAAGATAAATTTGCAGTGTTACCTTTTCCATATGTAGTTTAGCTGGGCTTTTATTAAGGTGCCTACACTTTAGTGCAGGAATACAATCATCTCGGTAATGCACTTTGCTCCTGCAGGCTAAATGAGTTTATGCCGAGCTGGAATGTGCAGCCCCGGCAGCCCCGGCGGGGAGGGGGCTGCTGCCCCTCCTGCTGCAGAGGGGAGATGTGGCAGGGCTGTCGGGAATGTGGCAGGGCTGTCGGGA
>NW_009952712.1:382733-387591 GCF_000747805.2 Chaetura pelagica
ATCCCAGCCAGTATCCCAGCCAGTATTCCAGCCTGTATTCCAGCCAGCATTCTGGCCCCACACCCGGGCTGTGCTGGAGCTCGTGGTTATCAGGATAACAACCCTGGGGGCAGTGACAGTCAGGAAGGTGTTGTGGGGGTCATGGAGGGTGGTACCAAGGCATCCCCACCAACCTGCAGCTTCCATAGGTGGTTTCCCTGTCACAGCCCAAAGTGAGGTGACACACACAAAAATCAGGAGTCCATCCATGGCCCAAGGTGGCTGTGAGACCCACAGCCATGTCTTACAGTGTCCCCAAACCCACCCTGTGGTGTGAAGACCCCAGAAGGCTGGTCAGGAGCAACCAGCTGCCTGCCAGTGGTCCAGGCAAGAGCCGCCTCTCTCCTCCCCTCCTGCCCATGGGACCCCCAGCCCATGGGCCACGGTGGGGGCTGCTGCCCTTCCCAGGTCCCCACACTCCCAGAGGTGTCTCTCCCACCCTGCCATCCCTGGTGCTCCCATCTCTGGACACCAGAGAGCCGGGAACATCACATCCAGCCCTGTGCTCCTGAATTCCTCCTCCTCAACACCAGCAGCGTCCTGTCCCTGTGGCTGGAGCTAAGCTGGTGCCAGCCCTTCCATTAAGAACTTGCTCTCAGGAGCTATAATTCCTGCATCCAGCTGGGGAAGGTTGCCCTCAGCTGACATTTTGCATACATGGTTTCCACCCAGGCGCAAATTGTTTTGTTTTTGTCCCTTTGCTAAATTACCACTCACGTCACAAAACCTGACCAGTGGTACAGTTCATAAGCATAACAGCAGATTGCTCAGCAGGCTCTCTGGGTTCACGCAGCCTTTTTCTCAGGAAATAAAAACGCTATTTGTGGAAAACAAAAACAGCAACACCAGACCCCAAAACCCTTTCACGGAGAAACTGGACTTGTCCGTTATCCAGTGACTCCCATTTCAAAGGGCATCATCATTTCTGTCCCAAAGTTACCCAGTTTCTACTCGCTTCTGCTCTTGAGAATCTGCTGTGTCAGAAATTAAGAGTAAAGAGACGGAGGCAATAGAATGAACTGTTTACTCTAGAAGTAGACTCAGCATCTCCAAAGTGCCTTGCAGGAACAGCAGCTGGCAGGTGCCCTGCCTGCGGAGCCCCCTTGGTGCTGCTGGGGAGCGTGTCCACAAACAGTGGTGTGTGGGACTTTGTGATTTAAACCATGTCCAGAACAAACCACCCGTGGGGGGCAGGAGAGCCCCAGAGCTGTGTCCAGAGCTCTGCTCCATCCCCGTGGTGCCTGAGATGCTGCCGGGACCGCGTTGTGCCCGGGGACACGTCAGGGTGCTGGGCACACACACAGATGTGCTCTGGGCACCACGGGCAGGGCCTGGTGTTGCTGCTGCCCTGCACATCTGCACACATCTGTGTTGTCCCTGCTGAAATCCTGGAAGGAGCACGCTTTTCCTCCAGTGGTTAGATCAGGTGTTGGCCTGGAAGAAAGGGCAGGACAGGGCGAGGCATAAGGAGGTTGGATTTATACTTGGGGATAAGGGGATGGGAGGGGAGGGGATGCAGGGGATGCAGGGGATCAGGGGATGCAGGGGATCAGGGGATGCAGGGGATGCAGGGGATCAGGGGATGCAGGGGATCAGGAGATGAAGAGCTGAGAGGATGCAGAGGATCAGGGGATCAGGGGATCAAGGGATGAGGTGGGGAAGGGTGGGGGGCTGCTGGCATTCCCCCAGCTGGGTGCACTCGCTCCCCTGGCCACCTGCAGGGTCAGGTGCTGGGGCTGCCTCTCCTGCTGGGACCCCAGGGGCACCTGTGTCCTGACACACCCCCCGGCTTCATGGCCACCAAACATCAAGACCCCTAACTGGGGGTAGGTAATAAACTGACTAAGTATGCAGAAAAAACTCTGCCCTTAACAGCACCAGGGTTTGTAAAATTTACATAATGTTAAACAGTGTCTTGCTCACATACCCATGGATCTTAGTGGCTTTGTTGTCATGGATACCAGTACATACCTTGTTTTCTTTCAGAGATCTATCAAATATGTGCATTTGGATGTTTGCTACATTTCCCTGAGTGTTATAAGCACATTTTTTACACTAGTAAATAATATTAAGCAACTGTGTAATTTATGCTGGAAGGCTGAACACGCTTCAGCTTGGCATTTTAACACCCTTTTTTCACCCTTGAAATTTCAAACCCAAACACCCTGCCCAAGTGCTATTCTCATCGAGACTGAGCATGACTTGCAAGAAACTCTTCTCTGGGTAGGATTTTACTGTGAAGGGCCCTGCCACGTGTGAACCACTGTCCAGCCCACGGGTAAGGGAGGAAATCAAAGCCTCCTTTTCAAGCATGAGCTGATTCCTTTCAAGGTAATGCTTAAAAAAATTTTCCCAGTCTAAAAAATAAGAATAATAATATCTAGAAGACTTTCTGTGCACCAGAACTGCGTCAGCTTTCAGTGGAGATGATGAAAACATAACAGGGCACAGGCACAGAGCTGAAGACTTTGTATCCTGGCACTGAGGTTGCTGCAAAGCTGGGGAGGGGTCTGTGGCCTCTGCTGGCTGAGGCAGCAGCCAAGGTGAAAACTCCTGTGTTCTCTGACTAGTTAATTTATACCAATGAGTACAATGCAAGTAGCTCAGGTTAGCTAATGGGCTTGCTCCTAGGGTTACAATATTAAATTCAATTAAGTTTCATTTATCAGCAGCAGGGAATGAAGACATTGAAACAATGACAAGGGAATGGCAATATTATTAGTAAAGACACAAAATCTGTCATGATTGAAGAACAAAATCGCAATAAAACCTATTCCCTTCTCTGCAGTTTGTGAACTTGGTAGTTTATCAAATAAACATGGGATAAATATTTCAGATATGCATGCACAAGCCCTCAGCACGGAAAGGGAAACAACATTTTCCTTAACACCCTGAGTGGTTCCGTGCTGCTGAGTTGCCTCCAGCAGGAGGAGCAGGGCCTGGCCCAGCAAACTTCACAGGGCCAGCAAAACCCCAGGAAAGGCTGGGATTAAAAGGAGGCTGGTGCCTTTTCTCTCCTTTGTACAAAAAAATAAAAGAGAAAAGGAGAAAAGGGAAATGTAATTCCCTTTCATTTGCGTGTGCATGGACAAATTAGTTTCAGAAGCAATTTTACAGTAATTATGACCATCTCCAGTGGAATGGATTTTCAGAAATACTCGCTCTAACGTCCTGATGACAACGATCACATCCGGATTGTTTTATTTGATGTTCCAGCGATTTAAAGGTTCCAATAATTTGTGTGCATGACTAGACTAGAACAAAAACACATTTACAACTTATAAGCTTTGTGACACTGAAAATTTTATGGTGAAGTGATTTTGACCTTTGGAGGATATGAAAAATTCAGTGGTGACACGATCTTTATCTTCTCAGCGTGGCATGTTGATACAGTCTTGTCATCTCAGCTCATCTTCCCTGATAATGAGGTATGTTTGATCTTTTATTTTTCGTAATACTTTGAGTGTGTCATAATTATGAATTTATTTGGCAATCACTCTTATAGTGCTGATACAAGAATCCATTTAGTGTTTCTGTGTCAGTAACACTTCCTTTCACAGGTGATACACTGTGATTTCCTCCAGCCAAAGTACAAAGCTTTCTTGTTTTCTTGTGTATGGAATTCAATGTAAATAAACCTCAGGGAAGTTTGGTGAGTTCTGGGCAATTCTGCAGGAGAAACACCCAGTGCTCTTTTGACTGGCTACTCAGTAAGGCAGGGCTTGTCCACTCTGGGTGGCTTTCCTGGTCAGCTGTCTGCACCAGCATGCCATTCCTGTGTGGATCTTTTTGTCATCTCCTTTGAGAAGCTGCTCTCTATCTTCAAGAGTTGTAGGGTTTTTTCCTGGAGTATCTCAGCCTTGGCTTGATTTTGGTGTCCAGTGAGAGAAGAGCATCTGCTGGCCAGGGGTGAGGGGGTGATGGGCATCACCCCGGCTCTGGCACTGGGGACAGCCCTGCTGGGCTGGCAGTGCAGTGACAGCGGGGTGAGACAGGGACCAGGAAACAGACAGTAACTGAGGCCACCAAAACGGATCCTTGGTTGGGATTTTTAACTCATTAGAGGAGTCCTGGCTGACAGTCAGGAGAGTGGCTACAGAGCAGCCACAGTCATTCATGTGATGATCAACTCAGGGCTCAGCTGCTGCCACGGCCGTGGCAGGCGGGGGCCAGCAGAGCTGGTGAAGGAGCAGCTCCCCCAGCTCCCCAGCTCTCCCTGCAGCTCCCGCAGCTCCCCTGGCTCCTGCAGCTCCAGGAGCAGCTCCCCAGCTCTCCCTGCAGCCCCCCAGCCCGGGCCCTGCTGCAGGAGCACATGGACACAGCCCAGCCGGGCTGCTCCCCGTGGGACGCCTGGCACAGGGTGCGTGGGGTGGCCGAGGCAACGCTTATAAATGATCCACTTCTTGCTCCGTGCGACACCATCCATCACCAGCACTGCTCAGGGAGTCCAGTAACATTAAAACCATGTTTAATAAAGCCAATGTTTCGATACCACTTATGATAGGGTCAGCTGTTGCCTAATGCAATTAATCACTCATTTACTGGGGAAGTGAAGGGATTAGAGAGCGCCAGAAAACAACATAAGTAAGAGGAAGAACATTCACACAAAAAAATAACCAATCAGCACACAGTTAATGACTGTTTACCTCTGATTTCTCCTCCTTGGATCTCAGATACCTCCTGATTTTTTTCAGGATTATCTTGCAGGATTGAGGAAGTAGATTAAGAAGATAGACCCAAGGGGGGTAACAAGAGCACTTCCCCAACAGACATAAGTGCAGGAGCTAAACATCCTCAGAAACCAAATACAGCTACTGTG
>NW_009952712.1:387649-414156 GCF_000747805.2 Chaetura pelagica
TACTTGAAGACTCTTCCAGAGCCTGTCTGAGTCCATGGGTGTGCATTGTGTGCTTGCACACCTGTGCACGTGCACGTGTGTGAGCACATGTGAGGGCTCCAGTGCGTGTCAAGGGGACCCGGGGCTCTGAGAGGATTTCTCTGAGCCCTGCTACATCTCTGTGCCACCAACACACCCAGTGCCAGTCTGGGACTGAGTTGCCAATCATTAATAATCCCACTTCTGGCTGTGTGTGGCGCGACAGGAAGCAAAAGCCTTTCCTGCAGGTTTGCCAGCAGAAACCTGGTTGAGGAGCTGCCCTGCTGGGGTGACAGCTCCTGCACCACCACAGCCTGGGGACCTGTCACCAGGGCAAAGCCAAGCCCTGCCACCAGGGTGGCTCCAGAGTTAGTTCGGGACTGTTCCACAGGTCACTGAGGTATCTGCACTGCAGCTGCTGCTGGAACAGAAAGACTTCTTCAGCTCATGGGTGGCTGGACCTGGGGTGCACAGACCACGTGCCAGGTACCAGGTCTGCTGCGTGGCAGCGGCTGCAGGGCGCCCTGGCAGGGCAGGGAGCTGGGACAGGAGGGCCCTGCCTGGGCCAGGAACACTTTCATTTACATGCAGCAGAGAACCCACCAAAGGGAAAATGGGAATGGGTTGGCAGGTGGCCTTTCAAGTGAAAGGGCACGTGGTAAAGTGGCTGTTTGCTGCTGTCTCATCCTGGAATGCTAAAGCCGTCACCCAGCATGCACACTCCTTTCCATTTCCCTTCTATCCTGTCCTTTGTATCGTTCATGATCCAAAAATTAAATGTAATGTTTAAGGGCATAGATGAGAAAGATGCATTTGAGATTGTTTGGTGCACTTGCAGCATGTAAGTTCTGCTGTTTTTCCTAATGGTCCATGTCAAAACACAATGAGGATTACAGCATTATACTTCATGCCTTTGTAACACACACAGATTAGAATAAGTCTATTCTGTGAGCAGGATGTGAAAACAAAATTAGTGCTACTTCTTGAGGCAATTACCTCCAGGTACCACCTCGTTCTAACTATCAAGAAGCTGCTGCCAAGTGCAGTGGTTCCTCTGAATCCAACCGTAACCACTGATCTTACGTTGCAATGCCTAGACATGAAAACCATCAGGCATCAACGTTAATATTTTAAACAATTAAATATTTAGTTATTTCCATTGCCTCCAAGTGCTGCTATTGTTTGCATTCCTCAGGCTCACGGCTGCTGTGTAGATGTTGTCTCTGGGGAAAAGCTGCCCACAGTGAACCCGAGTTTCTCGCTGGGTTTGGACGGCACCAGCTCCACTGCACGAGCCCTGTGGTGGCACCCAGTGCTGGTCCTTGGTAACATCCTCTACCCAGAGCTTCTCAGGACTTCTTTTTCCTCAGGACTTTTTTTTTCCTCAGACTAAGGCCAAAATACAGGAAACAGTAATTTCTTTTGGCATCCAGTTCTCCTGTACATGCACAGAAGGACTCCCACAGCTGAACTGAGCAATGAATTCTAACAGCTCCTCTATTTGAATCTGTCATAGTCATGATGAATTTTAACTGTTCAGTTTGAAACGTTCTTAGTGTCTGTCTTGTACTAAATGGTTTCAGTGTTTCAGCAGAAACAGGTAAATACCTGGATCTTTAAAGAGGTGAACACACACACAGTGAGCATGCAACTGGACTGAGCTAATTACCAGCTGACTTCTGATCACTGTCTCACTGGGTGTAAACTGGGGTAACTGCTGAAACTGGTGGAATTGCTTAGGATTTTAGCAACATAAAAAATGTGACTTGAACTCCATCATTTTTGCTTTCTGAAATACTTGTGAACATCAGGTAATTACTGACGACAAGCCCACAGTCAGCAGGAGTCTGGTCAGAGCTGGAATGAGGGCTCTGAGCTACTCCGAGGGATGGACAGAAAATGCAAGGGATGAAACCACTGATTGATGGTTGGGGCTCCTTGCACCAACAGCTGATGTCTGTTTGCCATCAGGTTTCTGATAGCAGAGAGCTTGTTGCAGGGGGCAGGAGGCTCCTGAGCGTGGCCTTCAGCAGAGACACTGCTCTTGTCAGTAATGGTGCAGGTCCTTTGGAGGCTGAAATGATTAAAAGTGGTTTGTTTGCTTGCAGAGCGTCAGCCCGAGTTTGGCAGGGCACGGGGCTCCCTGCCCTGCTGGTGCTGTGATCAGGCTCAGAAGCTGGGAAGGTTTCTTACTGCCATGGACTAATACATTTCTATTTTCTGCAGCCTGGCTTCCCCTGAAACTTTGACTTCAGCTGTCTCCTGGGTACTGTTTATCTGTTGTCTACCAAAGGAGCAGCTAAGGGCTGAGCAGGCAAACAGTTTAATAAAATGATCTAGGGAAAAGAAAAACAATGTAAGACCTTTTCAATAGTGAAGTTACATTTTAATGCTATGCTGCAGGAATTTCTCTCTCAATGCTGTCACCTGATCCCAGAGTCATTTAGGTTTCATGGTTTAGAAGGTGTGTGAACTTAATTAAAATCAATCACATGCATGCACAAAGGGGAGGACAAGAGAAAAGTCTTCAGGTGACCAAACCAGCACTAAACAGGTAATTCTTTTTCTACCTGAGACGTTAGCTTTGGGGAGTCATCTTTGTTGTGCATGAGTGAGATGCATTCCCTCCTTCAGTTCTTGGGAGCTTTTGCTTATTAAGCATGAAAAATGAGTTTCTGGAAGATTCTGGTTGGAAATCTCCAACTGTCAACCCTGTTCTTTAGCCAGTCCTGCACACAGACCCAGCTCTGGTGCTGGTGGCCAGAAATATTTGTCCACACATTGTCTGCTGTGTGAATACATTTCAGAGGTTGATTTGCTGCGTGATTGCAGTTGGACTTCTGAAGACAAAGCCAAAATAGCTTTTAATTTGTGGTAACCTTGAAAGCACCCAAACCCAGAAGCCTTGAGGATGCATTTAGGAGAAGCAACAGCAGCCACGAACTCCTGTTAACTACTCTGCTTGTACAACCATGTCATTTAAACCTGCGCTGAGCAAAAAGATGGCATGAGAACATTGTTAGCAAGCTCATTAGTCAACTGAAACTGCCAAGAAAAGGCCATTAATGCTGAGAATCATATTTGATAGGAATAGTCTTTGCAAAGGCAGTCTTTGAGGGGCTTGAGGAATGTGAGTGTTCAGATGGGGTTGGTCTCAGTGCTTGTCCTTGCAGCAGGGCCAGATGATGCTCTTGCACCAGCCGTGCCCTGTGTCCCACAGGAGCTTCCACAGGGAGCTCGGGGTGCTCTTGGCATTCCCTTCAGTAGGTCAGCAGTGAATGAGGCACTCAACAGAAATAAAGAAATAAATGCTGATTTGTGCCTGTCTTTTCTGCCACTATTTATTTTCCATCCTGTTTTTATTAACCTTCTTCTACACGTTTCCCTGGGCCCACACTGGCTGGGTGCGATAAAATTTTTGCTACCACTTCTGTCACTTCATTCCTCACTTTTACAGGCTGTCGTTATCCCTGCAGAGGGCTTTCTCCTCCAGTGCATTCTGGCTTTTAGTGGGGTTTACATGAGCTGTGCTGGGACTGCCACATAAAGATAAAGGGACTCCCCAGAAACTCTTTCTCAGGAGCCCGACACTGCAGCTCACACGAAGGACATGAAGCCAAGCACACGAGTGTGGCACAAATGGTTTGGTGGGAGAGCACGGGAGGTCTTGTTTAGACACCTCCAGCCTTGTTGTGCAAGCTCATGTGTTTGCAGCAGCCCTTTGCATCCTGCTTGTCTCTGCTGCTGCCCGTTCCGTGCCCATGTCCTCTCAGCCTCCACAGAGGGCCAGGCCAGGGGGCTGTGAGCTTTGCTCCTGAAATTATCAGTGCTCAGGCAGAGCTGTGGGTTGTGCTGAGCTCCCTGACCTTGTGCCATTGCCAGAAAATAATCTCTCTGCAGAATCCAGCTGCCTCAGCAGTTCCCGCAGGATGTTGTGCTCCAAGTATCTGCGGTTTTAGTGCTGCTTATAATCACTTGTCCTTAAACTTCTGCAGATTTGGGTCAGTTTTTGTTCCTGGTTTGGGCTTGCCTGTCCCGCTTGGGCAGCGATGGGGAGCACCTGAGCTGCATTGATTTCCAGCTCTTTCTGGGCCAGGTTCTGCTGGTGCCTTCCGAGCAGAGCAAGGTGAAGGTTTCCAGCTGCAGCCCCTGCCCTGGCACATCCTGGGTCTGAGCCTGCCCTTCTCCACGGGATACGGCCACAGGGAGACCCTGCAGAGTGAAGGGCTGGTCTAGAAGCCTTTGGCCTATGGAGAAGTGTGATGAAATGTGGAAATGCAGATCAATCTCCAGCAGCATCATGACTGCACCAGTGTGATGACTGGGGTGACAACCCCCTGTGGGATAACCCACTGTCGGGATAACCCACTGCTGGGGTGACAAACCACTGCTGATCTCACTGGTGAAGCAGGGAGGGATGGGTTTTAGCTGCAGATTCATTTCAGTCAGGGATTTTCTGAGCTGTGCTGTACTTATATTGATGTCTTTAGATGTCAGTGTGGTGCCTTTCTCTTCACTTCCCGTCTAGCAGCAGCTCCAAGGATCGTTTCCAGAGGAGAAAGCAATAAAATCTGGCAGCACAACACAGGTCTGGTCGTGGGGGTGTTTTGATTTTCAGAAAAGCTTTGGAGATGTTGGCCAATCTTGGAGCCATCACCTCTTAACACTCAGTTTTTGCCCCTTGTACGTTTGGTAACTGGAAGGTTTATGTAAATAATCTTTGTGGCCAGGAATTCAGGTGGCACAATGGTTTACACCCTTCCTCAGAGAAGATGTTGGCTTGTTCTTTCTCATTGTGTTCTGGTTTCCATTTTATGTATTATTTTGCTGCCACAGGGGCAAGTGATGTGCATGAAAGGCACATACTGGGCCCGAGACATGTGTTTGAGGAGTATCTGAGCCAAGGAGGGGGCTACTGTGTGACTGAATCCTTATTTTGGGGAATTTACAAGCTAAACCCACATTTTGTGTCCTGATTTTGGTTTTTAAATACAGAGATGTCAGCCTTGTTTATGAAATTACAACCATCACCATGTGCTGTCCTGCCCAGCCCCCATGGTCTCTCCCTGCTGTCAGTGGGTTCTGCTGCTCCGCCTTTCATTTCATTATTGATTCAAGTAACAGGTGATAAAAGAACCGAGGCATCTGCCAGGAGCACAGTGTGGCTAACACTCCAGACGGCTCCAGCCTTCGCTTCTCACTCGTCATGTGTAAATTGGAGGATGAAGGGCACCCAGATTTTATTTTCCTGTTTCCGCGTTTTGAAGAAACAAAAGCTGACGGTTGTGGTTTTGGTGCTGACACCAAGATGGATTCCACCCCAGAAATCAGGGTTTACTTGAAACTGCATGAGAAAATGTGAGTTGAGTTTGACATCAAATGTTTTCTTTTTCTCTCACTGCAGTCGGGGCTTGAGGTGGCTCATTAACACTCAGGGAAACATGGGGAAAAATCTTGAGCCTTCAGTGCTGAACGTGAAACCTGAAATCGGTCTCTTGTTCAGGTTCAGAGACTGAAACTGGGAAACCTCAGGAGCTGGAAGGTACTTTCATAGAATCAATCATAGGAAGCTCCTTCAGCGGGTGAGCAGGGTGCTCAGGGAGGTCATCACCTGGGGAAAGCTCCTTCAGCCAGGCATGTGGTGCTCGTGTTTCATTTACCTGCCTCCCACTCCTAAAGCTTGTCTGGGATTTTGGCTTCTCCCCTTGTTGAATGGGACAAGAGGAAAAATCCCAGCAGGTTTTTTTGACCATAAGCCTTGCAGAACCATCAGCCTGGACTGGATGCAGCCCCAAACTTATTTCTGATAGCTCCAGGTAAACTGTATGGAGACCTTTGGAGATCTGTTTTATTTGCAGAAAGTATTTGACTTCAGTGGAGCACAGGCAGGTGATAAAGTGAAAATATGCAATCTTCCATGAGAGAACACAGCATTACAGTTCCTCTGATGGAAAACGTGTCTTAAGACTTTCCCTGAGAAAAGAAAACATGGAGAAGAAAGAGGCATAACCAGATCACACAGGAAGAATTTTCTAAGTGGAGGAATGAGGAAGTTTCTAACAGGCATGGGGAAAAAGCTTTGTGTCAGTATTATGGTTTCTTCATCATTTTGAAGTGATGAGGAAACTGTAGGCATGGAAGCCCTGGGAAAAAAAAAGAAAAAAGAAAGAGTAAAGGATGACTCTCATCCAAAAATATCCATGCAGACAGTGAAGAGAAGGAGACACAGTAATCCAGGAGAGAGAACGTGAGACGTAAATAGGAACGGAAATGAAAGATGAAGAGAAAGATAAAGTTCTGTCAACAGCCTGGGGTGGTGTCAGCCCATCCTGCAGCTCCTGGCTGTGCCCCCCACCCCACTGAGGCTTGAAATCACATCTCTGTGGGGAGCAGGGGGACACAGCAGCTCAGGCAGGGCAGGGTTTGCCCTCAGACAGACCAACCCCACACGGGCTGTACCGGGGGGGACAGAAATGAAACCTAGACACAGGCTTGCTGAAGACACTGCTCATTTCCCTGCATCTCAATGTGCTTTTTGTGACAGAGTTGCGTGACAGCAGAACCCACTGCCAACCCCCTGGGACTCCTGCAGCTTTCCCTGCCCAGGACATGGAATAAACCAGGGACCTGTTGGGTTTGTGATGTGGGAGCCTGATGTTTTCCATATGGGAATCGGATCTTTCTGATCAGGAGCAACATCCAGCCCAGCCAGCCTTGGTGGCATTCCCAGAGAAAGGAGGTGATGAGTAAAGATACTGATGGCTCATAGGTTGAAGATGGAATAAGGGTTTTAAAAAACATGGATTAACATACCAGGGCTGAATTACTGTGGAAAGCAAAGCAGATCTGGTAGAAATGAAGAATGGGATAAACTTTACTTGAAGCTGAGTCAAGAGTGATGAAATATCAGTGTCCTCTTTAAGATCTGGCATGAAGTAGATGTCTGCAAATGTTTGAAGTCACCCTAGGAGCAGCAGCTGAAAAAGGCAGCGTGTGGAAAGCAGGGGTTAGCTTGGCCTGATCCTGGTGCTAAGCTGCCAGGGGAGGTGGTGAATGCAGCTCCTGAACCTCATGACAGTACATTTTGAACACCTGTAGGAAAAAGTGTTGGAGGCAGCAACGTAAAGGAAAAAGAGGAATGGAGAACTAATATTTAGTGAGGAAACAATGACTGATCCCAAGCAGGGGGACTTGATTTCCTTCAGGAGGCTGGGCATGCAGTGGGAAAAGGGGACCCCCAGGTGTCCTGCTGGTGGAATGGCTGGGGCTGGAGCATCCTCGGGCAGAGCAAAGGCTCTGGGAAGGAGCCTGGTGGGAGCTGGTGCTGGGGGAAGCTGCTGGGAGCCTGTTCCCCCCAGGGAGTCCTGGAAAATCAATATTTATGAGGAAAAGCCACGAGTTGCCAAGTTATCCTGCAAATTGCCAGAGAGCTGGAACACATTGTGGAGGGAAAAGGTATTTTCTGAAAAGACCTTTCAAGCACAATGCCTCATTCTCTGCAATATTCATCTTCAAAAACTATGAAGGGGGAAGGATTAATGGTCCAGGAGCCCGAGAATTCACACTTCCCGGAACACGGAACAAAGGCAATGAGCCTGTCTTCAAATGCTCCTGTTTTCTACAAAGGAATATAATTTTGCTTCTGTCATCATTTCAAGAAATACTTTCTCCACAATAATTCCTTTTCCAAAGTCAAAGAGGAAGAAAAAACCCTCGCATTTTCTGTAAAAAAAGAAAAAAACCCAACCCTCAGCAACACAGGCTCTTATTTTGCTGGCAGAGGCAGAACTTGTTTGAAACAAGAAGAAAGCAGGAGAAGCTGAACATGTTTCAATTAAAAAAACTCCTTATTATCTCACAAAGGACGAGCTGAAGGAGGGTTTGCTCTTCAGGAGGGCAGTGGGGCTGCTGCTGCCAGCAGTGAGCTGGGGGGCCGGGCAGCTTGGCTGGGATGCTGCTGGCTCTGCAGCAGGATGCTCTGGGCTGTGCCCTGGCCCACCCCTCAGCATCCCTCCCTGCTCAGCTGGGCACACCTGGGCTCTCTGTGGTGCCCCAGCTCTGCAGCCTGTGTGTGGCTGCAAACAGGGCAAGAGCAATAGCTCCAGGAGCCTGAGGTGCTCTGCTCTGTCATGCTCTGTCCTGTTGTCCTGCCCTGCTCTGTCCTGCCCTGCTCTGTTCTGCTCTGCTCTGCCCTGCTCTGTCCTGCTCTGTCCTCTTCTGTCCTGCCCTGCTCTGCCCTGTTCAGTCCTGCCCTGCTCTGTCCTGTCCTATCCTGCCCTGTCCTACCCTGCCCTGCCCTGTCCTGCCCTGCTCTGTCCTGCTCTGTCCTCTTCTGTCCTGCTCTGCTCTGCCCTGTTCAGTCCTGCCCTGCCCTGTCCTGCCCTGCTCTGTCCTGCCCTGCTCTGTCCTACCCTGTCCTGCCCTGCTCTGTCCTGCTTCCCTTTGCTCTGTTCTGCAGCCCCACAGCCCCAGCCTGCCCCAGCCATACCCCAACACGTGGCTGGGACTGGAGATGAAGTTGCTCCTCTGCCTGCATTTGGAATTCTTTCCCAAAGGCCTTAGGGCTGCAGTGGCCAGAGGCTGCAGCAGGGCCGTGGTGCTCCTCGGGCTGCCGTGGGGAGGACAGGGAGGGGTGGCCTTGGAGGCCCCATGGCCATCACTCCCACTGAGTTTCTCTGCAATACACACTGTGTGTGCACACAAAGAGATGGGCTTCTCTCCGTGGGGCTTTGATGTGTGGCCAGAACAAGGTCTCACTGCTGATGGCTCCCTGCATGTTCAGCCAGAACGTGGGGACCAAAAGGAAATGCAGATGAATCTGTAAGAAACGAATCAAACCTGCACTTACTGCCTAAGCCAAGAGCAAGAACAACCTCAGGAGATGCACTGGCAGCATCACACACTTGATGGCCACCAGATACTCACCCTTTCACATCCCTCACTTGATGGCCACCAGAGATCCCTCTTTCTTGAATATCTCTCTATTTCCAGGCACAGGTTGTGGGCGTATAAATGAGCAGTAATAGCTCATCTGGAAACAGACACTTAGGAAACAGCCTTTCTCAACCTGTAACATTATGCAGAGAAAACATTTTGAGGGTAACAGCCTGACAAGTGAAGCACCTGGCAATGCTGGTGGCTGCCCAGGGCAGGCTGATGGACTCCAGGGCTCCTGCACTTTATTTGCTACGACTGGAGATCTGAGCCTGCCTGCTCTGCAGAGGGAGGGGTGCTGGGTGTGAGCAGCAGCAGCAGCATCTCCCGGGCTGTGACTGCTGGGCCACCCAGCTGTCAGCACTCAGACTCCTGCCATGACAGAGCCACCATGTTAATTCATCACTTTGGACAGCGGTACCTCCAGGAGTGACACCGTTACGGTGTCACACAACACTAATTAGCTGTCACTGTCACATTACTCTGAGAGTTGTCACCTCACTGAGGTGGCACATCCAGGAGGTCGTGAAGTGTCAGCAGTCAAAGCACCCTTGTTCTCAGGGAGGTGTGGGCTGGTTCTGGCGTGCAGAAGCACCTGGGAAGGCACCAGCTCAGGAGGAACAGCTTGTTTCTGCTGTTCTACCGTTTATCCTGATGTGGGTCACGAGTCCAAATGCCACGTGAGCTCCAGGGACCACCATGTCTGGATGACAAATGAATACTGGGTCTGTCTGGGGAGGCCTTCCAGGGAGGACATGGGCAGAAACTGTAGCTCCTAGTATAATGAATGTGGTTTTTATTCCCTTTTCCCTGTCCTTTTCCAACGTGAAGTCTTTGGCTTTTTACCCAAACAGCATTTTAACCAGGGTTCTGCATGTGTCCCCTAGGGCAGAAACGCACGAACTCCAAGTAATTATGAAACGTGTAAGTCAGAGTTAAATGTTTAAAATCCCGTGAACTTCTCAGATCCCCCACATTCTGCAGACGTGGGACTGGTCAGTGCCTGGGTGAGCAGTTGCCAGGAGGGCAGCAAGGAGGTTGGGCTGCAAACTGTGTGCTCTGACCCAGAGCTCCCACCGGCCCCTGTCACTCCTGCAGAGGGAGCAGGGAGGGCTCACCACTGCCAGGACATCACCAGCCCCTCCAGGCTGGAGAGGGGCAACAAGTGGCAAGAGGGCCCCTTGTCACAAACCTCTGCTCTTTCTAGAGAGTTTTATGGAATTTTTGAGCAGTTTTGGGACTGTGACTGGGGCATTGCAAACTTTATACCTGAAGTTATGAGATAGCATAGGACTGATAACAGCAAAACCTCCCTCCCAGGCCCTTCCTGTCTCGTGTGACTGGACTGGCAGGGCGATTTTAATGCTCTTCCTGAGGAATTATTGATGGAGTTTGCTGAACTTTTAGAAATGGCAATGCTCTTTAGGGCAAGAAAGGTGGAACCAGCTTCTGTCTAGACAATAAACAGGATTTTTTTCTGCTGTCCCAGTACTTGTGTATAAATTAATCATCAGTCTGTGGTGGTGGAAATGTTCCCATTTTCTTGGCAGTGGAGGGATTCAACCTTTGCTTCATGAATTCTTTATTGCTAAAATTACATATCATGTAAATTAACCACCAGTGCCTGCAGCTTACAAACATATTTCATGGCTAGTCCTTGCACCCTTGGGAGCTTGTGGTCAACAGCCAGGTGAGGAAATTAAGGCACTTTTTGAGATTTCAGCTGAGATTACTTGTCCTTCCTGAAGCCTCTGCTCCAGCTGTGACCTGCCCAGACCCTTTGGTGTAGCTGCCCCTGTGGGGCCCAGGCAGCTCTGAGTGTTGGGATGGCTGGGGCAGCTCCCAGGTTGAGCTGGAATGTTGGATGGAGCAGGACCAGGGGCCCAGTCCTAGGCTGAACTGGGCTGCTGGGACCTGGACAGGGCTGGCAAAGAGGTGGATTTGGGCTGTTATGGCCCATTTATTGTGCTCTCAGGCCCTTGAGGGTTTGTAGAACAGGCTGCAGCTCACCATGCTTGGATTCAGCTCCCAGCTCTGGAGGAGGGGGACAACACCTAGGACACAGGTGATCATCTCCCTCCTTTCTCTCCTGCTTATTGTGGTGGTGGCTCTTTCCAAATGCCAGCTCAGACTCTCTCTCCACACACTGGTTTTCTCTACATTCCAGCCTCGTGGAGGTAAGAGCCTTCAAGTGCTCAGTGTAATGGTGGGAGCACTGAGGCAGCTCTGTGGAGAATTTATTTGATTTCAAAATGCTGCCACATTTATAGAAGGAAAACTTTAAAGAAAATTAAACTCATTAAAAACCCCACATAAATTGTTTTTGCAACAAAGCAATTAAGAAATCTCTCCTCTCCAGCATGGTGGGCAACATCCTAAGTAAAATAAAGCCCAAATTACCTTTTGCTAGAAACAAAGTAAGAGCTATCTCTGGTGACTTAATAAGAAATGGAGGTTTTTAGAATTAATACAAAGATTTAGCAGCTTCCTTCTATATGTGTTGCTAAGCATTTTGATGAAATTGCCTCAGAAAAAAGCAAACAATTCAAGAGGATCACATCTATGTGAGGGTTTGTCATTTCTTCCCCCCAACTAAATTAATCTGCTTTACAGGATGCAGAAAGGAGTCAAGGATTTTATTTCTTCCCCCAATGTGTGTATATACAAAGGCTCGATAGGGTTTTGTTTTATTTCCATTGTCTGAGCTTCAAGCTGCTCCTTAAGCCCCCACGTTTCTATGGGAACAAAGGAATACCACTGGATGCACGGATGTGCAAGATGTGGGGCCTGTCCCACAGATGCTGAGGAGGGTCTGGTCTGTGCCCACGGCCCCTTCAGGCACGGGAGCTGCTCCCATGGATAAGGGCTTTCAGGACTGGACCCTCTGGGGGGAGGACACAGGGGCTTTGCCTGGGAGTGGAGGGTGTTTGCCCAAACCCAAACCAGGCTGGGATTCTGTGATTCCATGAAATACTCATCTATTGGACCAGGCTGTTGCTGCCACTCCTGATGGAGACCTGCTCTCTTCTGGGCAGGGACTCTGGTGCCCCAGGAGGAGCTGGACCAGGGAGTGACAAATCCTGTCCCCTGATCCCAACCCCTGCTGCCCCTCCCACGTGCCAGGCTGGTGCTGGGGACAGCGTGGAGCCCAGCAGAGCAGGCTGGCCCCCCCACACCTGATCCGTGCAGAATAGCCCTTTGTTGGGCTCCGGATGCCAAGAAGAACAGCTCCGCAGCGCGGGGGGACGGGAGGCCGTGCAGCCTGGGCTGGGCAAGCCTCTGGACCCCGGCCAGTCCCGCAGGGTCCCTCCCAAGCCTACTTAATTGCATGAAATAAGATGAGAAGACAGGCTAATGAGCAAGCCCATCTGCCAGCCAGCTACAATTACGCTGCCTGCCTTAGCAAGACGTGCTCCTGTGTCCCTGTGCCTTTAATATCTCCTGGTATGGCTGAGCAGCTTTCAGATGTGTAGCTGTGCCTGTCCCAGCTCTGATTCTTTTTTCCCTCAGTTTGCCCCTGAGCAGCAGGGTAAATGGACAAAATTGGCTGAAGGATTCAGTTTCAGCATGAACTTATTTAAGAGAGCATCAGCTAATAAACACTGCAGCCCAACCTGCTCATTATTACCTTGCATTACGTGACTCAGTGACTCATGGTATCAGGTTGGTTACAGATGCAAATCTAGCAGGTGGTCTCCTGGCACTTCTGAACTTCCTGGAAGAAACTGGGACAGAAATGCAAAAGCAGGAGATTCTCAGAGCACCCTAAAGGTGTTTCTATAGGGAAAGGAGATATAAAAGGAAAGGTCTTCGTACCCCCATGAGGCTTGTCTGTTCAGCTTCCCAACTGTTCCCTCACCAACTGCTCTCCTGATGTTGAAGGAGAGACACTTCTGGCTGCAAAGTGTTGGCGACCAAGTGCCTGTAACCCAAACCAGGCTGGGATTCTGTGATTCCATGAAATACTCATCTATTGGACCAGGCTGTTGCTGCCACTCCTGATGGAGACCTGCTTTCTTCTGGGCAGGGACTCTGGTGCCCCAGGAGGAGCTAGACCAGGGAGTGACAAATCCTGTCCCCTGATCCCAACCCCTGCTGCCCCTCCCACGTGCCAGGCTGGTGCTGGGGACAGCGTGGAGCCCAGCAGAGCAGGCTGGCCCCCCCACACCTGATCCGTGCAGAATAGCCCTTTGTTGGGCTCCGGATGCCAAGAAGAACAGCTCCGCAGCGCGGGGGGACGGGAGGCCGTGCAGCCTGGGCTGGGCAAGCCTCTGGACCCCGGCCAGTCCCGCAGGGTCCCTCCCAAGCCTACTTAATTGCATGAAATAAGATGAGAAGACAGGCTAATGAGCAAGCCCATCTGCCAGCCAGCTACAATTACGCTGCCTGCCTTAGCAAGACGTGCTCCTGTGTCCCTGTGCCTTTAATATCTCCTGGTATGGCTGAGCAGCTTTCAGATGTGTAGCTGTGCCTGTCCCAGCTCTGATTCTTTTTTCCCTCAGTTTGCCCCTGAGCAGCAGGGTAAATGGACAAAATTGGCTGAAGGATTCAGTTTCAGCATGAACTTATTTAAGAGAGCATCAGCTAATAAACACTGCAGCCCAACCTGCTCATTATTACCTTGCATTACGTGACTCAGTGACTCATGGTATCAGGTTGGTTACAGATGCAAATCTAGCAGGTGGTCTCCTGGCACTTCTGAACTTCCTGGAAGAAACTGGGACAGAAATGCAAAAGCAGGAGATTCTCAGAGCACCCTAAAGGTGTTTCTATAGGGAAAGGAGATATAAAAGGAAAGGTCTTCGTACCCCCATGAGGCTTGTCTGTTCAGCTTCCCAACTGTTCCCTCACCAACTGCTCTCCTGATGTTGAAGGAGAGACACTTCTGGCTGCAAAGTGTTGGCGACCAAGTGCCTGTAGCCTGAAGGTTCAGTGTGAGGATGGAGCTGGGCACAGCTCATCTGCAGGTGACCTGTGCCCCCTCTGAGGGCAGGCAGCAGCAGCGGGAGCAGCAGCCACGGGCTGGGGGGAGGCACAGGGACCATTTGTGAGGAGGATCCAACACCTTCTGGTAGAGCCCAACACGTGCCTGGGCTTGCTGCCCAGGCTGGACACTGACCTGAGCTTCTGCCTGTCCATCACACCAACCCCAGCTGGTGGAATGAGGGGCATCTTCAGCCACCCCTGGCTGCAGATCAGGAATCACTTTGGTAAGTCAGCACAAGTAAAATCATGGACAAGAAAGTAGAATCTATGACCCTTAGAAACAAATCATTACCAAACAACTCACAGTACTTGAAGATGAGGCAAGTACAAATTCTTCAAGCAAATTGCACACATCTTTGGAAAACATGTATTGATTTTTGTCATGCCAATTGAGAAATAAATGTCTAATAACTTTCTCATGGATTAAGAATGAGGGAAAATGTATTTTTTCTCTCTCCACAACCTATTTTTCAAACAAAGTAGTGTAAGTTAATCAATCTGGTCGTAATAGCTTTCAGAATAACTGATTTATTGAAATTAGTCTTTCTTTATTTTTCCCCACAGGAATACAAAAGGAGCCAGGTACAGCAACACTGATCTATTTTTAAACGGTAATTATTTTAGGGCAGCATTTTGGAGGTTTTTGTGGTTCTCTTTAAGAATACAAACTCTCTGCAAACTGAGAAGGCTTATTTGAAAGTGATGAAGCCTGATTGCTCCCTGCAGCCCTCACAGACCAGGCTCTGCCATCTCTGGTGAGTGACTGGAGGGATGGAGGAGCGTGTGTGAGCGCAGAGCACACGCCGGGGCTGCCTCCCAAGCACATCTCCCTTCCACATTTCATTTCATTGGTCTCAAAGCAGGATCAGAACTAGGGAGGGACTTTATGTCAGGGTAAAGCTCTTGAGTTGCCAGATTCCTCCTGTGCTAATGCATTTGTTCCCTTCCCTTTGCGCCAGGATGGACCTGTGTAAATGATCCCCCCAATGCCAGGTCAAGGAAGTCACCTTTGGGGTGGGTTTGGCACAGGGACAGCAGAAACCTTGGCCCTCAATGCTGCAGGAGGAGAGAAATGTGTTTTTTTTTTAAAAAAGACCCACTTAAAAATGAAAGCTGAGATGAAAGTGAAGAAGACTGGTACAGCTGAGAGAGCCTGTGCGATATGATAAGAGCACGTTTTTAAGGACTTCTCATTTTTGTGAAAATTAGTTTTGGATCCTCATCAGTGTATTCAGAGGGAAAATATTGCTCTAATGTCTAACGAACAGAGATAAAGAGGAGATTTACTGAAGGAGAAATAGTGCCTTTACACTCTTAACATTTATTCTGAGGTGCAGAAGATACATTACTCTACATTATGTCTATATTAGACTTAAATAAAATTCATTATGAAAAAAGATTAGAGGCAAGCAGTGCAATTTGAAAACATCCAGTACTTACAGGATTGCTTAAAATAAGGAGTTCTCAGGGTGGCAACACTTCTGGAAAACCATATATAAAATATATATAGGAGTGATGTAAAGGGACAGCAAGAAGTACCCAACAGCAGGAGGATGCGGGGCTATCTTTACCTCCTGGCTGGCTGCACCACACAGGCTCACAGAATTTTCAGAGCTGGAAGGGACCTCTGGAGATCATCTAGAGCAACCCCCTGGCTAAAGCAGGATTGCCTGGAACATGTTACCCAGGACTGCATCCAGAGTAGGGGACCCCACAGCCGCCCTGGGCCGCCTGTCCCAGCTGGGAGGAGCCACCTCAGCCCGCTCAGCTTGGGTGTGATGGGGCTGTTACAGACCAAATTACAGCCCTGAACCTTCACCTTTATCCATGTGCATCTCTCCAGTGCAGGAACTTCAGCACGCTAAAGCGAGACCTTGCTTAATTAAATGCAAATCCTCATTTCCTCCAGTTTTATTCAGGGAAATCCTGGTTAGGAACACGCCAAAATTCAGCGCTTCAGAGAAGCCGCAGAAAATCGTTTAGAAAGAAGAAATAAAAAATAATTGCACTTTAATACAAAGTAAGCAGCATCCTGTTCCAGCAAGATATGGTGGGGACGTGTGTTTGCATTAGGAACTGAGCTGCCTCAGGACCACAAGGGGACTAATCCTGTGCACAGCAGACATACTTCAAAGGGGTGACTTCCCAGCACCCTCCTTCTTGCCACTTGTGAGTCTAACCCGATAATTAGAAGTTCATAAACGCAATTTATTTACCACTCAGTATTTTTCTGTATGAGAAGCTTCAAAATCAGTTTTTACTTTGCTAATACTTGTACCTTCCCTTCCTTGGCTCTTCCTGTGCTGTGCTTCCCTTGCCTGAAGTGGTGCAGAAGCACAACACGCTGCTGGAGCAAAACGCCAGCAAGTTCCTCTGGCTCAGGAATTTCAAGCTAACCGAAACCTTTAAAAATATGTGGTTTGTTTTGTTGGTTTGTTTTTTTTTTAGGGGGAACAATCTGTAATAAATTTTGCAACTTGAGACCTAGGCATCTCCTGTGAGAAGAGCTGTGCTCCAGCAGGAGAGGAGCGGGGCTGCTGTGCCCCACTTCCCGCGCCCAGCCGAGCTGAGCCGCGCCAAGCGGGAGCGCGACGCGACAGCAGCAGATCTCAAGCTCTCACTGAATAATTTCACTGTGAAGAAATGAAACTAACCTTCCTCTCCTGGAAGCCTATGGCAAAGAGAGAGAGTGGTGCAAGGAGAGGGGAGGGGAAAAATTTGGGCTTGAGAGAGAACACAAGCTGATATTTGAGGAGTCTGAAGCACATAGAATAGGTTATTTCTAGAGTCTGCTTAAGTTTCCAGATTGTTTCAGTCTCTTACTGATACACTAAAACTTCAAATCTGACTTCTTAACAATTTTGGCAACATCATACCAAGGTGTTTGATCTTCACTGCTGACTCCAAAGAGTGGCACAAGAGAGGGAACACATCCCTCTGGGAGCAGTGACACCAGAAACATGGAGTTTGGTGTTTAAGAATCAAAGCCAAAGTCCTTCCTTTCCATGCCAAATGAAATGTGTACATCTTTATACACATATGAAGGCATTATGGTAAAAGACTTTGTCTGAAAACAGCAGAGAAAATAACTGAATCACAGACCCATAAAATGGTTTGGGTTGGGAGGGACTTTGAGTATCTCCTGTGCATGGCATGATGCAGGTGGCTCACTAGAAAAGCAAAGTGCCTTTCATCTAAGGTGCAGATGGTCTCAAAATAAACTTGAACTAAAAGAGGGTTTTTCCAGGCTGGGTCAGTGAGCCAGGGTAAGTGTGGGTGACCAGCATGGACATCTTATGTATCTATATCTATATATATCTCTAGAAAAAAAAATAAAAATTAAATATATTCATGCCATGATGAACAAATACAGAAGACTGTAAAAATTACCAAAATGTGTGAAACTTACGAAAGTGAAGAAATGGAAGAAAGCTGTGACTGCAATGGCTGCTTCAGTCAGCTCTCGTGGCTGCAGCAGGCAGGTGGTTGCCAATATTTATGATATTGCTCTATCTCTTTCTTATCCTCCTGGGTTAGCCTACCTATCAGTTTGGGCTGACACTGGCAGTAAAGCCCCCAGATCTGTGTGAAGAGGCAAATCACTGCAGCCAGCTCTGTTTATTACCACCAGCTGTTAACAAATCACCTGCCTGATGCTTTGATTCACTGTCTTTGTAGGCACTGAATGTGGATTGACTGGTTTGCAATTCCCTTGGCCCCTCTTTTTAAAAATAAATACTCCTGTTCCCTTCTGGCCCCGCTGGGACACCCGTGAGCTCTTGAAGATAATCAGGAGCATAAGTGATTGCTTCCCAAGTGCCCCAGCTCTGCCTGGGTAAATGTCACCCGCCTTCCTGCCTTTGATTAACATCTCATCTCACTGAAATATTTATTGATCTTTTATCTCCCTACTTCGACATGGGCTCTTGCCACCTTGCTGTCAAGAAGGGGCTGTGGTGGCCAGCAGAGCAGGTGGTGGAGCCCAGGCAGACCCACGGAGGGAGAAGAACTTTCTCACCCCATGGGAGGGACGTTCCTCTGCGTGAGGAACGGGGCGACGGGGCTCTGAGGGGAGGGGAGGCCACCAATAAATACCGTGGCAGATTTAATACCCTTTGGTATTTATGCAAGGATTCTCCAGCAAGCAAAACAATCCATTTTCCTGTGCAGGGTTCCAGCCTCAGGCTGCTGGGTGGCACCAAGGGAAGTGCCACCAGGCGGGTGAGCTGAGCCAGTGACCTGCAGGGAGCTTTTGCCTCGGTGGCTTCACCTTCTTTTGGTTGAAGAGAGGTCCTCAGACAAACTACAGCTTCCAGAAGTGCCCGGGGTGAGCTCAGCTCTAGCTGTGTCCATGGCCCATCCATGGCCCGGGGACATTCACCAGCCCAGATGCCTCTTTTATTTCCTCCTGCTGTGGCCTAACACCACCCTTGGTCCTTTAGGCAGAATTAGGAATATATCATTGCCAAATCCTCATCATCAATTGCATACAGTTGGACAGTGGATTTTCCTATGTACTTTTCTTTTCAATCTAAAGGCATTCTAATTAATAAGAATTTCTAGAAAGGCTTTTTATCATTTACATGTAACATAGTTTCAGATCTATAACATCATGTGGACGTGTGTGAAGAAGAGATCTTGACCTATTGAACTGCAGTTGCCAAAGTACTAGGAGATGAAAATGATTAATATCTACAATATCTATGGTCTGACAAAGAGCTAAGCTGAATGATATAAATAATAGAAATAATATAAATAATGCAGGATAATAATATAAATTTTAAAAATAATATAAATAATGTAAATCTAAATAATGCAATAGGGTAAATGCCATAAATAAATGAGAGCAGAAGGATATTTCTTTCCTGCATTTAGTAGCAACTGCCTGTGTTTGAAAAGCAGAAGCTCCTCAGTATGGCTGTCCCTGCTCGGGGTTAGGTTGGAGGACAAGGGCAGGTCAGGATGAAAGGTCAAATTTGTCACACATTTTCAGTGTCAAAAGTCTTCAGTTTTGCACAGGGAGCTTCAGTATTTACTTGTTATATTGCAATAATCTGATTTTTCTTTCCTTTATGCAAGCAAATACTAAGTGATGAAAACTTTTCCCATCATTCATTCAGTTCCCATCATTCAGTTCATGTTGCTTTTAGTGTTCTCTGGACACTCAGAAGACAGAACTAGCTCTTACAAATGGGGGCTTTGAAACCTGGGTGAGATGTCCATGGGAAGCCCCCAGCCCTGTGTTATCCTAACAGTGAATGGCCAATGAGGACATAACACCCTGTCCCCTGCTACGAACTCATTGATATATTCATTATCAAAAAACACTAACATAAGATCTGCATGAGTGAGGTCAATGTTATGGTCCTTGGGTCTCCAGACATTTTTTCTTGAACTTGGCATTATCTATGAGACAGTAAATGGCCACAGCTCCTGATCCAAGCAGTGCTGAAAGGCAGTTGTCCATCCTCTCTCTGAGTCCTGGAGAGGACATCTCCAGCCCAGGGGAGGCTGCTGATATCAAAGGATGAAAGAGTAATCCATCAAGGCCAGTGGACATGAGTGACCAGTGCCACTTTGGGGTGATGCACCCACTTTTCTGCTCTCTGCAGCACTCTGGCCATGGCACCTTCCCTGCAGCTGCCCCCTCAAACGCTGCAGCTCCAGAGCCTCAGAGCAGCAATCGCGGCTTCATCTGTACCCAGAGGGGCACCCTGTGCCTTATCAACCTGAGAGGGCAGCTGTTCCCAATAAGCTGCATTTATTCAGGCAGAAACAGGGAAATAAACATCAATAGCTGTAAGTGGGGGGGGGCTGGCAGGAGGAAGCAAACTTGAAAGGTTCTAGAGCCTGTGCAAATGATTTGAAATTGGAGGGGAAGCAGAGGGCCAGGCCAGGGCTGCCCTCAACAGCAACAGGGGCCCTGCACACTGATGTCCTGGTGATTAACACTGAGCTCAGCATCTCCTGGGGATAAAACACTGAGCTCAGGATCTCCTGGGGATAAAACACTGAGATAAGGACCTCATGAGACTTTTTTTCCAGAGTGTGTTAAAGCACCGAGGAGCTTGTGCTGATTTTCCTTCAGCAGACAAACAAAAGTGATAATAGACCATGCTTTTTTACTCAGGCAGCATGTTCCTGGTTTATTTGACCAGTACAAAACCAGGATCCTGTACAACAATTTTCATTTCCATGGCACAAAAAGGATATTGGTTTTGAAAACAGGTCACACATTATAAATATGAATAAGGAAAAGAAAAACAACACCGTAAAAACCCCACAACAAACCAAATAAATCAAGAAACAAATCAAGAAACAGAAGCAAAATGAAACAAAACCAAAACCCAAACCTGTGATCCACCCTCTAACAAAGGCCAGTAAGCAAGTGGGCACCCTAATCACACTGTATTCAGGTTTGCAGCAATTAGCACCTCTCAAGGCTTCTGTCAACCTGCTCTCCACTGCATGGTGCCTCCTTCCCTGCTCTTACATGTCCAAAGCTCCAGTGTTTTCACTGGACAATCTGGATTTATGATCCTGTATCTGAAAAGTAAATTGATGGTAGATCTTATTTATCATTGAAGATACAGTAGGATCTTCTGAGAGGAAACATGATAAATAGTCAACACAGCCAGCATGAAAGCTGCAGTTGCACCAGAAACCTGGCTGGAAAAGCTCCTTCCAAGCCAGTCAAATGACATGAAGATAAAATGTCATTTTTGTATCTGCCAATTCTGAACATCAGCCTCCCAGGCAGAGGGATTACTACTAACTTTCATTTGAAAAATGAACAAATGAACCAAATAATACGGAGAATAATTTCAATAAGATCATTGCATCTGAGAGAAATGAACCTAGACACTATATAAAGCAAAAGGTGAAAGTCATTGATTATGCAATTCACTGTGAATTATCCACACAAATACTGTGCCAATCAAAATGACAGCTTTCATCCAATTTAAGACTTAAAAAGGATGATAACAGTTCTGCAGTCTGCTTTTCTTTATCACAGCCCATGAAGTTTCACTTTTCCATACAGAGTGTTTATGTACAAGGTACCTGGTGCTGAGCACTGGAGGTCTGATAGAGCACTGCAGATTTCCCCAGCTGTATAATCAACAGGGTTATTTTCAGGGCTGGCCCTTATTAAATTAACTTGATGGCCTTCTGCTGAGCTTTTTCTGCCTGGATTTCTCATACACATTTGTTGTTGAACATGTAGTTACTCCAAGCAATATTGAAGAGGGAAAGCAAGAGCACAGATCTCTGCTGGCATTTTTTCTAAGCTTTGCTAGAAACAATTAAATATAGCAATATAAATTTACTTAGGTGTAGTCAATAGTGAATTTCAAGTGTGGCCAGTGGTGATCTGGGATATGGTTGGTTTTCCAGGTTTTCCAGCACCATACACTCCTGCTGCTCAGTGAGCAAGCTGAGTTGGGGTGTGCCTGAAATTGTTCCTTCTCTCACCTGGCACACAAGAAACCTTAAATTGAAGTCGGGAAAGAATTTCAGATAACATGACAATGTATTTTAAAATATCTCTCCAGCCTTTCAACATTCCCAGAGAGCAATGCTGCTCTATCACCTCCAAGGCCACAGCAGCTGGTGCTGGGACCGTGTTCCCTGCTCAGCCCTGTGCTGGTGGGCTCTGCTTCCCTGGCCTGAGGAGCAGAGGCAGGGTCATCCTGCAGCTGCCCTGGCTTGTTTGCTGCTCTAAAGGCAATGCAGTTTCTCTTTAATTAATGCTTTCCATCCAAACACAGGCATCCTCCGTGGTAAAGAGCACCGACTTCTTTTATGCTTAAACTCCCATAATATTACTGCATTTTGATAAAATCATGATGAATACTAATATTCTTAGACCCCCCACAGTTCCCAGGCACATTATTTCTGCGTTCAGCTGAGTAAAAATCTAACATACAGACCCAAGCCAAACGCACCCCCAGCCCCAAACCCCAGAAGGCCAAGCTTCAGAGAAGGCAATTTGAAATTACCCCTTCACCACCCAGACAGACACATTTTCTAATTCAGACCAACAAAAGGTTCTTTTCTGGTTTGTTTAGATGGTGTAATTGCAGAAGTCGCTGGCAAATTAAGCATAAAAGTGCAGAGGTGTGGGGAAAAGTCTTTATATTGGAGAACCATGATGATAAGTGAGCTACTTGAAGGGCAGCCTGGGCTTTTTTTTATTAGAGTATTTACCATTAACTTCATCCCAAGTGGCCAATTACTGTCCTTTTTATGTCCTTTTGTTGTGAGATTCAGAGCAGGCTCTGCAAACAACCCCCTCCTGATACTCCTCAGCAATTATTCCTGTGATATTCTGGTGCCTGGAGCCGGGAGCAGGCAGGGCTGGAGCTCCTGCTGGATCCCCTGCCCCAGCTCCCACTGGATCCCCTGCTCCAGCTCCCACTGGATCCTCTCCCCCCGCTCCCACTGGATCCCCCCTCCCACTGGATCCCCTGCCCTGCCCCAGCTCCCTCTGGACCCCCTGCCCTGCCCCAGCTCCCGCAGTCCCAGCTCCCACGGGCATCCCGCTGCTGTGTCCCAGGCCAGGCAGAGCCCACCATTCCCACGGGATGTGCCTTCTCCAGCGGGATGCGCGGAGCCCAGCGCAGGGCAGGGGGGTCTGTGCTTCCCTCCCCCTGGGCAGGGACCACCTCCCTGGGCTGGGGCTGCCAAAGTGTTCCCAGCAGGTCTGTCTCTCCTGTCACCTGGAGGTTGGACTGTCCCAGCTGGAGGTCCAAGGGATGTGGCACAACCTTGTCCCTGGGCTCAGGGGCGGCTGTTACTGGAGCAAGAGCTGAACAGAAGCCTTTGGTGCCAGTGGCAAAGCCCCCTGGAGAAAGGAGAAGCTGTCAGACTGCTGAAAACTCCTCTGATACACAGCAAATTTGTTTTAAAAATCCTGTTGCTTAGGGCGAGCTTGACCTTTCTGCTTGGCCGTGCTGCCCTTCTGCTCTGTAAGCTGCTGTGTCTGTGCAGGTCTGGGGGAGCAGGTCTGTGCCAGAGCGTGTGCCCAGCCCTGCGTGTCCCCGGGCAGGCGGGTGAGAGGGGAACAAGCTGCGGGTGGTACCAGCAGAGAGAGTCATCCCCAAGGCTGGGTGAAGAGGTGCTGAGGGGTAGGAGGCATCGCCTCACAAAGCCCTGGCAGCAGCTTCACCACTGGGTTTTCTTCAGCTGGAGCACCTGGCCTGTCCCTGCAGGAGCACCTGCTGGCTGGGCTGCCCCTCGCCCCCCTGGGGTGATGAGCTGGTGTCAGAGGGATGGCTCCTCTCAACAGCTCAGCCCCTGCAAACCCCCGGGGCTGCACAAGAAATGAGCCACACGGGAGACATGTGTGCTGGAGAACATGTCTCTGAAATCTCTGCTTTTGTCACAACTTAAACTACAAGATGCAGGGGAGCAGCAGGAGAAAACCTCCTGCTACGTGGTGTGGCTTAAATGTGAAAGGCTTAAATAGGTGCATGCGGGAGGTTTGGCAAAGCCTCTCTGACCTCCTTCTGCTCTAGATTCATGGATGTTACTATCTTGTTCCAAACTTTGACCTCAGTGCCAACGTGTTGTGGATAAACACTGTGTAAAGACACACACGTACACATGAAGATAAATAACAAAGTGCTGCAGCTCTTTGTTAGTCTGCTTTAGCTCCTGATGCACAGTGCTGATCAACTGCTGTTCTTATATTTTTTATTTGTATTATCTTGGCAAAATGATTTTATTTTTTTTTTATTAACCAGAACCCCAACACAGATAAAGAAAGGACAATGCCCGGCCCCAAAAAAACAAACAAGAAATCCCACAAAAATTCCCAACCTTGCATATCACCATAGTTACCTGACAAACCCATCGTGTGCTCAGTGGGACTTGGTTACTGATGAGGAGGAGACAATGTAATAGGAGACAGCTTGTGTTTTTAATATGCACCTATGAACTATTCCTGTTCAAAACAAAAACATGAAGAATGATTAAATATAAGCAGGAAAGCATTTTCTATTATGAAGTACCCAGCTTGTCAGAAGTGTGTGTGTAACTTCACGTGCTCAGGGGTCGTAGGGGGTCTATTATTTACAATAGTAAATGGCAGGCAAAAAAACAACCAGAAGAAAGCGTGTCTGTTGCAGTCTATTGTTTTAAAATGATCAATTACTGAACCACATTTTGAATTTGTTGGTTCATTTTATTGTTGTCTTTAAGAGCTCTTGAAGAGGGAGCAGGAAAAGAGACCCATGTGCCAGTGTCTGCACCTCCTGGGACGTCCCCTTGGTGCCACCCCACACCTGGCACCTGGTGCACCAGCTCTGAGGGCTTCATAAGGTCCTGTCCCCTTCATCCAGACCCACCTTTGAAGATTTGCTGGGGCCTTTGCAACACACAGGCAGCTATAACAGCATCATGGGCCTCTGGTGCAGACATTTCACAGGAACGGGTGGATGTTCAGCCATATGATGAAGACGTGTTCCTCTTGGTACCTGACACGCTGGATGCAGACCAGGTGTTCTCTTGGCTTCACAAACAGCAGCAAGTCAACAAATCTCTGGAAAACCTGGTTTCTTCAGAGCTGAACCTGAAATCTCAGTGCTGGAGCAGATTGTTTCCTGAAGTGCCTAACCTGTGGGGAAAGGGTTTTAAAGATGAGCAAACATAGAAGTTCACTTTGAGGTAAATCATTCTGGGGGGTGTCACTTGTATCCCCTTGTGAGGACATTTTCTATTTATGTGGGGTTCTTTTATTATTATTTTTCTTTTTAATCCTTATTATTTTTTTTAAATTAGTGTCTTTGTGCCCTGGACAAAGTACAGGCTTTCTGCTCCCACTGGAGCATCCCACTGGAGCATCCCTCCAGATTATTCCAGAGGGGCATCCCACAGGAGCATCCCACTGCTCCCCTGCTGCCATCCACAGAGCTCTGCCCCTGCAGGGGGCACAGCTGCCAAACGTCAACCTCTCTGCATTTATTTTTAATTACCAGAGCCTGAGAACATGTTCCACCTTAGCTGGCCACAAAAGGTAATTAGCAATGGGAGGCTGTTCCTAGTTATTGGAATTCAAAAATAAAAGCCACCTGAAATGTCTAAATATTGACTCTAGTTTCAGCCTGTGACATTAGGAAGCTTCTCTCCCACCTCCAAGCAGAGGGCTGTGATTTAAGATGCACATACAGTACAACTCTGGTAATTAGAAACAGGGCTCCTGCTAGAGCTCTTGTAACTGAGAAATACTTTAAAGGATCTAAAAATCAGACTGAAGCTGTTCCATTATTTTCCCTCTCATGTTGATGCTGGAAATGTGGCAATCCATCAAAGGCAGCAGGATGTTGTAGCAAAGCCAGGATCTATGGCTAGCTGAGTCTATTGAAAAATAAAGGGTATATTAAGTAGCTTTTACTTCATTTTTGAAAAAAATGTTGATTTTGGTGAGAAAATGTTCGTGGCTCAAGTGTGGCCTTTGACCTCCTCCCCTGTTTTACTTCATCAAGCTGCAGCAGCTGCTGGTGGCACGAGTGCCCCGAACAGTGAGAGAGGAGCATGCAAATCTCCTATGGATCAATACTTTTACTGGAACAAAGATCTTTAAAGCTTACAATCAATTAAAAAAGTTACATCCGATCCCTTTAATTTGATAAAGAGACCTTTTCCCTCCCTCCGTGCAGGTACCAGTGCTGTGTGTTCCAGTAAAGATCAATCAGCTCCAGGCTCCTCAGCGCAGGGTTCCCAGAAAAGCCTCCCCTGTCCTGGGCTGGTGCTTGTCCAAGCCCCAGCACCTCCTGTGACCTCCCCAGCTGGCAGGACAGTCAGAACTTGGTGTTACCCAAACACCAGGGGGACCTTCCAAATAAATGTAGAGTGGGTAAAAAGTCTAGAAGCCAAGTGCTGGGAAACCCCAGCTCAGGATGTGTTCAGCCAGGGGCTGCTGGGGGGCTGAGCCTGGGTGGGCGGCTGCAGCGTGGCCGGGGGGAGCAGGCACACAGATAGCCCTGCAGACGTGTTTCCCTGGCTGCTGTGTGCTGCTGCCTCCAGTATTTCCCCCAGCCTCCCTTCTCTCATCTCCATGGCTGTTCCTGGATCCCTGCCATGGCTCCACCTTCCCCCTCTCTGCACTCCCCAGAAATACACACACACAATTTCATGCTCAGCAACTCCCGCCATTCCGAGCGATTGATGGCAGGATGTACATATTTATGAGACACTCTCGGGGCTCTGCCTGAGAAAGCTCTTGGCTGCTTTTCTTCCCCAGCTGGGAGCTCTTGCCCATGCTCAGGCAGGCTGGGGGCAGCCCCCTCTCTGGCCACCCATGGGCTGCCCCTGGAGCTGCCCTGACCCGTCCTGGTGCACCCGTGGGGCTCTGCAAGAAGCTGGAACAGGTCACAACGGCCAAGCTGCACAAGTTTCTTTCTAAAAGAAAGAATTTGAGACTAAATGAGGAGCTTGCTTGACCTCAAGCAAGGTCTGGCTTGGCCCAGCAGCTGCTGGCCCAGAGGTTCCCCCTGACCACGCTCTGCTTCCTTCTGAGAGCATAAACATTCATGGCTGCAAGTGCTTGCCTGTCTTCCTGCCTCTGC